>NC_090695.1:3328333-3643611 GCF_013368605.1 Nyctibius grandis | reverse complement strand
GCATTGAGGTGTGAAGACAAGACAAGTGCATTTAATGCATCTGAGAAGTGTCATTAATCATCATGAGCATATGGCTGGTCCTGTTCAAAAACTCAATCCTGCAAGCCCTGGCTGCCAGCAACCCTCAGGACTAGGCTCTCAATGACTAGTGAGATAACATTGCTATTATAATATGGGATTATATTGCAGGTAGCTTGAATGCTCAGGACATTCCAATTTGTGCCCTATTACATATCTTGCATCGTATGACATTTTATAAAGCGTGTAAAAACCTACTTTCTACCTACACAAAGGAAAAACTAAAGAATTTGGATATAAAGGATTTTGGATGGCCTTAACCCAGCCCACTCCTGAGCAGTCAGTGGCAAGCTATCCTTAATGACTAATCACATACAGTAATTTCCATGACTCTCCTGCTTCTTTTAAGCCTCAGTTCAGCAAATTACTTAGGCACACGCCTCTCTCTAAGCAAATACCTAATCCCATTGATATTAGGATGACCCAGTGGCTTAATTAATTGTGTGATACATTGCCTTGCTGAGAAAGCCAGAGCACTCCAACCAGCATATGTTTCAGTCAATAAATCTCTTTGTAGGGATTGCTGAATAAGAAACTCCATGCCAAAGAGGTACCATACGGAATGAATTAGGCTACTAACGGCTTAAGTAATCTACTACAGCACGACAATGATGTGTGCAGTAGGCCTTTTTTTTATTTTTTATCTTTTTTTCTTAACTAAAAATGAAAAACAAAATATGAAAATACATAAAATCAAATATGCTATTTCCTTCATATGAATTCTATTAACACTATAAAATATTATTAATATATTTGCATGCAGGTGGGTTCCCATTTGCATTACATTCATGCATACATAATTAACATATGACTGGCCTAAATTTAGCTTGCACTCTTGGCTCGGCAGCAGACTACTTTAAAGCCAATATGCCATGGTCCTCTTTCTCTCTTTACTTAGACCAATGTGAGTTTTAATGCAGTAGCTTTAAAACAGTTAATGCAGAAAGACATTTGCATACTTAAATACAACTTGGGTAAAAATTAAGCTGGAATCTAGATAAATCCTGTCTTATTTTCTAAGGAAATGAATTAGGAGTTCAGACTTAGCTATAACTAAAAGACCCCCTGGCCTCTGAATATAAGTTATAGCTTTCAGTAAGTAAATGTAAGATATCTACGTCTAATATCCTGCTGAGCTACTCCAGGTGTACCCCAATATCATGCCACTGTAATCAGTGAAGTTTCAACTGTTAAAAGCTGGAGTGAGACTGTGTTTATAACCCTTTTACTTTGCAAAGAACACTGAATGTACAAACCCAATGAGTTATGATCATTTATTGTGTTTTCTCAAACTACAGAACTTAAAACACTTCACAAAGATGTGCCAGAATCATTGTCATCATCTTCACTCCTCATTTTTCCAGTGCAGGAGTCAGAAGGAAGATGCATAGATTGAAAACCATGCTTCCCACCTCATGTCATATAGACCAAGAAGGCAAGCTAAGAGTGGAAGAGCTGTACCATTTAGCTCTGGTCTACGTTTAATACTTTTAAACAGAGATTTCATTTAGGAAGTAATGGAAATAGAGCTGAGAGAAGGATTACATAGACATACATCTTTATTCTACTCAGTAAAATATTACAGGGTACAGGCATTAACCTGGAAAGAAACAACCTCTTAGAGATCAAGAGTTGGTTATGTGTGTACGTTGGAACCAGTTAACATATTTTTGTTTTATTAGTAGCTATAATGTTAAGCAGAAACCCTGGAGTATTTGCATGCTTCCTAAAGGATTTCAAAAGGAACTATTGTATGGCTAGTCTTTTTAGTCTAGGCAACATTGTACACCTTATGGTCACATTAAGGAATCAGAAACCCTGAGATTTGGGAGGAACATGCTGTTTACATATGGACAGAGAACTGAAGTGTAGATGTTCCACTGAAATGGCATCTGAATGTATATAAAACAAAGCAGGAAAGTCTTCCTCAGGAGCACGAGCAAACTCACTGTCTAATCTCCTCTCTTTAAAAATTATTCACATTATTACAAATGCTGTCTAGTATACTTACATTATTTACAGTGTTTCAGTACATTATATTTTCTTTCACCTAATTAATTTACAATACTAATATAATGCTCCCTTTAAAGTTAACTGGGAGTTACTAAGCCACTTGTGTCTGGATTTTATATCCTACGGCTCTAAGGACTGCTAGTTATTAAAAGGCCAAATTCTGAGGGCCATTTCAGTAAAACATTAAGCTAAGGTACAAGAAAGAGATGAGAATAATAATCAGACAATAAATCAGACAATAACTATATTTCTTACATTAAGTTCAGTATTAGTCTTTTTCTATGAGGCTAACTGTAAGGTTCCAGCTTTTAGTTTAGGTAAAATGCAGTAGACAGATAGGGTATTATAAGAAAAAATTGTGGATGGAGTTTATTGATATGGCTGTGAGATATAACCATGATTCAAACACACACTGAAGGAATGAGAATTTTGTAGGTACCAAAGAGAAAAAATGAAATAAAAAATCTTACATCCTTACAATCTGTATAATACATGAACATATGAATACATGTCACAGTTTAAGGCTGGTCTGACTATTAAACCGGTGGCAGATGCTCTCTATTAACTCCTTCACCCCTTCCCAGAAGGGGAAGGAAAAGAGAAAAGAGAGAGAGACCTATGAGTGGGAAAGTTAAAACAGTTCTAATAAACAATAACAATGAAAAAGAGTATAATAATAATAATTGAAATCATTAAATATATACAAATATATACAAAACCAAGACTGAGCTCCTGTGGTGTCGGTCACCTCACCACTGGCACTGCAGGGTAGGCTCCGGGAAGGCCCAGGCTGGGCCCAGCGACGGACAGGAACTGGATTCAGGGATGCACGGATCGGGATTGGAGGCAGGAGAGAAATGGACAAAGTCCTCTTTGGATGCCAGTCATAGCAGAAGAGGCCCGAGATCCTCATGATTCCCCAGCTTTATACTGAGAATGACATGTTTGGCATGGAATATCTGGTTGGTCAATTTTGGGTCACCTGTCCTGTCTACTCCTCCCTGCAGGTGTGACCCCCCCTTCGGCTCTTCACTCGTAAGCAGTGAGGAATTTAGCCATGACCTTGGTTTCTCTAAGAATAAGTACAGCAAGAGCCTTTCTGCATAACATCCCTACAGATGCCTCGGTGATAACTATAAACTTCGAGAGTTATCAGTCCTAGAAGCAGACACTGTCTGCAAAACATGCAGTTAGTGTCAGAAAGTGCAGTTACTTAGAAAAGCTTAGCTGAAAGCAATAATCTCTGAAAGGAAAGATGGTTGTATTTTAGTCCAAACAAGGACACTATATGAACTGAATAGTTAAAATATCTGGTAAAACTTAATTTTTAAAGAGAATTATTCTCTTTTTTTTTTTTCCATATAGAATATGGGCTTCTTTAACGATTTTATTTCCTATAAATGTTAAAAATAAAAATAGATTAAAATTTTGGCTTAAAAAATTACACTACTTGGCTTGAATTATTACTGACCATTTACTGTTTTCCAGGGTGGGAAACAAACAAATACAACTGTTTTCTTAATGACACCTATTCTTTTTTATTATTCATTCTTTCCTCCTTTACTGAATACCTCATTTAAACCAAGAAAATATGTTTTTTCAAAAGGCACTTTGTAACTTTTTTTTCTTAATTGTTTGATTGTCCTTTGTAGTTTTATGAAAGAAATGAAAGAATTCTTCCTCAAGTCTTTTGTTATCTGGTGCTTTTTTTGTAAATGAATACATCCTCTTTTTTTGGCTTTCCTTTTTTATACGACATCATTCTGGAGACAGAACTACAATAATTAATGCAAGGTTGTGTTGCGATCAGTTATCTCAGCACCGGAGAAGCTAGATTCATAAAAAATAAATCAAAGCACTTTTTCAGCTATGAGCAGGTAACTGCTTCATGACAAATAGATTTGGATGGTGTACAATCGAAAGGGGAGTTGGAATGGGCTTTTCATCTGCATTAGAGACATGTTCCAGTCCCTGAAATATAGGTCAGCTGCTTCTTTCTTTAGTTTGTTAATTCTGCTTATATTCTTTCTAAATAAATATTCTCTCTTCTTCTCTGTCTTATACACTATAAATTGCAGTTAAAACCAATCAGATTCTCACATATATAGATGAGTCAAAAATATATTTTATTAGGCTAGGGAGGTGCCAAACTAGCAGAAGGAAATCCAAGCTCAGTCAGCCACACCTGGAGTTCTGCCTCTTGTTGTTCTCCATGTGTGCCAAAAAGGCAGCAAGAGACACAGCTCTTGGTGTGCTTAGATTGTCTGCTACATATGCATTTTAATCCAGAGATGCTCCTGAATATAGGATGATCAGATGTCTTTTCTGGATGAGTGCTGTTTCTATTTACAACAAGGAATTTTTAAATAACAAGAGAGTGGATCAACAGGGACTTAAACCACTGTACCAACTACTACACATGAAGTCCTTCTATTTGAGATAAAAATACGCATGTCTCAGGAACTGCCCATCAAAATACATTGGTCTTACAATTTCCCTTAGCATATAATTATTTTCCTGAAGTATGAGTATTTTATAATTTGGGTGAGCATTGCTATCAGCATTTTGCAGACAAGGGCACCAAGTCACAGAGGTTGCCTTCCTATGAGCTATGCACACATGATAAGAAATGAACGGCTTAGAATAGTAGAACTGACAGATTTGGTTGCCTTGTATTCTGTAAATACTCGTGTAGATAGCAGTATCTTTTAAAATAAGGCAAGTAGGAAAAATATTACTAGACTAGTAGCTAGGATACTTAAATATCCCCTTTCCAGTCCTGCCTAGTGCTACATAATACTGAATTATACCAGCAATTAAGAATACTTCATATCATTCTTTCCAGTGGTGCTGCTTTTTATTTCTCAGCATAGAACTGTGTTTGCCATTATGCTGTCATTTGTTTAGCTTTGCCAGGTCTTTGTCAGATCTTTCAGGTTTTGCTCAGTTTTGTCTTAAGAGCACAAGCTGCCTGCTCCCACTCATAAAAGTGATGGTAACAGACAGCATCATTCCAGGCAGAAGAATCTTGCATATGGTTTGCCAAACAGAGAAAAAATTACCCCTGCCTTTCCAATCTCACAGACAGAAACTTTTCCTTCAGTAATGTCATGGTTTAAAGCTGGGCCGGCTATTAAACCTGTGGCAGATGCTCTCTGTTATCCCCCCCCTCCCCCCAAAGGGAAAGGGAAAGGGAAAAGGGAGAGAGACTTCTGGGTTGGAAAGTTAAAACAGTTTTAATAAACTATAATAATGAAAAAGAGTATAATAATTATATTGGAATAATCAAATATATACAAATATATATACAAAACCAAGATTGAGCTCCCCTGAAGTCAGCCACGTCACCACCGGCACTGCAGGGCAGGCTCCGGGAAGGCCCAGCCTGGGCCTAGCGATGGTCGAGAGCTGGATTCAGGGATGCACGGATCGGGATCGGGGGCAGCAGGAAAACAGACGGAGTCCTCCTTGGACACCGGCCATAGCAGAAAGAGAGCGAGACCCTCGTGATCCCCCCGCTTTATACTGAGAATGACGTGTATGGGATGGAATACCCTCATTGGTCAATTTTGGGTCACCTGCCCTGTCTGCTCCCCCCTGCAGGTGTGACCCCCCCTTCGGCTCTTCACTCGTAAGCAGTGAGGAATTCAGCAGTGACCTTGGTTTCTCTCAAGAACAAGTACAGCAAGAGCCTTTCTGCACAACATCCCTACCGGTGCCTCAGTGATAACTACAAACTTCGAGAGTTATCAGTCCTGGAAGCAGACGCTGTCTGCAAAACATGCAGTTAGTTTCAGAAAGTACAGTTACTTAAAGGAGACTTAGCTGAAAGTAAAAATCACTGAAAGGAAAATTGGCCCGGTTAGGCCAAACCAGGACAAGTAACCTCACACTTTGAATATCTCTGCTGTTTCTACAAAAGACAAGCAAGTAAGTAATCCAGTGTTTAACGTAAATAGTACCTCTCTGCTAGCCTTATTCATATAAAAAGGCTGTATTGTAGGCCTTGAGAAAACTAAAATAATCTGAGAAAAAACAGAGCATTAGTCATGTTAAGTGCTTATTGTAAAAGGAATTCATACATTTATTCATTATACATTCAGTTGCATGATGAGAAACCCAGCACTTTCTATCTTTCAGTTTTCATTTTAACATCTGAATTACCATAAGCGTATTTTCAGATAAGATATTAAACCAAGGTCTTGGCCACATATGTCTTCAGAAAAGATTCTGTAACGTTGTTTTCAAATGGCCTTGCTAAATTCAAATGTATATTACTGTTGTACATTTTAACTCTCCTTATTAATTTCAACTGAAGATGCAAGTCTTCATTTCCTTTGTTTAGCCTTTGTTCAGCATTATGACATGCTCTTAACTAACTACTGTGTTCTATTTTAGAAGTTTCTGTATCTACAGTGGCACATAAAAACAAAACCTTGAGTGTTCATAAGATAATTCATAATTTCAAGGAGTAAAGATGCAAATAGAAATACAACAAGGTACTTGAACAAGGTATTCTCTAAGTCTCAAAACAAAAGAGCAGAACAACTCTTAACTTTTCGATGATTTTGTCCTCCTGAAATAAGCAGTGCCAATATCTTCAGTGGAAAGCGGAAGAGTAACTAGACTGCCCAGATCCTCAAATAAACCTCTGCACCTAATCCTGCTACTATGAGTGAAAACTGGTGCCTAAACAACTGGAGGAGGGCAGGGCCTAAGTTACCCATTGAGCATCCAGAATTGTTGCAGCATAATAAGTCCTATACAGTCTGACTATTTGTTATTAGTAGTTTTTAACTGAGCCACATTCATTGTCATACTCTCGTCTCCCTCCTTTATCGTAGGCTCTGGATGCCATTGACTGTACTCTGTCTGCGTCTGGTTACAATAATAAAACTAAAAGCTTCCTCAGCCTAATGGTTATACTGTTTGGTTCTCACCTCACCGCAGTGCTCCTTTTTTAATGCCATTATGTATCTGTCTTAAAACAGCTGCTCTCAAATTAAGTTTTTCCCTCTTGTTGCGCTGCCTAATGTTACACATCTGTGTTCTGCAGGGCAAGACTGATAACACACAGCTGCTGAAAGAACCTGAATTGATTTTCAGCTTCGAGTACTTACATGGCAGTGTTCTCGGTGACCTGAAATGCACTCAGTGCCTTCCAAATTGGGAAATGGGTTATGCATTGCACTTTGTCTCCTTTTTTTTCTTTTTTTTTCCCCCCCCAGTTGTACCTATAGATATGTACAAGCACCTCTTCTTCAATGTTAGCTTGCAGTTTCATTACTGTGGTACCCTTTCATTCTCTGCTGAAAAGCAAGGGGAGCAAAAGCTACTTAATCTCACTTTGTCTGTAGTAGGCACAAAAAAAAAAGCTTTATCTGTGCTCTACAAGGTTTTGTGTGAACAGAAATCTGAGTGAATTGAACTCTGAGTCAGTTAAATCTGGTTTGAGTTCTCCCTTTGGGTCCTCATTGTCATGGTGTTTACCAATGAAACAGTTGGAAAAGGAGACAATGGCCTGCGTGGCTTTTAAGAAAAAACAAAATTAAGAGTGATTTTGTTAAACAGTGTTGCATGGGAGAGGTTTTTATCTACATGTACTCAAGAAGGAGACAAAGCACAATGTACGACAGAAAATTCAAGGTAAGATACCCACTTTCAGTCAAAGAAGGTCAAAAATATAAGACCTAGGAGACCAGCAAGACAAACTTATTGCTACATTCTCTGTTCATACAGCTCCTTGCACACGGTCAGATATCTGTCATCAGTTATATATTGTGCAAATATATTATAACAGTATATGTGAACACAACACCTTCAGCCTGTATTCATGGCAGCAAATGCTCCACAGAAATCAAACAGAGCCACCCACCATTTATAACAGTACTAACTACAAGAAGCACCTTATCCACTACTAGTTGCCCTCCATATAGCACATGCTTTCATACTGCTGACTTGGATGCATCATAGTTCTTTTACTTCAGTTCTGACTCAATATTCTGGTACAACAAACCAACAGATCCTTCTACACTGAGTACTGATATTCATCCATTCCCTTGAGGTTCTGCATTGTAGGGAGATTAGACATATAGGCTTATTTACGGTATGTGAGTTTGGTTTTATGTGTTTGTGCACTGGTATGTATGTAGCTATGTATACAAATACAGAGAGACATGTAAGACTGAGAGTATCTGAATGTGCAAGAGAAGAGTATCATAAACTGATCCTTATGTAGAGTACCTGCAATGTGTAAAACTATTTCCCTAGTCCTGAAAAAAATCAGGTCCAGGAGTAGACTGAAAATTAAACACCAAAAAATCCAATACAAATATCTTCTTCTATAGAAACACCAGCTATTTTTATACTACTACTCTCTATATTAATTCTTTACTATTTTTTTCTAGGTGCAGGTATATATTTTCTCCCTTAAAATGTGATTATTAATAAAACCAAAATGTATGTTCACAAGAGCCCATGAAAAACAGAATTGTTAAGAGTTCTGATCAAATTCTAACTACGGTTCGTGTAACCAATATGAAGTCTAGAAAACAATGTCCCCCTCTTCCTTCTTTCCCATAGACATATAGATGGAGAAGCTGATTACATTCTTACATTACAATATACTGTGAAATGTAGGATTCCTCTGCATGTAGAATCATCTCCTTCTGTAAATGATGGGCTTCTGCAGAGAGGCTGGGATACAGAATCACAGAATCAGAGAACGGTTAAGGTTGGAAGGGACATCTGGAGATCATGTAGTCCAACCCCCTGACAAAGCAGGTTCCCCTAGAGTACACTGCACAGGGTCGTGTCCAGGCAGGTTTTGAATATCTCCAGAGAAGGAGACTCCACAACCCACCTGGGCAGCCTGTTCCAGTGCTCAGGCACCCTCAAAGTAAAGAAGTTTTTCCTCATATTGAGCTGGAATTTCCCATGTTTCAGTTGGTGCCCATTGGCCCTTGTCCTGTCACTGGGCACCACTGAGAATAGTTTGGCCCCATCTTCTTGACACCCGCCCCTAACTATTTGTAAGTGTTGATATGGCAGAGATTTGGATAAAAGACTGACAAAGACTATCTGAATAATTTGGCCCAGTGCAGTAACTATCATTTGTGATGCAAACGGTGTTATCAACAAAGCCATCATTTATGATTTTAATCTGCAAGCATGCACAGATGTGACTAAATTTATATAAACAATTATAAAGGATATGACTTGCTGCCCAGAAAACTCAGTTAGCTCTTCTTCATACTTTGTACTACAGTCCTTCAAACAGGGTAAATTTTGCTTTATAAAGTGTCCCATCCATGAGAAAGGACTATTTGAGTAACAAAGACTTTTCTCAGAACAAGCTCTTGAAGAGAAAATATGATTTCTTACAAATGTTACTATTTTTGCAAATCAAGGCTAAAGATAACTCAGACAAACCTTTGCTGTAGCACTTGCTTTTCTGTTAGAAACCACTTGCAATATAGATAATGCTACTAATATTTAATAAAGGCATATCATTACTTTTTCTGCTTCCAGAAAAATGTCATTTTCTTCAAAGATGTACATGAGCAAAGTGCATAAAGCACTCCTGTTTAATCAAAACATGATAATTAACAGGAATCCAAGTACCCTTATCTTGGGGAACGAGAATAGCAGGTAGCAATTTCACTACTCTTTCAAGTCTGGGATTGTGCTACTGAGTGGGAAGATCTGACAGCTACGAATTCACTTCTTGTCATTTCAGGGGGAGTAATTAACAAGTTGACTACATCTGTGTGGCTATTAACATGGATGATGCCTTGGATTTAGTAAGATATAGATGGCTGCCAGCTTCCATGAAAGAAAGGTTAATGGAGACATTTGTCCTGTGACGACTAATTTTGAATTGAGCATGATAAACCATCCACCTCTAGGAAATCGTAGAATGAGTGTCTCTTCCAATTTCAAAAATCATTTAAGGAATATTTTTACAAATCATGATATAAGGGAATAAGTAAGCAAAGTTTCCACTGCCAATACTTTTTACGAGTTGCATGTCTCACTTCAGCTCCTTCTAAGTTCATGATCCTAATCATAATTATCATCAGTATGTGTGGGTTGGGAGATCTATAACAGAACCACTGGGCTAAAGCCACAGAATGACTTAGGTGTTCACTCCAACTTCAGTCATCTAATTCCCAGGACCTTTGAATCTCCTCAGTTGCCACATAACATGATATTCCACGCTATTGTAGCCCTAAGAACCTAGTCTTTCTTTATAGTATTTCACATTTGAGAGCAAGTTTTCTGACCACACCAAGCTGTGTGGTGCAGTTGACATGCTGGAGGGGAGGGATGCCATCCAGAGGGACCTTGACAGGCTTGAGAGATGGGCCCATGTGAACCGCATGAAGTTCAACAAGGCCAAGTGCAAGGTCCTGCATGTGAGTTGGAGCAATCCCAAGCACAAATACAGACTGGGTGGAGAATGGATTGAGAGCAGCCCTGAGGAGAAGGACTTGGGGGTGATGGCTGATGAGAAGCTTAACACGAACTAGCAATGTGCACTTGCAGCCCTAAAAGCCAGCTGTATTCTGGGCTACATCAAAGGACGTGTGACCTGCAGGTCAAGGGAGGTGATTCTGCCCCTCTACTCTGCTCTCGTGAGACCCCAGCTGCAGTACTCTGTCCAGTTCTGGGGTCCCCAACATAAGAAGGACATGGACCTGTTCGAGTGAGTCCAGAGGGGGCCCATTAAGATGATTGCAGGCGTGGAGCTCCTCTCCTACGAAGAGAGGCTGAGAGAGATGGGGCTGTTGAGGTTCAGCCTGGAGAAGAGAAGGCTCTGAGGAGACCTTCTAGCAGCCTTCCAGTACCTGAAGGGGGCCTACAGGAAATCTGGAGAAGGACTTTTTACAAGGGCATGTAGTGAAAGGACAAGGGCAATGGTTTTAAACTGAAAGAGGGTAGATTTAGATTAGATATTAGGAAGAAATTCTATACTGTGAGGGTGGTGAGAACTTCACTGTGGTTTATAGTTCTGGATAAACACAGAAACTCTCCTGCCTTATTGTCACCACCCAACTGGACATTTTGATCACACTTAAATCCAGTCAGTGTCTGTGGACTAGGAGCTGAATTCCCCAGATTATCAGAGCGGCTCAATCCAATGAAAGTGTGTATGTGAAACACTACTAAAAACCCTACAGTAGCTAAGAACCTAAGAAGGAGCTGTTGTCGCAATTTTCTGATAGGTCAGTGTTTTAGGTATCACTGTAGGCCTGAAGGGAGGCCTGAAGAGCTCAGCTCTGAGAATAAGCTCTTCTGTGATAAGAAGCATCTTTGTGCCACTTCAGTTTATTAGATGGAACAGTTAGAGACTTGGTGAATCAAAGCAGAGGGAGGTGAGGATTGTTGGATTGAGTCAAATCAAAAACACTAGTTGCTGAGTCTTCTGCCTGTACAAAGCTGATATGAAAAAAAAAAAAATAACCTATATTGTGTAGAACACAAAAACATTTTAACAATGATTTTTATTTTTGGCTGACTCTTTCTAGATTCTGATTATGATAGAATCATGATAAAAGAATGTTAATAAAACAGTTTCATTATTATCATTATTATTAATATTACTATTTTTCCTGGTTTTGGCCGGGATAGAGCTAACTTTCTTCTTAGTAGCTAGAATAGCGCTGTTTTGGATTTAGTATGAGATTCGGTATGAGAAGAATGTTGATAACATACTGATGGTTTTAGTTTCTGCTAAGAAATCAAGGATTCTTCAACTTCCCATGGTTTGCTAGTGTGCAGGTGCACAAAATGCTGGGAGGAGACACAACCAGGACAGCTGACCCCAAACTGACCACATGGATATTCCGTACCATATGATATCAAACTCAGCATATAAAGCTGAGGGAAGAAGAAGGAAGGGGGGGGAAGTTCGGAGTGGTGGTGTTTGTCTTGCCAAGTAACCATTACGTGTGTTGGAACCCTGCTTCTCCTGAACACCTGCCTGCTGATGGGAAATAATGAATGAATTCCTTATTTTGCTTTGCTTGCATGCATGGCTTTTGCTTTACCTATTAAACTGTCTTTATCTCAACCCACGAGTTTTCTCACTTTTACTCTCCCGATTCCCTCTCCCATCCCACTAGAGGGGAGTGAGCGAGCATCTGTGTGGTGCTTAGTTGCCGTCTGGGTTTAAACCACAACACTATTATTAAAAAATATACCACAGAAATGTTTTGATATTTTCAGTTACGAGAAAAGGCTTTTTTCATTCCTAAATTTTAATCTGGTTAATCAGTGCTTAAGCGTAGCAACCACAAGGTCATACTTCTGTACAATTTTTGTTGTTGTTCTTCTCTCTATCTTTAGCAGATATACAATTAAACTCAGAGATTTTTAGGAAGAATGTAAGAGTTATATACAGTGCTTTGATCCTTCATTGACACTTTATTCGGTGGAGAAGAGAAGATGGCCAACGCAGGAATCTATCTTACTTCTAACACAAAGAGACTTAATGGATAGAAAATAGTAAGTATGAACTATCAGGGTCTAGATAACAAGTCTTATGAGGAGCGGCTGAGGGAACTGGGGTTGTTTAGTCTGCAGAAAAAGAGGCTCAGGGGAGACCTTATCGCTCTCTACAACTACCTGAAAGAAGATTCTAGCGAGACAGGTGTTAGTCTCTTCTCCCAAGTAACAAATGATAGGATGAGAAGAAATGGCCTCAAGTTGTGCCAGGGGAGGTTTAGATTGGATATCAGCAAAAATAACTTCACCAAAAGGGTTATCAAATATTGGAACAGGCTGTCCAGGGAAGTGGTTGAGTCATCATCCCTGGAGGTATTTAAAAGCTGTGTAGATGTGGTGCTTAGGGACATGGTTTAGTGGTGGGCTTGGCAGTGCTAAGTTAATGGTTGGACTTGATGATCTTAAAGGTCCTTTCCAACCAAAATAATTCTATGATTCTATTAACAGTTAAGGGGTATTGGTGTTTTTTTTGCATGTGAACATGCAGCATAGGTCTGTCATGGGAACACGCAAGAGAAACTTTCCTCTCCTGTTCCAGCCATGATAGGCAGATGTTGGGCAGAGACTCTGAGAAATACAGTTGTTCATCTGTTTGCTTGCTTTCTGAAATAAAGGAGAAAGGAAGTCAGGTCACTGGCCAGACTGTCAGTTAAGGTCATTCATATTAGGTAAATGCTCTGAATGAGAGTATAAAAAGTAGAGCCATGGAAGTTCAACAGTCCATGTAATCCATTTTCTGCTTTTGGAGAGTGACCAATAGACCAGGGAATCCCACAATGATTTTTGCTTGGCATATTCTTTCAGCTTCTAGTTATTTGCACCCCAAAGATGCAAATAAATTTTTTTAACAGCCCTTGATGTTTTTTTTTTACCTCCAATAGTTTACCTACATGTTTTTTTAATCCATCTACTTTCTTGGCACAGATAATTATCCCTATTGTAATTGTGAGCAGAGATCAACTGACATCTGAGAGTGACTCTGCATGAGATGGTTGACTCAGTTTTTGCATCTTGCCTGTCCCATAAATAAAAGATCTCTTTTCTTCTCTTTTGTCCCCACTTATACTCCCATTTCCCCATAGGTCGATCTATACTGTCCAATTTGCCACTTTTTGAGCTTGCTGAATTGCTTTTACTAAAGTGATTAAACTCACTAACCTGGTAGACAACTATTCTGTGTTGAGGTGGCTTAGTTTTCTTCTGGACTGTTGATGAATCAGCCTGCAAAATTGTCTGATGAATGCCAGAGAGCCAATAAGGCTGAGAGAAGGATAGAGATTAAGAGTGGGACTTGTCAGATTGTTATTCATTTGGGTCATCCCATCTCAGAAAACTACAATCTATTGCAGAGGTTCCAAAGTCTGTTCTTAGCAGGTAATAGTTCACGAATCATTCTTTGTTTGTGATTTAGGGTAAAGGAATTAGATAGCTCTACGCTGGTTCTCCTCTACACATTATTTCCTTCCCAGAGACCTCATCATGTGCTGCAGAGACTCATAACTATAGCTGCTGTCTGATACCACTCTGGCTGAAGTGAATCTGCTAGCATAGTTGCTGCTTTATGTTTTCTAAGAGCATGAGTGATGGACACAGACAGACAACTGCACTTCCAAGACTACACTGCAAGCCTAAATGTTCGTCAAAGTGTTCTGATTAACCTCCAACATTCGAGCAGGTGTTTGGTGAAAAGACAGGGAGAAAATGTCAACTCTAGGAACAGGTCTCTGGGCTACCTACTCCCCAGAAATACACAGACTGCATTTCTAGTCTGCTATTGTTTATATCAGAGATATTAGCAAAGGAAAATTACTAGATTAAGTACTGTTTCCCGACTCTCTGAAAGTACTAATTGACAGCAACCTATCACCTGATGTAAAAAAGCCCTCAAATAATTTCATGATGAATTACATTTGTAAGCAAATATGAATGTGATAAAGCAGTAGCAGACATTAAGTGTGTGTCCAGGATTTTAGATGTGATTTATCTTGGGTATGGACAGGGAAATGTAATTGGTTGTTTTGATTATTTCTTACATGAAGTCTGCAAACTGTTTAGGACTGAATAATTGACTTATCAAAGCAAAGTCCCAAGCAAGAAAGTTTAAGAACAGAGGTAGAGATCTTGTATCTGAGTAACACAGCATATTTAGAATGGGGCCAGACTGTTTCATTAACGAGGAAAAAAAAGGAAGTTCTCAGCAGAGGAAGGGGTAAAGAATCAAAGCTCATCTTGAGCTGAGAATACGTCTAAGTCAGAGGATATAGTTCAGACTGAACTGTTGAGAGATGATTCAACTATCATTAATATCTGCTCTTTAGATGGAAACTATCATCTTTTCAAAAAATTCTTTCCAAGAGAAATGGGATTTTTTTTAATTGAATTGTTTCCCTCACAGAGAGAAAGATGTGTTACGATTTTCCGGTCTCCATTCTCCATGACTTCAAATAATTTCTATTTCCCTTCATAGTAGGATATAATAACAACACCGAGCAGAAAGTATTTTGTTGCCTCACTGAAATCTGAACTAACTGAGCAGCTTAGGCACTTTTTGCATTCTTAATTTCTTAATACAACTCCCTCTTTTTCTGTTCATGGGGTTTTTTTGATCTTACAGTGAGAGCACCTACACTGCCAGACACGTGCTGGTGTTCTCCTTTCTTTTGCCACCTTAACAAGGATTCTACATAGCAAGTCCCACTCTGCATTTTCCTCCCTTCAGTGCCAGACATCTATCCAGACACTCTGAGAGTGATCTGTGAAGGTCATTGTTCTGACAAGCTGTCAGGGAACGCACTACGATTCAGATTCAGGCACCTATGTTTAGACAGCTACAAAATTTGTGTCTACATGCAAGGTAGGCATCTGAGATCCCCTTACACTTAACGGAAGTATAGACTCTATACAGTTGCCCACACATGACTCTTGCTATTTCATATGCTCTCAGGAAGCTTGTCGTGCTTTCCTTTACTGGACTAGACGGGCTCTGGTGCCCCATAGGTTCTGTGTCACACCCACAGAGGGACAGAGGATGATGACACAAGACCTGTGGGAGATCCACAGCATACTGGATCAGGAATCTGAAACCAAGCAGGATACTGTAGGACATCTCAAATGGCTGTCGAAGCCTGTGATAAGGGAAATGAACAATGACCTAAATCTCCACTCCCAGATCTCTCTGGATCCCACAAAACCAGAACCTGGATACACAGCTCGTGTGAAGACATTTTAATTTAGGTGTCTGAATGTAAGGCTTAGTCCTAACATAGTAAGAATAAGATCTGTTTGCTCTTCTTCATGTACGTAAGTCAAAATGCTTTATACCAAAAGGGAGTATTAACCTCTTAATGTGATGTATGATGCAGATAATACCAACAGATAGAAAAATGAAAACTACTACTAAAACACAGGCTTAAGATTATGGTTCAAACGCATACACCAGTATTCTTATATAGTCTCTATTTCTCATTTTAAATTATGATGAATATGGAACACAAGCACAGACAATTTAGTTATGTCTACACAATCAGTCCGAATACCCTTGGAGACTGGAGGCAAATTGTACTGGTTCCAGATCATTTTGTGTGAGTTGTTATCCATATAAGCCTACTAAATGTATGGAGAATGATGAATGAAAGACAGTGGTGACTATTTAGCCATTAATTATATTAATTTTCTGAAAACCAATAATTTTGGAGCTGAAATCCTGTTGTGGCTTGTTTAGTCTAATCCAAATACCTTACATTCTGTGGAAAAATGAGAATGAGATTTAAATTAGGTGTGGAGTATACACATATACATGTCTCAGATAATAGTAGAAATTACATAGGAAACTTTTGTACCCTAAAAATGAATTTGAATTGTCTTTTTGTGGCAAGATGCCTCGCTCTTGTTCTAGTAGATGTGTCCCATGTTTGTCTTCTTTCACTCTGTCATTACTAATGAGTTTGTATATCCCTTGTTTTATCTTTTTTCATTTTTGTACTTTGAAAACAGATATAATATTCTTTATCACACAGACATTTTTTGGTACACATTATATAACCTTAGAATATTTTCAGTCACATTTTGTCTTTTTCATAGAAACATAGAAACACAGAATGGTTTGGGTTGGAAGGGACCTTAAAGATCATCTAGTTCCAGCCCCCCTGCCATGAGCAGTGACACCTTTCCACTAGACCAGGTTGCTCCAAGCCCCATCCAACCTGGCCTTGAACACTGCCAGGGAGGGCGCAGCCACAGCTTCTCTGGGCAACCTCTTACAGTGCTTCATCACCCTCACAGCAAAGAATTTCTTCTTAATATCTAATCTAAATCTACCCTCTTTCAGTTTAAAACCATTCCCCCTCGTCCTGCCACTCCATGCCCTTGTAAAAAGTCCCTCTCCAGCTTCCCTGTAGGCCCCTTTCAAGTACTGGAAGGCTTCTAGAAGGTCTCCTCAGAGCCTTCTCTTCTCCAGGCT
The DNA here is from genome assembly GCF_013368605.1 of Nyctibius grandis. Classification (NCBI taxonomy): domain Eukaryota; kingdom Metazoa; phylum Chordata; class Aves; order Nyctibiiformes; family Nyctibiidae; genus Nyctibius; species Nyctibius grandis. The sequence goes on along the minus strand of NC_090695.1, from coordinate 3,626,552 downwards.
GAGCAGCCCCAACTCTCTCAGCCTCTCTTCATAGCAGAGGAGCTCCAGGCCTTCGATCATCTTAATGGGCCCCCTCTAGACCCACTCAAACAGGTACATGTCTTTATTATGTTGAGGGCTCTAGAGCTAGACACAGTACTCCAGCTGGGATCTCACAAGAGCGGAGCAGAGGGGCAGAATCACCTCCCTCGATCTGCAGGTCACACGTCCTTTGATGCAGCCCAGGATACGGTTGGCTTTTGGGGCTGCAAATGCAAATTGCCTGCTCATGTTGAGCTTTTCATCAGCCATTATGGCCAAGTCCTTCTCCTCAGGGCTGCTCTCAATCCATTCTCCATCCTGCCTGTATTTTTGCTTGAGATTGCCACGACCCACATGCAGGACCTTGCACTTGGCCTTATTGAACTTCATGCAGTTCTCACGGGCCTAACTTTCAAGCCTGTCAAGGTCCCTCTGGATGACATCCCTTCCCTCCAGCGTGTTGACCACACCACACAGTTTGGTGTCGCTGGTAAACTCGCTGAGGGCGCACTCAATCCCACTGTCCATGTCAGCGATAAAGATGTTAAACGGTGCCGATCCCAATACCGACCCACAGAGGAACACCACTCATCACTGGTCTCCACTTGGACATCGAGCTGTTGACCACAACCGTTTGAGTGCAACCATCCAGCCACTTCCTTATCCACTGAGTGGTCCATCCGTCAAGTCCATGTCTCTCCAATTTAGAGACAAGGATTTCACGCGGGACAGTGTTAAATGCTTTGCACAAGTCCATGTAGATGACAGCAGTCACTCTTCCTCTATCCACCAGTGCTGTAACCCCATCATAGAAGGCCACCAAATTTGTCAGGCACGATTTGCCCTTAGTGAAGCCATGTTGGCTGTCACCATTCACCTCCTTGTTTTCCATGTGCCTTAGCATAGTTTCCAGGAGGATCTGCCCCGTGATCTTGCCAGGCACAGAGGTGAGACTGACTGGCCTACAGTTCCCCAGGTCTTCCTTTTTTCCCTTTTTAAAAATGGGGATGTGTTTCCCCTTTTCCATTCAGTGCCAACTTTACTGAACTGCCACAACTTCTCAAAAATGATAGATAGTGGCTTAGCAAATTCATCCACCAATTTCCTCAAATTCACCCGTGTATATCCACCAGCTTATTAAAGATGAGTTTAAATGTATTTTATTTGATGCATTGGTGAATGCATTACTTCGTTAGGAAACCTCATGGAAATTCATGTGCTTAATGCTAAAGTGCCTCCCATCCCACACCCATTTCAATTAAAGTGTGACATTGACACAGCCTTAATGCCCTCAACTGCTCATTTGACACAATCTCATGCAGTGATATCGCACCAAAACAGAAAGCTGCTTTCACATCTCGTTTGCATTATGTATTAATTTTAAGATTAGTCACATGGCTAATGAGAATCTTGGAGGCTGTCCAGTTTGCGACACTATGTCATGCTTCCTTTTCTGCCACTCTACTTGCATTAACTCTCTGTGATATTGCCAAAGACTGTACAGAGTTTAAATTGCTCTTATCCATTTGTTCCAGAAAATGATCACATCCACTGCCACTTGAAACTGTTCCCATTGTTGACTGCAATGAAATATTAAATATGCACTGAAATAATTTCATTTTCATGAAGTGCCAGCCTCTGAAATTTTGCCCACATAAGGTCTAATACTAAAAGAATTTAATTTTTCCACTCATTTGCGTACAAAAATAATGTGTTTCTGTCTCAAAATTCTGAACTGCAATGTTTGTAGCAAGCTTAAAATACAGTCATTATTCCCGCTTTATATTGATATGTCATTAAACTCAAAGTGACAGCATCAAAATTAGCACTTCAGGCAGCATCTAACTTTTTAATCAATGTTTATATTTTTAAAAAATACTGACAAAGCTATTTGTGTATTTATGTATATGCCCATTTATTTATATCTGTATATAATGTCTGCAGTTTGAGTTTCTCAAGTCTTATCAGTTTTTCCAAACTAAGACAACCAGCTGAAATAAAAGATGGTTTCATACATCAGAAGGGAACTTTTATTGTGATCATTTATTTAGACACCATATATCTGATCCACGCTGTACAGAGGACTTCTCTGAATAAATTCCTATTGGAAATAAAAAGTACTACTTATGAAAAACCACCCCAAAACAAAACAAAAAACAGCCTATTCCCTCAAATAAATCCATATTAGTGTTTAAAAAAGTCTTGAACTTAAAAAATTGTTGGACTATCCGTCACAACATTTAGTAAATTCTTCAAAAGTATAGGCATTCTTTCTATAAATTATGAACACAGAAATAAAAGCGTGTAAATAATTTTAAATCTATTTGCATAGCTCTTTTAGGATCAAAATTAACATATATGAAATATATGTATGTATGACATACAAATCTATGAACACATGTATCACGTAATGTAGTAACTGAAATATCTGTTTAACAAAATTTCTGCATCATCTCACAGTAGCAGCAGCTTTCTGTGATCAAGATCCCCTATATTTCAAAAAACTCGGTAGGTAACAGAAAAAAAAGTTGTAAGTAAAAATTGACCTTATATTCAAATTGTATATTTCTACTACATTGCTAGAGATATGAGTCACTGTAGAAAAAGAAAACTCCAATGCATTGGTAACATAATGTTGAATCACAATGAAAAGGAATGGTAGGGAAAATCCATGTTCTTAAGGACTGCCACAAAGAAGAGAAAAATAATGTCTGTGTTTTTTTAAAGCTACATCATTATTGCTTCACAATGTTTAGGATAAATTCCTAACTGTGTGTTTGGAGGGAAGCAGAAGTGGGAAGGGGAAGAACATTTGGCAACATATTAAAGTGAAAGGACTTTTCTGTATTCTCTGGTCAGTAACAGTACGCAATTTTCACTATAGCTTCATGTTGGACTAGACAAAGGAGAAATATATTCTCATCTTTAGACTCCCTTTAAAGCTCACTGTTTTATCAGTTTACAAATGAAATATAAAATAAAAATAAAATAAGGAGAAAAAAAAATCTTCTAAAAATCTTCAAAAGTAAATTGCCCATGGGTATGCTTCTAAGGAGCAAGGAATAGATCAGGACACGAAATGTGGTCTTTATACCAAAATAATAAAACTTCAGAACATTTTTTAGGATTGAAAAGGTTTGAGCTTTTATGAAATGAAACATGAAACTAGTTGGCAGCCATTTATTTTTAAGTCAAAGCAAAAACTATTGTAGATTCCTTGTTTCAGGTTTTTTACTTGTTCTTAACTGATGATACAAGATGGTTTTGTGGATTCTTTGTACAGAATGAATGTTGTTTGGTTCTGCTTTTGAACTGGAATATCAACCAGATTATATCAGTACTATTCTCATGTGCTTTGGAAACAGTTTATTGTCCACTATCTTCTTTACCTGGATACAAATATATTCCACAAGAATCTACAGAAATTAAAACCAGCTGAAATTATTATTCCACTCCCATGTCAATGCTTAAGGTGGAGAACGAAAAGTTAAAATGGACAAAGTGGTTATGAACACTTAGTAGCCCCAGGGGTCATTGAAGTCTTCCCCACAAAACTGAAATTGATAGACTTCTGTGATTTCAAAGACAATTATGTTATTTATAAAGGCACCTCCATTTCACAGCCCCCTGCCCATACATTTCTATTAGGACAGTCTTAGAAAAAGCTCCATCAAATGCGAGGAGGTACGCTATCAATTTTGTCAGCACTACCTTCTTAAATAATGACTAAATTTGCACAGTTCAGTATCGTGGTCACTGCTGCCACAATCTCACACCATAGAAAACCTAGAGAATGGAGTAGATAGTGCAAGAACATACGTAGGTATTTATTAGATTCGTATGTCCATGTAAAGCAAAAGAAACAATAGACCTTATCTTAAACTCAACTGGAGTGTAGTAGACTCAGCAGGCTGGTTAATACCGGAAATCCATGAATCATCATTCAAACACATCATAGAACTTTTTTTGTTATTTCCAGAGAATATCAACCTCTCAGTGACACTTACAGAAACTGTTGTTCCTTTAAGTGCCCAAAGACAAATAAAACCACAGGTAGGCAGAATATATTATTTCCAAAGAAATACACTAAAATCTGAGGTCAGTGTGCCCAGAGAAGTTCAGGGCAGAGCTTGAGTTCCATGAACAGAATACAAATTGCTGAGGAATGAAAGTGGCCTAAATTGTGTGACACAAAAGAAAGGCAACATATTGATATTCAAAGAGATCAGTGATCTCAGACAGAGCTGAAAAGCTGTGTTCAGTCTTCTGCTTTGCCACTCTGCCGGGGTGAAGCTACATTTCATATGTGGCCATTTTTTTTCTTTCCTTATCATCTGCAGCTGGGTTACTGTGAGAAATCTAGCTCTGACTAGACACGTCACTGTTCTGTCCCAACATGATAACTTCCCCATGACACAAAGCATCTGTTTGTTGCTAACTCCTTCTGACCTTCAAGGAATAACCGCCCCTCTGGCAGCTCCTAGTATCAGGACAACCTTGGCCTGGAATATGCTCATTCTGAATCATCTTTCTTTCTGATAGCCCAGAAAATTCTCTAGAATTGTAATATTTTATTAGACTGATGGAAAATAGTTAAAATATGTGTACCAGTAGATGTACAAAAACACATGAGATTAATTCTGTCATTCGAAACCAGTTGCTCAAAAGTAGTAACAGCAATCTCAACAGTATAAACTTTTTCGGTGTAGTGAGATTTTTTAAGTGTATCTGTTTGTTATTACAGGTCAGGTAAAAAAATTATTCCTTCTACTTTTTTTTTGGTTTTGTGTCCAATTTTAAGAGGTCATACCACAAATTTACCCAAGAGGAAACACACGTACTTATCCCAAGATTATACTCTGCTGTTCAGTACGTGTTTTAGAGCATGAACAGAAACAAGCCTTTCTCAGGATGTCCTCAGAGTGTTCTGTCTGAGAGACAGAAGTGCTGAACAGGTAAAACTCAGTCGTGCTTCCAGTTCTTCCTCTAGCCAGCTCTGTGAGTCTGAATTCAGTATTTGACTTCTCTGTTCTCTGTCTCCCTCTCTCTTCTCCTATTTAGAGTGTTGATTTTACAAAGTAGAAGCTATCTCTTACTCAAGGAGACCTTCATCCTGATTAGGTCCTCTAGGCATTCCTGCAGTATGTACTTATAATGCATCATAAGCTTTCCTTGTCTTTATGATTATCTATTATTCATACTGTGGTAGTGTCTAGAGACCAATAAGTTAAGATTATGACAAGATACAATATACGGACAAATACAAATGGCAGGTGGAAGGTGTATAGTTAATAATAAAGATGGGTGTATGCACATAACTTAAAGGTGTCAGTAATTATTAATGCTCCTTTTTTCCAATTAGACCTAATGATTATTTTTTTCCTGAGTGCAACAAAATAATTTGTAGCAATTCCATAGTAGTTTTGCCTGCTTTAGAGTTGACACATCTCATTTTTATTTCGTTATATTTTTAATAGTTATAAAATTACTAGTGGCTTGAAGTGTTTATATATTTTTTTTTCATCTTTAAAATACCACAATTTACCAGGAGTTAATATGCAGGAAATGTGGAATATTATAGAAATAACAAATTAAAAGAAATACTACCATTAGCTTCCCTACTTAGCAATATAGTAATTTTACAGATTAAACTTGAGTTTGAAATATATGAAAATTCCAAAGATAACAAAAAATTGTTTTGTCTGGGGCGGTTCGAAAAACCTTTTTTTTTTCCAAAGTAACCTTTGTAAATGTTAATATTTTTAGTGCCTCCCACTTATCAGGCCCAGATTCTGCCATCTTCTCCCAGATATAGGTAAATATTATGCATGGATAGTCCCTATAAATGCAGGGGTTTTTTAGTATAAGTAAAACCAACTAATAAAGCCACTCTTAAACAAATAAACATTCAGTCTGCTGATTTCTACCTTTCTGTCATATACATTTTTTCACAGAATCACAGAATGTTAGGGATTGGAAGGGACCTTGAAAGATCATCTAGTCCAATCCCCCTGCCGGAGCAGGATTACCTAGACTATATCACACAAGAATGCCTCCAGGCGGGTTTTGAACGTCTCCAGAGAAGGAGACTCCACAACCTCTCTGGGCAGCCTGTTCCAGTGTTCAGTCACTCTCACCGTAAAGAAGTTTTTCCTCATGTTTATGTGGAACCTCCTGTGTTCCAGCTTGCACCCATTGCCCCTTGTCCTGTCAAGGGATGTCACCGAGAAGAGCCTGGCTCCATCCTCATGACACTTGTCCTTTACATATTTATAAACATTAATGAGGTCACCCCTCAGTCTCCTCTTCTCCAAGCTAAAGAGACCCAGCTCCCTCAGCCTCTCCTCATAAGGGAGATGTTCCACTCCCTTAATCATCTTCGTGGCTCTGCGCTGGACTCTCTCTAGCAGTCCCCTGTCCTTCTTGAACTGAGGGGCCCAGAACTGGACACAATATTCCAGATGCAGCCTCACCAGGGCAGAGTAGAGGGGGAGGAGAACCTCTCTTGACCTGCTAACCACACCCCTTCTAATCCACCCCAGGATGCCATTGGCCTTCTTGGCCACAAGGGCACACTGCTGGCTCATGGTCATCCTGCTGTCCACTAGGACCCCCAGGTCCCTTTCCCCTACGCTGCTCTCCAACAGGTCTGCCCCCAACTTGTACTCATCCATGGGGTTGTTCTTGCCCAGATGCAGGACTCTACACTTGCCCTTGTTATATTTCATTAAGTTTCTCCCCGCCCAACTCTCCAGCCTGTCTAGGTCTCTCTGAATGGCTGCGCAGCCTTCCCGTGTGTCAGCCACTCCTCCCAGTTTTGTGTCATCAGCGAACTTGCTGACAGTGCACTCTATTCCCTCATCCAAGTCATTAATTAATATATTGAATAGAACTGGTCCCAGTACCGACCCTTGAGGGACTCCGCTAGACACAGGCCTCCAACTGGACTCTGTCCCATTGACCACCACTCTCTGGCTTCTTTCCTTCAGCCAGTTCACAAGCCACCTCACTACCCGATCATCCAGACCACACTTCCTCAGTTTAGCTGCGAGGATGCTGTGGGAGACCGTGTCAAACGCTTTACTGAAATCGAGATAGACCACATCCACAGCTTTACCATCATCTATCCACCGGGTAACATCCTCATAAAAGGCTATCAAGTTGGTTAAGCATGACTTCCCCTTGGTGAAGCCATGCTGAGTGCCCCTAATTATCCCCCTGTCCTTGATGTGCCTAGAGACAGCACCAAGGACAAGTTGTTCCATCACCTTTCCGGGGATGGAGGTGAGGTTGACCGGTCTATAGTTACCCGGGTCCTCCTTCTTGCCCTTTTTGAAGACTGGAGTGACATTCGCTTTCCTCCAGTCCTCAGGCACCTCTCCCGTTGCCCACGACTTTGCAAAAATGATGGAGAGTGGCCTAGCAATGACTTCCGCCAGTTCCCTCAGCACCCACGGGTGCATCCCATCAGGACCCATGGATTTATGGACATCCAGGTTGCTTAATTGGTCCCTGACCCAGCCCTCATCTACCAAGACAGATTCCTCCTCTATCCTGACTTCTTCTGGGGCCTCAGGGGTCCTGGGCTCCTCAGGACAGCCTCCAGCAGCATAGACAGAGGCAAAGAAGGCATTCAGTAACTCCGCCTTCTTTTTATCCTCTGTCTGCAGGGCCCCCACCTCATTCATCAGTGGGCCTACATTGCCTCTAGTGTTGGCTTTACCTGCAATGTATTTGAAGAAGCCCTTTCTGTTGTCCTTGACCTCTCTTGCAAGGTTTAATTCCAAGGAGGCCTTACTACATTCATTTATAGTAATAATTACAGTAGTGCCCAGAAGATGCTCAACAGCAAGAAAAAAAGTCTTTTGACAACTGTTCTTGACATCATAGAGTTACAGAATGGTTGAGGTTGTCAGCGACCTCTGGAGGTCATCTGGTCCAAACCCCTGCTCAAGCAGGCTGCCCGGGACTATAGTTATATCGTTTTGAGTATCTCCAAGGACCTCTCTGACCAAACTATCCCCATGCTCTCCTGTACTGAGGAGCCCAGAGCTCGACATGGAACTCCAGGTATGGCCTCAACAGTACTGGGTAGAAAGGGGAGGATCACCTCCCTCAATGTGCTGTCAACACTCCTCCTAATGCAGTCCAGGATACCATGAGCCTTCTTTGCCACAAGGGCACATTGCTGTCTCATGCTCAACTTAGTGTTCACCGTGTGTCTGGCAGGATGTGCATAGATGATACCTGATATAAGAACAGGAATACAGGGCTGATCAAGGCATTAAATTACTTGGGTTTATATCCTGTAAATATCTTTCAAATTTGTACACTATTTAGAAGTGGGAAAAAAATTAAAATGTTTTACAGAGACACAATTTTTCATAGAATCATAGAATGGTTTGGGTTGAAAGGGACCTTAAAGATCATTTAGTTCCAACCCCCCTGCCATGACCAGGGGCACCTTCCAGTAGACTAGGTTGCTCAAAGCCCCATCCAACCTGACCTTGAACACTTCCAGGGAGGCGGCATCCACAACTTCTCTGGGCAACATGTGCCAGTGTCTCACCACCCTCACGGGAAAGAATTTCTTCCTAATATCTAATCTAAATATCCCTTCTTTCATTTTAAAACTGTTACCCCTCATCCTATTGCTACTTGCCCTTCTAAAAAGTCCCTCTCCATCTTTCTTGTAGGCCCCCTTCAGGTACTGGAAGGCTGTTATGAGTTGTCCCCAGATCCTTCTCTTCTCCAGGCTGAACAACCCCAACTCTCTCAGCCTGTCTTCATAAGAGAGGTACTCCAGCCCTCTGGTCATCTTCGTGGCCCCCATCTGGACTCGCTTCAACAGGTCCATGTGCTTCTTATGTTGGGGACCCCAGAGCTGGATGCAGTACTGCAGGTGAGGTCTCATGAGAGCAGAGTAGAGGGAGAGAATCACCTCCCTCGACCTGCTGGTTGATTTTTGCCAGAGCCTTTTTGAATTAATTGTTTTAGAAATAGAAATTCTGTCAAACAGAATTCATCCCAGATGTCTTTTCCATCTCAGACTCTCTCATTGTACTCCATCCGTATAGTCATGCAATAGTCAGCATCTAAAAAGGTGACTTTCAGTGTATTGCAGATACATGTGAATATTTATCATATTTAAGTATAATGCAGGTATACCCAATGGAGTTAGCAGAGTATGTGATCCCACAGCATAACTCTATTAAATTCAGTAGTCACTTGATTTTTCTAGGGAAGGTCATCTAAGAGTTTAAGAGTGGAAAACAGTACTAAAATAATAAAACTTTAAAAACACACTCCAGACTGGTGTTTTCACATTATTTCAGTATTTTGAAAGACTGCTTTCTATCTTGCAATATTTTTTTTTTGTAGTCTGTGATTATTATCGCACAGACATTAATAGTTATAGAGCATGAAGCTACAAATTTGTTGTTGAAAGAGATTTTGTACTAAGTATTCCAGGAAAAAGTAACTGTGGTATGACCATGACACAATTTAATTGTCATCACAAAATTAAGGTTTAATCCAAAGTTTACAAATCCTGCTTTTATCTAAGTACTATCTAGGAACAGCTCCTCACTTTATGGAAATCTCAAATAGGCAGAGAGATTGAAAGGGATGAAGAAGAGAATAATCTCTACTCACCTATAGTTGGATCATGATAGTCAGGGAACCGATGGCTTATGAACTGCATTGTCATAGCTGGGGAGAAGAAAGACAGAAGGAAGAAAAAAAGAATGATATTACTGTGATTAAATTACAACAGGGAAGAGAAAAAGCAGAGAATTCAGTCATCCAGCTATCAGTTTAGAAAGAGAGTACAAAGTTGGTCTTATGTCTACTGTAAAGCTGCACGAAAGTATTGGCTTTACAGTGATAACTAAGAACTGATAAATGGAAAAAAAATTAATTAAACTTCTTTATTTGTCTTAATTGTTTCCTTTTTAAACTTCATTTTATCAATTACTGTATGAAAATATTACCTCTTTTTAACATTTGGTAAATTCTGTTAACCTGATATTGTCTATAGATGAACATTGCCATGAAGAAAACATAAAATATAATTTACAAGGGTGATCCATAAAAGTTTTCATGATGTTACAAAACACCACTAACTGCAGTACCTGATATGATTTCTGGTTCATTTTAGGAATACCTAACTCATTAAACTTGATGCAGCAGACGTGCTTCTGTTAACCACCTAGAGACTGGTTTCTTCTGAACAGATTGTTTTAAGGCTGAATATTACCTGCTTTCAGAAATTTTAGGAAAGTTAGACGAGTCTTCAGGAAAATTGATTTGCATCAGTTGGAACAGGTGGCACTCGGGAAGTGAAATTCCAGTTTCTGTAGAAAGCCAGAAGCGTTCATATCTTGTTCAACCATAAGTTTCCAGCATGCCATCTAAAGTTTATGGACTTTGAATAACCACAGAAGTAGGCTTGGGAATTCGATGGTCACAGTAATACCAACAGTTATCAGAACAACATAGGAAGTTATGTTGTCTTTGTTGGTTTACCTCATGAGTTTGAATCTCAGCTCATTTGCAAATTAAAGCTATCTACCTAGAACTGAGAGCTGTGAAGAAAAGACTTTCAAAAGTGAAATAGGTGAATTCCAATTGAACAGAAGGAAAAAAAGTAGGACTTAACAGATTTTTTAAAATAATACTTGATTTGTAAGCCAATTGCATTATTTTAATTTTTTATGGTTTTTTGATGCCTGCATTAAAATTCCTCTATAGTTGTCATGTGGATGTTTGTTTAAAAAACAGTACCCCACCTGAATTACAAATATCAGTTAAACCGTTAAATCAAACATGAGATTCTGCCCTATGTCTTGAACATTTCAGTTACCTTTAATAGCAGAGGTTATAAAAATTCTGCATAAAATACACCTATTTTTAAAACAGCATTGTTTTAGTTTAATGTTTGTCCTCCCTATTTTCAAGAACAGGGTGCTAAGGAGATAGTTTTACAAAATGATACAGACAAGGAGTATTAAACATTTATTACCATGTTAATAAATTATTGCATCTTTAGTGTAGACAAATATAAATGTTAAGAAGCAGCATTATAAATTCATAGTAACTCAGAGAGGGTAACTGTGTAAAAAAAGCTCATTCAATCTATACATATTATAGGGGAATAAATCTATGTGCAGTGACATTCATGTCCTATATATTATCTGTTGTCAGATGCATTACTTTTAAGTACTGTGCATGTTTGGACACTTTCATTTCCAAGACACCTGTTTTTTTTAATCAGGACAGATTTTTAGGCACCTCCATCTGATAACTGTTAGTGGTTTATGAAGAATAAATTGATGCCTAATGTGATCTGCCTAGTTTACTCCGAGAAGCAGAGGCAGCTTAGCAGAGATGTTGTTCATATGTTTTATGCCTACACATTTTGAGCTTTTGGAGGGCCTGTACCACAAATGAATTCAATTTGTTTCACTACCTGCTGCTTCTTCTTGCCAAAGTTTTTTTATTTTTCGAGTTAAAAGTAAACTACTCTATATCTGATCTCATTCTGCTTCCTTTTGGAGCTGTGCCTGAGTCACAAAATCTGTTGTTACAATTGAAATGAAAATTCTCGGAGGACACCCAGAACATAAGGTAAACATTTTTCCTCTCTCCTGAGACAGTCCCAAAAGAATACATCATTTATATTCTCATTAAATCCACAGGATCTAAGAGGACTGAAATAATCTGGGAGCATCCTACTGATTTTCTACTGTAAGGTGCAAAAATATTAGCCACTGGGATGTGTAAAATTTACATCTCCCAGGCCACTCTGTGTGTGTGAATACGCATCATCAAAACTTTCACAGGAACCCAGGCTGCACACAGTGCTTTAGAGGCAGATCTGAGGACGAACTTATGTCTTATAATATCAAGTGCAACAATAGTGACTTGTATATGCATGATCCTAGTCTCAGTCCAGAGCTCTACATGAACTGCTTTGACTATACATAAAATTAATCGGGAAAGGTACAGAATTTGAGAAAGATGTTCACAGAAGAACTCTACATAATGAAATGAACACATCTTACCGTCAGCTGGCTAGGGAAATGGTGAATAAAAGATTCCTTTTACATGCATTTTGTCCCACACCTGCGGTATACTGTCTGATCTTTTGAATCACTGAATTGCAATGTAAAATAAGGATCTGTGGTAGAAGAGGTGGGAATTGCACCCTATCTTTCTCTGTGTGTTCTTTAAAACAAGAAGTAGCATTTTCTGTTAAAACCTACTGAATACTAGCACAGCAAGCATTTTCAGAGCAGGCATAACAGGTCACTTCCCCTAAGGGAAAGGAACCACTAACTTTTGTTTTCAAAAAACAAACCCCTTACTCCATTAGGATGGAGGACAAGGAAGTATCAAAACATCAGGTCTGATGTACAACAACAGTTATGTCCAGATTTACCAGACGTTCCACAGTCTTCGTTGCAGGCCATGCAGAAATTAGTTCTGAATAATGGTCAGAAGTTGGTGGAGTGCTTTCCAGAGCAAAAGAAAGCTCAATCACCACTGGCATGAAACTACACAACTCAGCTGGAGCCTTGGGAATTAGACGTGCTTAAAATTAACCTTGTCTGGGCTCACCAGCAGGACAGCTGCCTCAACTGGAATACACTGGAATACACTGGCTTCTTCATTGGTACTAACATCAGCTCCAAAGTCGTCTTCCAGAGAGAATTTATTTTGAAAACAAATACAAAAATGGTATGGGTATTCCATGCTGCTTTATGAAAATATTCTACTTGGTCCCTCCTTTTTTCCTTATCCATTATTCTTTTTTCCATATAAATTAACTCTTACACCTGACAAATCTAAATCAGCACTAGATATAGTTGTGATGATTTTCCTTTGGAAATCCAAATAATATTGCTCCAAATTTTTACAGATCTATGAATTAGGGACCTTTAACTCTAATTTATGCCACACACAAGGCACTGTATCAAAATGTGGCTTTAAAGCAGGATATTAAAGGATAATAAATGGGGAAGACTGATATTTGAATAAATACATATACATGTAAAAGCAGAGTCAGTTAAAAAATGGTAAAAAAACAAAAACCAAAAACCCCTTTAATGCGTAGCAGATATTGTGAAACATTTTGAATTGCAAGTTGCCTGAAAATTTTTAATGAATATTTTATAACACTGTGAAGATCATTCCATTTAAATGGGACATGTACATCTCATGGCAACTACAATAAGTAAAAGGATCATTATTTCAGATTAATAGTATCTTCTTTACATTCATCTGTGGCTAAGCAAGTGCAGATTGCCTCATCTGAATAAATGTAAGCCTGATATGCATGAGTAGCTATGTAACTTTAAAATTCTCCTGTGTTTTCAAACTAAAAAAGGGGTTCAGGTCCTGCATTTAGTTTTTAGTTTTTTCCAACCGTGCTTATCCAATGTTCATTAACTATCTGCGAAGGTATACATGATACCTGTGCTGACACTGAGATATATATGTTTTCTATGAATAATAAACTTAGTCCTGTCTTCTACTTTCAATATAATTCCTACTCTCTTCCTAATAATATTTTATTTACCTCCCAGTAGGAAATGCCATGCTTAGAAAAAGGCTGAAGTTATATTATTTATTCTAAAGCATCCTTTTTATCAGTGCAGCAATAATAAATTTCATGTAAAGAAGTTATCAATTTTTTTAAATATAAGAGTTCTTGTGGGCCCACAGGCCAATAAAAAAATGCTTCAATACCCATGTGGTTGTGAGAGCAGGTAGAATAGAATCCCACCATCCTTCGAATTTGTTCTAAATTTCACTTGTACCGACAACTTTGAAAGTAGTCCTATACTTATTTTTCAAGGTAGGAGAGTACGTTGTGAGCTTATACAATATTCTTTATGGCAATAGTATCCCTGATGTGAATATCTCATCCTGAGCTTCCTACCCCTGTTTATTCACCCAAGAAATTCCACATATTTATGCTCTCCAGGGTGCTGTGTATGAACGTATATTAAACTGTTTCCAAAAGAATCTCGACCCTCATCACAGAATCCAACGCTTTCAATAGTCTAACAAATGACAACAGTAGTTGTAACTCAGAGATCTGTGACTCTGTATGGTTAATTCACTTAGTTTAGATCCACTATTCCAGTGGATGTTTAACTTGTGTTTTTATAAACATTGAGGTTTTGAAGATACTAGCATAGAAGACAGGCTTAAAAATAATCTAATATGGTAAAATCAGTGGATTTACAGATTAGTTCGTGAAGTTAACGAGAAAAGAAGAAAGCATATAGGTACTATTAGCATAGAGAAGGTGACAAAGAAGCTACAGAGTCTAAAAACAGAACAGTAGATCATACTAACAAAGTATGCACCATAAGAAGACACTTTGTCACAGAACAGAGGAAGGGATAAGTATGCTGAAAGTTTAAGAGACATCCTTGACTCTATCAATCTGTAAGATTAAATAACTTTCTGAAAACATGGCCTGGGCGTGTTGAACATAACTAATTTTATTCTTTTGATAAGGTATTTGTATATAACTGAATATGTAAAAATATTACAATATTAAAGTTAGACTATTTCAGCAACTGGACAAGCATTTTATTGCTACTATTTTATCTCTGAAATACTGGATAGTTCGAACAGTTCTGCTCTTTCTGATGGTTTCAAACCCACAAGACCCCAGGTATCTTCTTCTAAAATGTATATTCTTTTCAAAGTTTTTTCATGTCTGAAAATTGGAATGTTGACTTCTGTTTCTTTGGCCTGGAAAAATAACAAACGTCCTTATAACTAACTCTTTTGGAGCTCAATCCTGAAATTTCAGATTGACTTGTCAAGTAGAAAGTCATTTGCAATCATTTTTCTGTCCATTGAGTCTTACCAAATAAACTTTGTAATAACAATGTGCAAACATACACGATGAACAGCAAGAGGTGAAAATAGCAGTTTTTTCCAAAATCTTATCTATTCTCTGAATTGCGTTAACAATCACATCAACTTTGAATGGCTGGAGATACCAATAATGCTAGCATGCATTAGGGAAAAAAAAAACAAAACAAACCAGAAGTAGTTAGAAAACTATAAACACAGTCTGAGGAAGATTTCATGTGTGTTCAGTTTCTGCAAGTTTAATAAATCAAGGGGAAAAACAATCAAGAAAAAGAAAAACTAAAGGGAAATTTTGCTGTGAAACAAATGGGAGATGCTAGCTATGAACAAATTCAGGCTACCAATTAGAAAATATTTCAAGCCTCCACATGAAAGATTCTCTGAAACAGAATTCAAACATGGATGGAAGAGGCAAGAAACCTCTTTGATTTTAAGTTGCTTCCTAACTGAAAGGATTGCCTTAAATAAGTGACACAGAAGGTTCTTTTGGAGAATTTTCCTCTGTATTCTCAATTTCAGATGGGGATATGTTGACTTATTGTATGATATTTTAATATAGATATCATCTATAATCAGGTTTTCAACTAATACCAGTGGTGGAAATGAATGTTTGCTTTCCTAAAATACTACTTGTTTTTGATTTCAAACATTTTATAAAGAGCCTCCTGTTTTCCAGGGAAAAGTTTCCAATATGGAAAACATTGCTTTGTAATAACCAGGGATAACTTAAATGACCCTGTGTTTATGGTATACTTGTGTAGAGAAAAAAAAAAGTCAAGAATTTGAGAAAGATTCATATACAATTCATGCAGCCAAAGCCAGCCCATCTGCAGCCTTCGCTATTTTGAACAAAACTTTTTGCACTTCTGAGGTGCTGTACTGCTATTTTTTTCCTGCCCCTTACTAAGAAATTGTACGAAATAGAAGACATTTCTAACAGACAACAGCTTTCCAGGTCACAAAGGACTATGTGATTTGAGTATACAGTATATTTCCTCTGTTTTATTTCTATTTATTTTATCTATGCATGATGCATTTAGACCACAGTACGTTTTAGAATAAATAACTGACAGCAGTAGTTACCTGAACCAAAACAGAAGGAGACAGAATGATGAAATAATGTTGTCATCTTGAAGTGCTTCATATAAGTGAGAACTAAAATCGCCAAATACCTACAATGTCAAAGGTGAGAGATGCTGTTTGATGTCAGTGGAGAGAAGATCATTCAAACTAGCAGTCTTCCGTGATAACATGTAGCTAACTTGATTAGACGGAGACCAAAATCCTTACCTGGAAGCATATGTGAATGATCTGCCTCACACTGAAATGAATGGGATTATCCATTTCCATATGAGATATGTGTTGTGTTAGATCTGAGCACTGAACATCCATAGTGGCTGAAGTTTACATCTACCAGAAGGTGTATGATGAGTATCTGAGGATTTTGGTCAAAAAGAAGAATGAGAAGAAGAGTGATGTCTAATGCAGAGTATTACAGAATTTTATGAAATTTTAAGAGTACAGGGAAGGTAAATAGAGATACAAGGCAATATTGTCTAGCAATAAAATATTTTTGCACTTTGAGTATAGTTAACTGTATGATTGTCCCATGACATGGTGAATGGGAAAGTGCATTGCTGGATTAAAAACTTGGATTTTTAAAAACTGATTCGAATAAACTCAAAGATCTCACCCCACGATAAGACACTCTTATGTTCATACTTCTGGAGGATGTGAAGATTTTCAAGCAGAAGTTTTAATATCTTTTAATTTGTTCATATATTCTTCTCAAAACAACCACTACAGGTTAGATTCACTGATAGGATGCCAGCCTAAAGGCACCTTTGGTCTGATCCAGTACAGCCATTTTTATGTTGTTGTACCCTGTAAGAAACAGGATAAGAGCTTTACCACACCATTTCAGGAAGGAGAGCTGCAAAGTCTGTGATCTGCAATTATTAATTTTTTAGGTATGATGATGTATTATTTATTGAGCGTTGGCTGTGAAATGAAGGCAAGCTAAGTTTTATTTCTCTGCATTAAATTCATTCTGATGTACTAGAAAAATACAGAAGCTTCCTGTACAACAATCTTCTGCACATACTTGGCTGCTGATGCAGCATTGGTTTTTATACTGTTTTTTTTTGTTTAAGTGGTAGGTGTTTTGTTCACTTACTGAAGCTGAAGTACACAGCAAAGAGCGGTAAGCAGCAGAGGGCATAGTCTTGAAAGCCGTAAGTCTTTTAAATCAAATCTGTCTTATTAGAATGAAAACTAAACACACGAAAACTCAGAACATGTAAATTTTAAACAGAGAAAACTCAAGTTACTAGGACAGCCAGCCAGAACAGAAACGGGGAACTCCTCCTTGTTCATCGAATTGTTACAGATTAATCCTTCTGTTAACTTGTGTTGACTTGGTCTTGATTAAAGAGTGAGTTGCAGAAAGCACTACACAGGCTTCTGTGGTCACCTGAAAAGTTACTTCCATCACCTTCAAGACCTGTCCATCTTCTATTTGCTCCTGTCAGTTCTTACTCTTACTGTCTTGCATCTCTTTTCCTCTCTGGGAATCTACACTTTCTTGCCAGGAACATCATAGTCTTTCTTTCTCTCCAGACAGTCCCAGCTAGTAACATACAAAACTGCTAGGGAAAGACGTTAAAATAAGTCTCAAGACGAAAACAAAACACAACCAAACATGAGCCTTTACAGTGGTTGAAATAGGAGACCTAGTTTTCTTCCTTGGGCTGCAGAACAAGAAAAAGTCTTGTTCACCCAGTTTTGTACCCTCTACCATTGTAAATTAAAACCAGACTGTAATCAAAATATGTGGAAGTGGAGTTGGTGGTGACATAGCAAGGCATAAAAAAGCTTTCTTTGGAGAATATTCTTAGTCTTATAATTTTTCCTTTTTGGCATCGGAAGGAAACAGAGGGTTTCATTCATAAATTTATACATTGTGGCATTAAGTATCCCCAGGATAAAAGTAAAGAATTCGGAAGCAGATGAAGAGAATTGCTCCCTCAGAAAGAAAAAATAGAAAAAAATCTTTATTGTCTTTTGGGACCCACCTTGAATGAATAAATAGGAATCCCTAATCTCAGAGTATGTCTCAAGCTGCTCTTTCTCACAAGCATTAGACGTAAAAGCATGAGTTCTCACTATTTCTCTTCAGTGTGATCAGTGGAACAAAGACACGTACTAGGTACTGGTTACAGCTTTTCAGCAGAGACTGAAGGACAAAAAAAGAAATTGTGCAAAAATTCATCCTTGACTTGAGAAATTTTCAGGAAACTTTCCACAAAAGTGCCGTCACTGCAGAAAAGTTCTTTGTCTTCTGAATCAGCACATTCTAGTGAGCCAAGGTTATACCAAAAACTTCTGACTAACAT
This sequence comes from Nyctibius grandis, assembly GCF_013368605.1. Classification (NCBI taxonomy): domain Eukaryota; kingdom Metazoa; phylum Chordata; class Aves; order Nyctibiiformes; family Nyctibiidae; genus Nyctibius; species Nyctibius grandis. The sequence goes on along the minus strand of NC_090695.1, from coordinate 3,608,238 downwards.
TAAGATCTACATCCAGACTCAGTTCCTGGTACGACACAGGAAGGCAGAATGCACTGCATTGTAAAATTCATGTTAAAAATTCTGTTCTGTTTTTAAGGAAACAGGGAAGAAGATGAGACTTGTATTTATTCCCCATATAAGAGACACCGTTGTAATGTGATACAAATTAATGATAATGACAAGGTAGATTGCTACCACTTATGCACCATTTCCTCCGTAGTATATTCCTGACCTCTACCAGAAAGGTCTCCTACAAAAATACTGAACATTACCTACCCTGTTTAGCTTATGCAACTTGACAAGATACATTAATAAACAGAAATTACTTCTGGCAAATGTTTAGCACTTCTGGCAATGTATTATCACATTTTCCCTCTCTGTTTCTTCCATTAAGTTAAAATTGAGTTAAAATGTGTCTTCTACTGTACTTCAGCTAGAAAATCCTATGGTAACTTAAGTTTTCCATTAGTGAGCAATCCAAAATATAATGACAAAAAAGGTTTTAAACCAGACTCTAGTATAACGTGATTTTTAAAACAGAATACATTGAATAAAGCTAGAAAGACTCAATTTTCACATATTATTTCAGAAAACAATAGAGCAGATCTTGAACCATTACAAACAGAAGACATTTCAACTAAAGTCAATGGATAAATTTAATTTTACAAAAGAAGTACAGCAAATGAGAAAAATGCTGGGTAGTTCTTTATGTAAGTAAGTGGAGCCTGGGTTGTAGCTATCAGTCTCAAGCATGATTAACTCACTCTGAAAAAGACTTGCAAGGGAGGATAAAGCCATTTCATTCCATGGCAAGAAACCTCTCAGCAACTACATTTATTTCTCCTTTTTTTTTTTTAACTGCTGACAAGTTTCCATGTAATGATAACTTGAGAAGCTCTGACTTGGTTTACTGCTGTTTCAGACAGTGGTAAATTGATATCATTTGTAGGATTCCTAACATAAACTAGTGGTTAGCTCCTGTGATACCTTCCATGTAAAATTATACCCCATATGTCGAGCCGTGATGAATTGGCAGTGACAGCAGCTGTATTTTCTTGCGAGGGGGACAAGCATTGCTGTTCTGTAATGTGGTACCAACTTTTCTGTACTTCAAACCTATGGTCTGGAAAACTGATGACAAATGAAAGAGGAAGACACAACTCTTGCATTTAACCCCTCACAGAAGTCTTATTCAGGGTTAAAATAAAGCCCAGCTTTTATTTATTTTTTCTTAACAATGCTAGGTTTTCTCAATATATCAGTTAAAGTCTTGTTAACATCCAGTTTTGCAGATATTGTTTGCACCCAATTCCCTTTAACTTAACTGGGTTTACGTGCTTATCTGTCCTTGGTGATCTGAAGAATAATCTGTATCTCTTTCTAAAAATTCAGATCTGTTTTTCAGAGATGTTGATGATTAAAATGATGAACTTGTTTCCTGCTGCTGAATGAACTTTCGTTGAAATGAAAATACTTAATGGAGAGAAAATCGATGTGGATGAAATTCAGGAGAGGAAACTAAACCAAATAATGGTAAATTTACTGTTTTGTATTGATGGTATCAAAATTATTCAAAGTACAGAACTGATTTATTAATTTTCTTGTTAAATATTTTATAGTATATTACCTCTATTTACACTTCTATTATAAATTATATGATTGATAGATTTTTTTTTTGTTATTTTCATTATCTTTTTCAAAATTTCTATTTATTAGGGTAGCTTAATATGTTGACTTTCTCTTTTAATGTAAAATGTAAACAAAATTTACAATATTGCATTTTGCTCATAAATTCTCTGATCCATTCTTTTAACGTCTGACACGATTCTTCCAGTGATAACAATGGTGTTCAAATCATATTTAAATGGAACAGACTGAGAAAGAAGGAAGTATTTCTGAAGACAGGTCTAAAGCCAGAAAACTGACACCAGGACATTGCTAAAATCCCAATAAAAATTCGAATTCATCAGATATATTTGATTATTCCCATAACTCTGTCCTCAGCTATTTATTTCCTACTCATAAATTTAAATTTATATTTATCTCAGTGGAGTTATTTATCTCAGTGGAGATAAATATCACATAATTTATGTTATATGAGTTTAAAAGTGTTCTTAAATACAGACATGACTTTGAACTGAACATATTTTCCTTGTCAGATCTCAGAGATGTTTTTCTCTCAGCTAATTAGGCAACACTTCACAATGAAGTAAAATCTGACACATTATCACTTATCCAACAGGAGTTCTTAATGTCTTTTCTACTGTATTAGAAGGGTGAGGCTCTTCAGTTGCTGAGGCCCTTCAGTTGTTTACTCCCCTCTGCATTTATACATGCACACACACACAAATCAAAAAGCCAAATAATTATGAACTGTTACTCAAAAAGCAAACCAAACAGTTGAGAAAGCCTGAAATTGAGGATAACAAGGTTTTCTGGATGGGGAAGAAGTAGTTCTGGTTTGCTACCAGTACCACTTAGAATGTGATTATGCAAGGAAAATGAATGTCACATAGGTAATAATATTGAAAAGAAATTGTTGAAATAAGACTCAAGTTCTGGGGCAATCCTTTTCCATTGTAAATTAACTCCTAGATTTATCACTCTTACACAATACTTTTGCAGTATTAAAATATGCATTTTAACTTCAATATCATAAATGCATGCAAAAGAAAAGCTATCGATTTGCACTGGCAGACTCTAAAGGGAGGTTTTGTGTGCTGACTTTAGGTGGCTCCCCGCCATGAACATTGCCTTTCTAATTCCCCTGTGAGTCACTAGACTCTTCCTCTTCGAGGATTCTCGATATTGCTCAGAGGCTCAGAGGCAAATCACCTGAGAGGCCCTAAACATTCAGCTGTTAGGATCTGACTTCTGCAAATTTTAAACACCCTGGAAAAGACATCCTACAGTTCTAGTCATTGTCTTTAATACTTTAAGGACATGGAAAGGAATATAGTAAGTAAACACCTAGTGGCTTCAGGTGCTGGAGTTGATTGGGAAGAAGAGAGCTTCTAGATCTAGAAAACATGATGTAATTTTGAGACAAAACAATGGGAAATAATGAGCTATCTCAGAGGACAGTACTGGCCCTAGGCTTTCTGTTACTTTTACTTTACAAAGACTTAATAACCACTGCAAAACTACAGAAAAAGGATTATGTGATCATATGAATCCGGGGAGAGGTGTTGCTAGTTTTTGGCTCTGCTGTTGGCTCTTTATTCTTTGATTATCACTAATGTGTTTTTTGCCTCATTTTCCACATCTGAAAAAAAAAACCCTAAGGGAACAGCAATACGGACAGAGAGCTCTGAAATTTACAGATCTACTGCATAAGATATGTCTATGAACACATTCCTTAACTGTTCCTCTAAAATCAAATTAGTAAAACCATGAGATTTTTAAGAACAGACTTAACCAATGCCTTCAAAGTGTTATCTGTATGAAAGGGCGCAAGATGCATGAGATCAAACACCTTACACAACAAATATGAGTTACTAGTACAGTTCAGATGAAGAGACTGCAAAATATAAGGACAATAAAATAAAATAGCTACATATCCTCTCATCCTCTTCCCCCTGTCACAGTAGAAACCCAACTGGAAGCTTACATCTGCCAAAAACACATTCCTATTGTTTGACACATGTACGCACTACATTATGGTGATATATTGACAGCAGGCACAGTAGCAAGAAATGTTTGGGGCTGAAAGGTAACACTTCAGGCACTAAAAGAGGTGATTTATTACAGCATTAGCATGATGCTGAAAAGGTCAGAAAGCTACAAAACACACACAAAAGTTCTAGAGGGCTGATTGTACTTTCACAGGGAAAATCTACATTAGCCTATTCAGGTTTGTACCCTCAGTGTGAATAAGAAATGTTACAGCTATCAATACTAGCAACTCTGAAAGAGTTCACAACGTTTTTTCCTACAGCTATAAGTGGATGGTTCATGACCCAGAAATGAGCTTCAGAATACTTAGACCCCTAGAATAGGCTGAGTCTCAGTCTTTCATCCTGCTGGGGTAAACTTACTTTGATGTATTTCACAATGCACTTTCTATCCTTGATGCTCTTGTTGTTTATTCTGGTGTGAACCTAGCTGTCTCAGGGGTTTATGGTGCTATGTATCACCTTAGCTTGATGAGTGACAGAGGATAGGTGACCCTAGACCTTTCGATGTAAAAACAGCAGCAGGTAAAACAAAACAAATCCTCAAAATTCCCCCTTACCCCCTAACAATCCAACAAACACCACAGAGTGGACTTAGAAGAATCTCAAAAACTTCCCTCATATTAGAGACAAAAGTATTCTAAGGATAACTGGAGATAATTGAGAACACAATATACTGTGATGGGACTGATGAGTTAAAACAGTTCTTTGAACTGCAAAAAAACTCCTTAAAACCAAAAAGATCTTATTCAGGGCATGAAAAACATGGATATATATAACGATTTCTAGATTTTCCTAATTACTCTAGAAAGTTGTTCCATAATCAGATTTCCTTAACAAAAACAATATTGCCCCAGGCTTAGGAGCTGTACTTCATCTGCTCCACCATAGGACTAGGATTTATGTTTTCCCAATCCCTGCAGTAATTATAATACTGAAATTTTGTCTTGGTGGTGCAGTGACATCATAACTCAGTTTTCTGAAGATAAGGATTTGGGAGTTGACTGGGAAACAGAGGAACTTTTTCAAGACCATGATAAGCTTATGACTACCTAAAACACAAAGCAACACACAGCTTTAGGTTATAACAGCTGGAACTGTTTCCTCCTGTATGCTAGAAAGGATTTGGGGGGACTTTTAGGGGCTCAGTAAAGAAGATAGTATCGAAGTACTCCATATCCTAACAGTGTGATGACACTGTGCTATGCTGATTCAGAAATGAGTCATCTCAGTTACCAGAAAAGAGGAAAATCAGGTCTTTTTTGAAGGTACTTGCAGTGATATAGATGTGACAGAATGACTCATCTGTCATCAGTGTTTTAGTCAGCAAAGTCTTTGGCTCAATGGCAAGTATTTATAACCGGAAAATAAAAGGAGGCAATCAAAATGAAGGAAGTAAAAAAAGATCTGGATGTTAAGTCTGTTCTATAACATCTAAGTAAGAGGTCATTACTTCCATAAACCCTGAACACCATTTTAACGCTAGCGTCTGTCCAAGTCCAAGTCACTCTACGATGTGCTTTATGCGTTTCTGTCTGTTCCTGATTCAGAGGATATCCTTTTGCTGCAGCACTCATGTAAGCACAGAGTGATAAATCTCTGTCCATCTCCTCCTGAAAGTATTTTTTTTCATCTGTCGTATTTCCTTCAGTACAGATTTTATTTCAGTTTTAGATGGCATGCATGATAGGGCTTGGGGCATTTTTCTTTGAGAGATCCTTCCATAAAGCTTTTGAAGGACCTGAACCAAGATCCATAGAAATTGACAGGAGATTCTCCATCAGTATTAGTAGGTGTTTCATTAAATTTTTACTTCCACAATGCTTTTTCCACAATGTTCTTGAGTAGGAGTAATTAAATATCTTTGAAAAGAAATAATAATGGGAAATTGTGACTCCAATGAAATGACTGTTAAGACTTTCTTTGACATTATTGGGGGGGGAATTTCTCCATTATCAATGTATGATTTTGTGGTTATTTGTCTTTACATTGTATAAGAATACATTCACTACCTATAATTTTTCTTTGGTGTAAATATATTTTCACACCTCAAAATTTTAATGATTTTCTAAATGGAAAAAAAAGAAGAAATACCTACAAAGCACAACCTTCCTTTTGTAGTTTTTTAGTAAAAAAAATGAATCAGCTAATGATCTTTATTATTATTTTTTACTAAGAAATGTCTTTTCTTGCAAAGAAAGAAAATTTTATAAACACTCAGATCTAGAACACAACTATCTCTTGGAAGCTGTGTTATTGAGAAGATCTAAAATTCAGATGAACTGTAGCAAGACAGTGCAAAGTCTAAGTATACTGACTTTTTTTGTTATAGGTTTTTAAATCCTTTTTGAACATTGCCATCCACCTACCTCTCAAATATGTTCATAAAAGCTTCTCTGCGGGTTCAGTCCAAAGGTCTGTCAAGTACAGCACCTTACTTCCAATAGTAGATAGGCAAAAGAGTATAAGATACCCAGCAGGAATAAAGTGATCTTTCCCACTACATACTATTCTACCACTAGTATTCAATGGTTTAGGCATTTTCTAAACTAGCATTTGCATCTGGACCAATGTGTTGCACTCAAATTTCACATCTGAGCTATAGAGTTACACCTGGAAGTCTCTTTGCCCAACTGTCTATCCTCAATGAAGATAGTTCTAAATTAGGCTATGATAGATACATTCAGATAAGACAAAAAACAGTGACAATTACACAGGCTCTTCAAATCTGTGCAAAGGTGAAACCCAAACAAATATAGTATACGTATGTCACGTTAAAACTACTTGATAGCAACTGCAAATTGACTGATTTCACTTAATGACCAAACCAGACCAAGAGCAGTTAATGGCATTTAGGATGTCTTGGCTCTCAGCTGGGTTTTTTTACTCAATAGCTCACACTTTTTTTCAGGAGTTTTCTAACAATAAGGCCATATTATGTTGACGTAAATAAAGGCCAATGTTTGCTGAGGTGGGGGCGGGGAAGATAAAACATATCTACAAAATGACTTCACCTTCCAGTTTCTGTAAAACTTTCAAGCAAGCAGAAGTGCAAAACCAGGACATAGCAGAAGTGAATTAAACAAAATTCTAGTTATCATCTGTATATGTATACCAAAATGTATATATTTTATAATGCATGTTTATTAATATCTCTAATCATATATGCTTTTGAAGTCAAAACTGGAGCACTTGTTTTACTTTTAAGGCAATGAGGCTATTTGTATGTTTAGAGATAAAATCATGCTCATGTAAATTGTCAAAATTGGGTATAATCTGCTAATCTGCAAAATTCAGCAATTCTCAGTGAGTTCTGTAATTATCATTAGCAAAAATGTACACTGTTAAAAATCAAATCAAATCAAACCAGAAACTATTCTTGATAGAGTAAGATATTTAGAGAAACTGTTATAAAAACTGTATATTTAGGAACTAAAGAGTATCACAGAATCACAGAATCACAGAATCAATCAGGTTGGAAGAGACCTCAAGGATCATCAAGTCCAACCGTTGCCCTTACACCACCCTGTCAACTAGACCATGGCACTAAGTACCATGTCCAGTCTTTACTTTTCTTTTTATTTAATAGTAAAATATATTTAGTGTACTTCTGTATTTTTAAATATTTCTATATTCAATATATCTCTATATAGAGAAACTAAACTTTTAAAGAAACTAAATATTGAAATATACTACCAGCCTTGTATATCATCTTGATAAATGGTTAATATGGTGGCACAAATAAAACTGACAGGTTTTTTACTTATTTTATTGTAACTGGAACAAACTGGATAAAATATATCATGAAACAAAACAGAGTTTCGTAAAATCCCTGATCGAGACAAAAAGCTACGTCTCAGTAAGACAGCTATATGATGGTCTCTGCATTGGTGCATGGAGGCCAATGATCCTTCAGGGCATTAGTTGAAGAGCTAAATCCAGTACAGTATAAGGAAAAGACAAATGTACAGCCCCGCATATAGGGTTCCTTTTCACCTATGTCAAAAACAAATGCTTGCACAGCTGCATCGAGGATAGTTTTGCCTTCTTGGCAGTTTGAGCACTGTGAACAAAATGACTTTTTTTTTGTTACTGTAACAGAGGTCAGACAAACAGAAGATCTGACTGACCAAAGAGAGATAAATAACTCAGAGAGTGGGATGAAGAGGAAAGCTTTATTACTAGTTTAAAGACTTCTGTAGCAGAGTTTACAGGGAAGCCAAGTAACAAGTAGCAAACAACATGAAATGTTTATGCATGTCTACGGAACCCAATTTTTCTTCTCTTTCTTTCTGTCTTTCCCTAATTTACTGTTCTAATCAACAGACCTATTTTCTCCTATCTTGGATACTACCATCCCCCTTATGGGTTGACATAAATAACGAACAGCTCTAGCCCTTGGCTTCACCAATATGAAACACTTTATACAAAATGAGTTACTGCAAATAAGGCAAGGGCTAGTGTCGTAAAGCTGTCACCTTTACCTCTAGGATTTTCTTTCCTAATAGACCTACGCACTTTCTTGTTATCATCCACAGTAATTTTTTTCTAAAACGCTGAAGCTGCTATTAGTCAGATACAAAATCGTTTAAGGGCAGCAAGCAAAGGCATGTGTCCTTAATAAACAGCAGGGTAGACAATAACTGTTGGGAATTATGGAGTTATTTCTGCCGAAGAGAGAGTCTGATTCTTCACTCATTGGTGTTAATAATAAAAACCTGAATTCAACTGGGGAGGTTCTGACTAAAAGCTTTACTAAATACTCTTAGGTCATTGGGACACTGAAGCAATTATATTCCAAGTTACAGCTGGGGATTTATCTAGATGGATGTATCTCTGTTGCCACCCTACCTGTTTTTTAAATTACAGCTTGAGTAAAATTTGCCACCTATAAATAAAAGCAAAATTAACCAAACCATGTACGCAATATAGTCTAATATATACAGCATAGCAGTTTGAAGCTGACATTTGATTTAGTAAGGTGAAAATCTCAGATGATTTTTGAGATCTAGCTGAGTAAAACAATCAAACGTTCAAAGACATTATGATGAAGAGTGGCATTAAGAATCTATTATGTACAAATGCAAACATTCAGGCCTTATTTCAATTAATGAGTTGGTTCAGTTCTATAAGGTTCTTTTCTCTGACTTTTTTTACTATTTATTGTCACTCTGAAATTCATGTTTATACTCAGTAGAGACTGCAATTCTAGTCTTTGTCTTTAGATAGACAGCTGTGTTCAGTCTTAGAGCTGAATGACTTTCAACTTCTCTTTCTATCTTTTGGTCTCTATCTGCTGTTCACTGAAGTCAACAGATCAATTTAAAGTGATCATTGGGTTATACCCACAGCTCGAAAGTGAACATTCAATTCAGCAGCTTGGGTGCACGTGCTTGACAAAGGTACATGTTTGTTTCCAAGTTAAGTGGAATGAGTATCCTAAATGTTATAGTTTACTGCAGCTGCCCGGTTTTCATTGGACAATGTGCAACAGAGAACCTCACCCTTAGAACAGATGCAGCGGCTTATACTCAATATTGAAAATTTAGTTGCACAAACCCTCTGAGCAGAACAAACATTACAGCAACCTCCGGAAGCTCAGAACACTGCCAATAACTGAGAATCACCATCTGATTCATCACCAACGGCTGGACCATTTCTGGGAAGAGACAATTTGCAGACCATGCTCAACTAATAAACGGCATGTCTCTCATTATGAGAGACCTATGCTGAAGGTGTATTGACTCATGGATAACAAAAACAGTGAAGAAATGTTAACCTTTTGTGTCTCCTACTCTAATCCTTACCTTAACCCAAACCAATTGCTCAAAATTCTGTTCAAGCTTCTTCTGCGGACCAAATTAGTTCAAAATTTTGTAACTCATTTTGTTCAATGATTTCAGCACAATTCCTTTTCAGTTCAACTACTTCCCTTGTGAAAGCATTACTAAAGTCTTCTTTAGTGCCTCAAAGAAGTCACAAATTAACTGACCCTGGACATCTGCAAGGAGCTGAATTTCAACTACTTACCTTGGAATAAATACCATCTCACAATTCTTCAGAAGAGTTATTTTTATTCCAATTTTACCAATGTAATGCTCAAGCAACACAAAATAAATGTCTAGACATATGAGGAGGACTGTTAACAGGAGACAGCTCTGATTTCTTGCCCCTTACCATAATTTCACACTTCCTAGAAGCTGTCATGGAACTTTACGGTGACAAGGGTATGAGTTTCTCCTGGTATCAAAATGAAGAAACGTCACTTATTTTAACTATTGTTAAAATAACTATGTAAATGGAACATTACATATTACTAACTCATAGAGAAATACTGTTTATCTTGGGTCTACCCTTTTTATACATTCGAGAAATGTAGACAAAAACTAAGCATTCCTTTTGTTACCTGAAGTTCTTAAGCATCAATCATATGGTTGAATTTGCATTGGATGCTGCAAAAATCTAAAATGATGAATGCTGAGTAAGTAGCTACTAGCATCATCCAACAATAAATCATAATTCTACTACCTGCCCGATTTTGCATTGCATACAGAAATGTTAGCCACAGAGAGAAAAATGGTGCTTATCACAAGTGGCAATGTAATTCTATGCTCTGGTCACTGCAAAAGTAGGTCTGAAGAGGCCATATCGTCCAAATGGAATATGGACACACAAATGTGTGTATATATACTTATGCACACGTATATATGCATGTATATATATGTATATGTAGTTCTACTTGCACATACACATACATATACTTACTAATTTCTTTTGATCTGCAGTTGAAAACACTCTATGGCATTTCAACTAAGACATACGAAGTACATGGTAGATTTGACATATTTAGCATGGTCTTGTGCTGTCTTTTAATTCTTTAGATTTTCAACCTTTTGTATGTTTGCATTATGAACATATATATGCACATACTTGTGTATACAGGCACACATGTACCTGTACACACACACACACACATATGCATACATTTATATTCCAGAGCTACAGATAGTTTATTTCTGCACTGTCATAAAGACCCATCTGAACCACTAGCTATTGAAAAGCTAGTGTAACCTGTGCTATTCAGGTTAGCTCCAGGGGACAGAATAAGAGTCCATTAGTGTACAACTAAAAAAGCAAAATTTGTTTTTCTTCAACTCCAGTACTACTACAAAACTCCATATTGCATGCCTAAAGGGAATAAAGATGGTTGCAGGTATTAAAATACATTTTATGAGACACTATATGTAAACAAACATGTCTTCCTTTAGGATCCTGTAGAACATACACAAATTGTACACCAAAAGCAACCCCAGTAAGTTTGTTGTAGCTTGCATAACACAATTTTTTTTTCTTAAAAAGGCAGCATGCCTTTCACATGTGATCAGTTTAATCTACTTATTACTTTTCTTGATAGACAGACATGATTTTAGGAAAAATATCAGGAAAAATTAAAAATTATGAAATTGCATTTTATGATAAATGAAATTGAAACATGTTACTTTATCTGATCAACTGGGAAAAAGTAAAATTTACATTTTAACTTATGGCCGTATTTATATCGGAAATATGTTGATTACTGTAAAGTAGAATTTATAACTTGCAGGATAATGAAAATACAGTGAACTAGATGAACATCAGGCTTCTTGTACTTGGAATATTTACACACCTCCCAGAGAACTGTGTTATTTTGGGTAGAATATATGAATTAAAACCAAAATTTCACACAACACAAGAAAGAAATCCGGAGTTAAAATATCATCTACTGACATGAAGTACCCTCTGAATAGTCCACAGGCTGCCATTTGTTAATTTAAGAGGTACTTTGAAGTCGTGCTTCATGAGTGCTTCATAAAACAAATTAAAAAACCTCATCTATACTTTGTATTTCAATTAGACATATTTTTAGCACTTTGCTAGCCTTGAAACAGTGGTGTACCACCTATAGTTCAGTCCGAGCCTGAGTGCAGGTAGGTTGTCTCTAGTTCTGTTTTAATGGTCATTACAGTCATATCAACATAGTCATATATATCAGCAACTAAAGAATAAAGTACATTTTTGCAGTCTGAAATTACAGAACTTGCCAGAGTAGCTTGTTACTAGTTAATAATACAGGCCTTCTAAATCAACATGTTTTATTTTCTTGGAGTGCTGTGTCAAAGTAGTAACTGCTATAAACAATGATGGATGTGCAGTGATTTCATAGTTTGAGTACCATTAAGTTTCATAGGATCACAGCATCACAGAATGGTTTGGGTTGGAAGGGACCTTACAGATTATCTACTTCCAACCTCCCTGTCATGAGCAGGGACATATTTCACTAGATCAGGTTGCTCAAACCCGCATCCAACCTGAGCCTGAACACTTCCAGTGATGGGGCATCCACGACTTCTATGAGCAACCTGTTCCAGTGTCTCACCACCATGATAATTAAAAAAAAATTTCCTTAGATCAAATCTGCATTTACCCTCTCAGTCTAAAATTCCTTTCTTCTCTGATGAGTTTATAATACAAGACTAATGGGCAGAAGAGTTTTTTCTCAAACTTAGAAGAGACAAAGAAAGCTTGCTGATTTGCCATATAGAGCAACTTATCAAAACTTTACCTGGAAAAGGATATACTAGCTGTAAACCTTTGTTCTATGCTTTTCAGAATATAATATCCAGTTTCATACCTGTTCATTTTTTCACACTGCTCACTTGGCAAGCCAGCATTAAAGCCAGAGATGAAAGCTACAAACTGCTTGTTACTAAATACACTTATTTTCCACTTTTAATGAATCCAGAATGAGTGTGAATGCTTACAAAATACTGCTGCAGTGATACTTATGGAAAAAAATAATTAACGACACTCTTTGTATACATCACAAAATAGAGGATGTCACAGTTAGATTCCCATGTAAAAGCAAGGCTGAAGTCATACTTCAACAGTAGAATGCTACCAATCTGCAACAAAGGAGGAGTGCATTATAGACATTGGACAGTTTTCTCCTCTTAAGGAAAAATGTAAAAGAAACTTATTACCAAAGGATGCTTGCATGGGAACTTACCATACAGAAGTTGTAATTGTCCCTTTAATTAATTTTGAAAAACATATCACCCATTATGTTTTCAATATCTGTTGGATATTTTTCTGTAGTTGTTGTGTTCTCTGAGCAAAACTGGCAAAGATTTAATGCATTTCCCTCACCTCAAAGTTTCAGTTCCCTGATTTTTTGAGTCACTTTTGTTTGAATTCAGTACCAAATCCTCAGGCTGAGTCTTGAGCACACTTAAGTCACGTGTGCTTATTGAGGCAATGTATCCAAGGGTAAAAATTGTACTGTCTAAGGAGGTGCTGTATTTCTGACCACTGCTTCCTGGGCTTCTCCCACGTGTGATACAAGGAGGAGGGTTTTATTTGACTAAACCTAGACAGCACACAAGGCTTGACACATCGACTCCACGTATAGTCAAGTGAAACAAGCAATTCTTACATATATTACCATCCGGTTTCACTGAACAGACGAAAAAATAGTTCTGCTGGATCATATCCTTGAATTCCTACTCTCTCCATTGGCTGTAAAGGCTGTTAGATTAGGTTAGTTTTAAATCGCTACATTTTACATGTTTAAAGTTAAGTGAATTCCACATGGGTAAAATCCTGTGCAGAGAGACACATATCCTGTTCCTTTCAATTCTTAACATTTTAAATATTCCTGTAATATCAGACTAAGAAATTATCTGAGAGCAACAGCTAAATACCTGCTGGAGTATCACCACTGCTTATTATGCTTAGGCTTAGAGTCTCCTTGTTGACTTTTTTCCTCCTTAATCTGCTTGTTATACCTTGTTTATTATTTAGGTAATACTTATTTGATTTTCTTTTGCAGGTAGAATTCCTTGCAGAACACAGCCCTAATCCTTCCTAAGAATTACTCCAATGCAAGAATAATCAGCAATAGCTATGCTAAAACCAGTTATAATAAGTGGAGGGAAGAACAGATAAATCCCCTGGGGCTAAAGGTTCAGACACACCTGCAAATACTAGAATGATTGATTTCCACTCTGTAGGCTGATTACAGAAGGCCTCTCTTGGCTACAGTTTCTTATAAACATGATGCAGATATTTAGCTTTAGAAAGGAAACTGGAAAAGGAGAAAAAAAATTTCTGTATATGCAACCACTGATACAGATTTAGAAGAATTATCAGGTTCCTACATTATGATAGAAGCTATAGCGTTAATAGGAGTTTAATGAGATGACAAATAGTTCCTTTTATTTCTATCACATTATTTGCTGCAAAATAGAGATACAACTATTGTCAGTACTGATGGAAATGTTTAAGCTGGAAAAGATGAAAAGAGTTAAAACTGAAAAGAACATTGGTGGAGCAAATGAGTTAAAAGATGCCAACACAAGACTGAACTTTAAAAAAATACAGAAATTTTAGGTGATTTTTCTGCCACATTCTCACTGAAATAATTAAATTATTTGTACTTCAGCTCTAAGCAACATTGGCATAAACCTGTGGTACAAATATAAAATTGGCTGAATTACGGACCAATTCTGGATCTTGGCAAGCCTAATCCTGCAAAGAGTCTTTGTTATAGAGATTATTCAGCAAAACTGCAAAATAATTTAATTATGCAAGTATTCAAGCATGTAATTAAGAAATTGTTTTCAGTAGGATTTAGACATACACTTATAACTGACTGTGTGTTTAAGTGTTTTATAGAGTCTGTTCTGAAGCATGGAGAATTCATCCCATAAGAAAGTTTAAAAGACAGTTTTGAACTGCTGAAAACAGGATCATAACAGACTTTTCATTTTAAGGTCATTATTTTCAAGTATTAAATACTGGACTGGACAAAATTTGAAGACATATATACTGAAAATGAGAATCTAGCCTTTTCAAGGTCAATTAGGCATTCAAAAAGGCCTTTCTGGTAAACATTATTATTTTTTCTGTTGCTGCAGCATTTCCAGCTAATGTGTATTATTTTGTAGATAACACATCTTTTCTTAGCTCCCATTACTAAATGATGCCATTTTACTCAGCGTAACACATAAATTAAATAACAAGATATAATTTCAGAAAGAATACATGGCACCATCAGATCAGATAGCACTGTGCCTCTTGAAGCATTTATAGAAGATAGGTACATGATGCTCGAAGTGATTGGTTTTCTTACTTCAGTTTATTTATACTCACTTCAACGCTGAAACACATTTCAAAATAAAGAACTCACTAAAATAAGAAAATAATTATATTTCTGCATGCTATTTTGTTTTTATTTCTAACATAATCATATTATGGGTGTTTATAAGACTAATATTTCACATGTATGTAACAATTTTCATACTAAAACTTCTTCAGAAATACTAGAGAGTGTGGTGTACAAACCCACAGGTAAAGAAAAATCAAGGCATGTTTTTGGTTTGTGTCCTGGTTTGGACTAAAACAGACCAATTTTTCTGTCAGTGATTTTTACTTTCAGTTAAGTTTCTGCTAAGTAACTTCATATTCTGAAACTAATATTTTACAGACAGTGTCTGCTTCTAGGACTGATAATGCTCGAAGTTTATAGTTATCACTGAGGTACCTGTAGGGATGTTATGCAGAAAGGCTCTTGCTTAATCTTAGAGAAACCAAGGTCACTGCTAAATTCCTCACTAATTACGAGTGAAGAGCTGAAGGGGGGTGGCACCTGCAGGGAGGAGCAGACAGGGCAGGTGACCCAAAATTGACCAGCGAAGGTATTCCATCCCATACACATCATTCTCAGTATAAAGCGGGGGGATCACAAGGGTCTAGTCCCTTCTCACCCCTTCTGCTACAGCCGATGTCCAAAGAGGAATCTGTTTTCCCGCTGCCCCCGATCCCAGTCCAGGCATCCTTGAATCCCATTCCCATCCGTCGCTGGGCCTGGTCTGGGCCTTCCTGGAGCCTGCCCTGCAGTGCCGGTGGTGACGTGGTCAACATCGGGGGAGCTCGATCTTGGTTTTGTATATATTTGTATATATTTACTTGCTTCCATTATTATTATTATTATTATACTCTTTTTCATTATTATAGTTTATTAAAACTGTTTTAACTTTCCAACCTGTAAGTCTCTCTCCCTTTTCCCTTTCCCTTCTGTGGGAGGGGGAGTGGTAATAGAGAGCTGGCCACTTGATCAGACAGTAAACTTGGGTGGTTAGCCTAATATTAGTAGAAAATACCTCCCAGAGTACACAGATCTCTGCAAATCTGATGATTCAGCTATTCAATACCATCCAGCAGTTTAGCATTTCAATGGAATGGCTGGACTGGTGTTTGCTGACAATAAGACACATACAGGGATCTTCTAATGCTGTGAGGTAGATGAATGAGTTCATGTATATGGTTGTGCACACACAGATACTAGTGATAGCTTTCCAGTGGGCTCTGTGAACAGTAGAGTGAGATAAGTATTTTTCTCTGCCTGTTACTTTCATGAGTGTGTATATATGAATATGTGTGTGTTCTTCATGTAATCTTCCTTTATTAACAACATTTTCTTTCCAGGAAAGAAATAAGATGACTTCTAATCTGAAAGATGGCTTCTTTAGACTGGAGTTTCAAAAACAAGGAACAAAAATCCTACTTTCTTCTTCAAGGAGCCTGCAACCTGAGAATAGGATAACACAGAGTGCATAGTAAGAAATAAACTGGATTTCAGGTGGAAATAATGAGGAAATAAAAGATTTTTAATGTCAACAATATTATATCATACATTAGGAACTGGATAAGTCTCAGTTTTATGTATCAGAGTTCATGCAAGATCTTGTGGGCCATAAACCTCATTGTGGAAATTATGTTGCAATCTCAGCTTTGTCTTTAAGAACATCAGTGATAAATAAATGACAAAATATGTAACAACATGGCAAATCTTTTGATGAATATCCTCAATATTTAAAATAACGATACAAGATGACATATACCAATGCTGATTCATTTTACCCTTCATCATTACTCTGTCATGATGTAGCACATCAGTCAATAGAAAAAAGATATATAGGACCATTTTACAGGGGATTAGATTGGTCCGATTGATTGGCATATATAGAATCGTTGACAATGTTATGTCTGATGGGTCAACATTTGTCTGACTGTCAGTTTTATTGTGTATGCTATCAACACGCTTGAATCCCAGGGCTGTCTGAATTGAAGTGAACATAGTGTGCTATACTTTGAGGAGAAGACAAAACTGAAAAACGAAGTAATGAAAAGACAAAATAAGAAAATATTTTCCTTGAGTATTAGCAGCTCAGCATATGCAAAGGTAGATGGCATGTGTCTTGGCTGAAAAAATGCCACTCTGAAGTTTTCACAGTATAGGCAGTGAAGTGCAAGAAGTAAATTAAGAAATAAGAGTTACACAGTCCAAACGCACACCAGCATATACAGTGATTACTGTTCCTAGTGATCAGCTATATATTTGGAAAAGGTTACAAGAGAGAAAGTTGTTGGCTCTTAGTTTGGGCAGGCAGCATCTTCACTGTGCTTAGGAATGGGTGAGCTGATCTGTTTGCTGCACATAGCTGGGATTTTTTCCCTCCCTCTCCCTCATTTCCCCTTTTTGAGTGAACAAAATGAACACATTCCTTCTGTACTCAGAGAGGAACTCTACCCTCTGTAAGCTGATCTGCTTTACATTTTCTGCTCAGGTATGCCTCACTGTGCAATTACAGTTTGTCTCTGTCTTAGCACATTATTAGTCTGGGATAGTGATGCTCCTTCAGAATAACTCAGAAAGAAGAAAAGGGTGTGAAAGATTCATGAGCCTATAGAACAACAACAATTTTATGAAATTATCACTGTCTGATCCTTGTAGGTTTTGATCTTGTTATTAAAAACTACATTACCATTTTCATTACAAGGCAAGCTATGCAACATCAAAGATGTAAAATCTTCAGGTCCACTGAGCTACACAAGCTGAGGATAATTGCAAAGTTGTAGATGGACAAGACTTGAAAATGTGAGATACATACCTCCATTTAAGATATACATCCTAAAATTGTTAAAAACATCATAAGATACCTAAGAAAGGCTGGTTTCTGGAATATAAAGAAGTTACTGATTATGAGGGTGACAGGTTAAACGATTGAAAACAGACATTTTGACTGATCTATGATATCAGGAAGTTTTAACCATGTACATAACATCCAAAAATGAGTCAGTTAATATAATTTATATAAGCTATATTTTATTTATTTTTTTAAAAAATGTTTAGAGCACATGTGAGTTTCAAAAGATCATTTAAAGGCCATTGTAAGAGATTTCTCCGTTCCTTCCTAAAAGTCTACTATGAAGACATGCAGCACATTTCTCTTGAGAGCTGTAAAATCCACAGACAAGTTTTCATACATTCATTTTACTTTCTCTCCCACAAAGTAACTGAGTAGCATTTTTTTTAAATGTCTGTGAAGAATCTTCACTGTAAGAGATACATCTAAAAAGAAGATATAGATGCTCATCTAGCAACAAAACATACTGGCTAGGACAAACTAGATTCCTGCAGTTTCATGGACATGGTATATTAGATATGTGGCCCTGCTTTCCCTACCCAGAGTATATTTAGAATTATAAAATCGTATAATCGTTCTGTTTGGAAGATGTCTCAGGAAGAAGTCAGGTTCAACATCTTGCTCAAAACAGTAGCATTGTATAAGCATACACATTTCATAGACTATTGATTACAAATCACACAGTTTAGTTACCGAGCACTGTTCTTGAGTCTTGTAGATGTTTCCCTTTAACAATTATCGTGATAATTTTTGTTATAATTAATCTGTATTTATACAGAGTTTAGTTGAAAAAAAAAGTTAGAGAAATAATGACTCTGGAAAAGTTAAAACAACACTTAAGTGTTGCCAGTTAAAGATCACAGTCACTGCTGTGTATCTTCACCCCAATATACAAAGTTAAGACATCTCAGAAGCAAAGTGTAATTAAAAAGACATATGAATAATTTAGGCACCTGAAGACAACAGAAGCTGCTCAGGCACTGTTTCAATAATCTGTATACCAGAAGCACATTACTGAAGTCTTCAACACCAAACAACACAGTCTGTAAAGCTGCTTTCAAACACCAAGAGCTTACAGCTGTCCATGGTTACGCCCTGACCCAAAAGGTCCCAGATACCAGTCATAAGGTTAATGAGCTCTGTGCTGGTTATCTGTGCCAGAAGATAATACGTTGCTGACAGCAAGCTAAATTATCAACAAGAAGAAAAAATAACAAGTCGAAAGTGAAATATCACCCTCTTGCCTCCTAAAAAAAACAAAGAAAAGATGTTTTCACTTTCATAATGAAAAATCTAAGTTTTAAAGTGGGTCTGATCAAGAGATGGTCTAGAGCTCCTGCCACACTATTAAAATGTTTGTCAAAAAGACAAACGTTTTGAGGAAAAGCAATTATCAAATCCTTGATTTTTTACAGGAGTCATTTTCATCTCTAATAAATACGAAACAAAGGAAGAGAATGCGACCATGACATATCTGACTACGAAGAAAAGCATGAGTAAGTCACAAGAAAGGACATTACTGTTTTTCCTTGTTTTCAAGGGTTGGTCACTGTCAATTAATGTATTTTCAGTTTAGCTGTAGGTTTGTTAATCAAAGCCTTCTCTTCTGCTAACTCTCTATGGAGTGTTAAAGAGGCTTTCTCTCCAACAGAGGTTTGAAATCAGCTGAAAATAACGATTGCTCCTGGTTCACACAGAGCAGATTTATTTTTAAGGTTGAGATGGTGCTGAGAGCACAGTAATAGCTATCACTGATCATTTTATTTATAGAAGGATGATTCCAGTTTTTTAATTATTACTTATTAAATATATCAGTGATTAGCTAACATGTCCATTACCTTACAACATAAAGACAAAGCATTAATGTCAAAATCAGCTGTCAAATACCCTTTCATACAATACTCTGAAAAACAGAGATAATCACCTAGCAAAGCAAAAGTTTATCTTGCTTGACTTTATTTCCACTTACTGTGTTGAGTACCTTATACAGTAGGTACCTTTTTGCTTTCTGTCATATGTGCTTGGGCAACTATTACTGTCTTTAAATGCAGAGTTTCATTTTTTCTCAGTTTAGATGCTGAGCTGATTTAACAAAGAAGGTTTCAACCATCCCATTATTTTAAATTAATTAAGAAACCCCTTGCCTAATTTAGGATCTGCTCCATATTCATTAAAGTCTATGGACAATATTTATTCCATTGAGCAGCAGATCAAAAGTACTATAACTCATTTCTTATTTTACTTGTTGGATTTTTTGAGTTCTTGGTCTGATGATTAGTTCTCAGTAGATGTACAAGCTGTGTATGAACACATGTTCATACGCAGAGCATAGAGCATACGTCTAAAAGAGCATGAAGGCTCATACATTTATTCCTATAAAACACTCAGTGAGTATAAATTTAAGTAGGAGTCATCACCTTAGTTTTCAGAGAATTTGTGCCTGAATGTCACTTTAAATGGTTGTGCTCAAAATTTTAACTTTCCACACCTTATCTCAGTCCCCTTGAGAAACATCCATTCCCAATATTTGGAGTTTTCTTATTCAATTTCCCTTTTAACGTATCTGTTCAAACATATCTGTTTCTCAGCCTTCTCAGAAGTAACTGGATCTGAAATTTGTTCTCATCTACATCCTTTTGTGATTCATAAACTCAGGACTACCCTAGCAAAGGACAAGCTCAGGAAGGATTTTAGAAGTCATATTTCACCAAATTTGAGCACTCATAAGAAGAGTGTAGCATTGCTCTTTTAACCACTTAGTTATGAAGTCCCTTGAAATTAAAGGATCTTTCAGCTGATTTCAAATTACTTGAATCACATCTCTTAAGTGGAAGAGTCAACAGTAGGTTCTGTTTCTTCCTGAGGATATTTCTCTTGAGATTCTTCTTTTGGGTGTGTCTCCATTACGTCAAAATGGGACAGAGGCACAATTTACACTTGGTGTACACTGAAGAATGATTCAAGCAACATTCAGGGGATGAAATGCATAAAATCTGGTTAGCTTAACTCTTTTCAGCTAGGACAGTCTTGATATTCCCTGATGGCTCTGGTACATCACAGAGCAAATTCTTCAAGTATTCGCATTGTGATTCCATATATTTTATATGTCAGAATCTAGTCTTTTGAAGCTGTCACCTGAAGAAAGGTCCTGTACAGAAAGGAGTAGACTTGGATTTATGAGATCTATGCTAGGTTACTTCTTTTCAGCAGAAACCTTAGGTAAATTAATTAGTCCCTTTCTTCCTCACTTCTTACTGGGTTTACCTACATAGGAAGAGTATAGGGATCAATTATTTATTATTGTGAATAAATAAGTGTAATTGTACGTTAAATAGGAAAAGGAGTGATTCCTCTATGAGATATTCCTTACCACTGCCATTTTTGTTCAGTCTCTCCTCTCTCTGCCCCTCTTTTTTAATGCAAGTTATTAAAAGAATGCTCATATAAAAGAACAGTTTTCAGGAAAATGGTCTGGTTTGTTTCTTTTAAGTAATCTATGCATTTTATTCAGATTTTTCTTTTTATTACTCACTCTGATTTAAATTTTTATTGTTATATGATAATTATCAGAATGCCAAAATCAGAATTAACATGCATGATATCATATATGATCTGCTATATTTATATGCTGCTACTGTGAAATATTTTCCCAGCACTTTGGTAAATATCTCTATTCTCCATTAAATAAATCTGTGTATAAACACAAAGGAGAAAAAATAATTAATATTAAATAACCTTTTCAGGGCAATGTAGTAGCTCATTAAACTATTCTGTAGCTGAACTGTTTAAATATTGTTATGAACGCATGAGGGTAGCTAGTCATTAGAAAGATTAAAAAAGGGCAAATATTAGAATTGAATTCAATTTGTCCATTGAAACCTTTTTTAAATACCTATTTAATTTTTTTTCTCCAGGTAATTGCTGGTTTTTCTTTGTTATGTTAAGAATAGAGATGGCTCTCTAAGGCCTTATTCAGACAAGAATAAACATTTATTGAAGTATTAGACATGGGTCTTCTCTTCCTCCCCAAGACAGCACCTGTACAGAAGTCTCTTAAGTGCTTAATTCAAGTGGACTGTATATTCTTGTGCCTAAAACCAAAAGCGGGATCTTCTGTTTCCAATGGACACATGGCAGGAATTTTTCCCTCTTCCTTACTCCCTAATATTACAAGTGAGAGATTTGTTTGCTGTGTGAATACTAAGAAATACTAGCTCTTGTATTTTTAATCTACTATTATGTTCAGCTTTCTATCAGTCTGTCCCTGATATCTCCATTTCCACTCCCCTATCTCCTACTATTATGCACCTTGGAAAAGGAAAGTAAAAGTGATTTAGCTTCTCGCAAAATCTCAGACCACAGTTTGACCACCTCTTCTAAACTACAGAGAACTGACAGTGGACTCTTTAATATAGAAGCTACACATTGAAGTGGTGGCAGCTGATTTAGAACATCTGCATTTCATGACCAAAAGCAGTTTTCTTATATGATATTCATTCTAATAGAAAATAATGTCTCACTGTAACACTTTACTCAAAGCCTGTTAGAATCTACAGGGATTTTTCCACGGATTCATTAGATTTTGAGTAAGGACACGCCATCCCATTTCAAGAAATACCAAAACCCCATTTCTAGACAGCATAAAATATGCCTAAATAGAGATCAGTCCCTTTCTAAATAGAGAAAGACTTCTGATCTGAACCTAAAACCTTTTGAAAGTATTAAGTGGACTTCATCACCTTACATTTCAAAATGAATTCTCAGTGATTTAATTGTCATTTTGCTGTGTTGTTTTATTCTCAAATTGGACAGATTTTGCTCCTTTTACTTCCAAGTACTTGTACCAAGCTGAGATTCTTCAACATTTTTGTGCAACTCATAAAGAAATAAAAGTGAAACGAGTCTTTTGAAGATCACTGAATTTCACATAAACCTGAAATTCATTTCCTATCTGGTGTCAGTGTACAAAGGACAGTTAAAAATTCCTGTAATATTTATGCTGTATATTTATCACTGCATGGGAAAAGCTCTTGAGAACTGAGGAAAGATTAAAAGTAATTATATGTACAAAGAGATTAGTAAAACTCCTGGTACACTTAAATACAGAGAAGGTGATCATTACATTATTGTTCACAGCCCAGGGAAGTTGACACAAATCTTGTTGCTATCTTTAGCTGACTTTGGAACGCAAATATGTTAACCACAAGTTTATGTTACAAAAAGGAATATCAACCAAACAACTTCTCAGACATTCAGTCAGACTGATCTGGCCATTCACAGAATATTCAGAAGAGCACAGTCACCTTTTCAATTTATTTTTTAACATGGAGGGTCATATCATTGATTCTTTAGATTATTGTTTTAAAAGAATCACTCTCAGAGTTTTCTTCTTTTTGCCTTCCTTTGAAAGTCTGATATTCTCAAGTGGATAATGATAAGACAGGTGCACAGTGTATTTTTATACATTTTGCAATTACTGAATTGATTTTTCTAAAGAGCTGTTTTTGGAGTAACTGTTCACCAGTTCTGAAATGTACAATATTTGTCAGAGATTGGGCTTTAGTTTATTTTTACACATTTCAAGAGACTTGACAGTAGTAATTGCTATCTCATAAAGGGACCTTCTCAACCCTAATATTCTCCACATTTCGTAGTTATATAAATGTGCTATTGAACAGGATTTGGAGCAGACTTCATCTGCTTTGAGTCTGGATGCTTGCAAAGGCTAGGTGGTTTACACTTGTCTTCTCTGGAGCCTTCTGGAAACCCATGTAGTCATTCTGTTTAACAGCATGCACACCTGACCTCATTCAGGTTATCTTTTTGTTAAGTGGCTTTATGTGATGACAAGGGTCAAGAGGAAATGTTGACACTCAGTGTTTCTCAATGATAGTCCCATTTTACAGGGCATCAGCTTTTCCATTTTTCTTCCTGAGCTCTGGCTATGCACTGAATGTCAGCATCTGATATGGCCAGGAACAGATACAGAAAACAAGATGAAGAAATCTATATGAATGGTTCAATAGCTGCTGTAGAGCAAGAAATTCGTCAAAATACTACTTAAATCCATTCAATTTTTATTATTTATTTTTAAGATGGTGTCTAGTGGAGGAATAGAGACTGAATTCTTGACATAGTAAGAAGATGCCTCTTAGTTGACTCTCTCAAAGGATGAGAGGTCTTGCAGAGCGATCTAGATAGATTGGAGCATTGGGCAATCATCAGTAGCATGAAATTTAACAAGAACAAATACCACATTCTGCACCTGGGACAGATTAACTTTAGACACAAGTATAAATTAGGAGAGGAGTGGCTGGAGAACAGCCCTGCAGAAAAGGGTCTGGGGGTGCTGGTTGACAGCAGGCTCAGTATGGGTCAGCATTGTGCCCTGGCAATCCAGAGGGCAAACTTCATCCTGGGGTGCATTATATAGAGTCAAGTAATTAATTGACAGTACCAATCTATCTATGAGAATTCAAATAGATAAAACATATCTTCAGATACAAACAGACCTTATAATATAGGTCATCGTATAGCTACCTGAATCTATATGACCCATTTTACTGGTATGGATAGGGATATTCCTTTTTGGAGGCTAATGTGTGTAAGAAAGCGACAGGGATGACATCATATCTTTCTGCTTTTGACAATCTATCCACATGATGAAGTATCCATTTACCTCTGACTAATTATGGCTTCCTGCACAAGTCTGCCAAAGTCTTCGGAATTTCAGTGGGATACTGCTCATGCTAATCACAGTGTTGTTGAGCTGGAACTGGAATTGATATGTAGTGTCACTAATGGAACTGCATAAATTCATGCCTGCTCTAGTGCTGCCACAGTAAGAACATTGCTTCCCCTCCCTGAACACACTCAAAGCACATGTGAAGATCAATTATTTTCCAATAAATGACTCTCATAAGACTTCTAGAAACTTGGTGTTTGTGAATAAAATCAAGAGCAGGTCTGCACAAACATATACATGAAGAAAATAAGCAATATTAATTCTTAGAAAGCATTATAGTATGAGGCAAAAAGTATGAGGTAAAAAGTAAAAGGCAAAAGAACATGACAAGAGCTGTCCTATATTGCAAAGTCACAAGCGTCATAACATGACACAGCTTTTGAAATGTAAAGAGAAAATACCTCTTCTTTGCATAACAGAAGAAAAATCTGAGATTTATCTGTTTAACCTGAATATATTGAGACAGGGAGAAGCATGGACAAAGAGATAAAATAACGAGAGTCTAGGAACAAGCAGGTACATGATTTGGGCTCCCTTACCTCAGTTATGCACCACATGTTCAACTCTGACACATGTGCACTAGTTATTTACTCATATTGCACCAGATGACTCCAGCGCTTGTTTCCAAGAAAGTCATTTGTTCAACTCAATTACTGTAGTCAGCCACTAGATAATTTAAATTACGTATCATCTGTCTCTTATGCAAAGTTCTTACTTCATTTGCCTCTGATTATTTCAGATGCCACTTTGCCTTACAGGAGATAACATAAAAGGCATCAGACAGCATTTATCAAATATCACAATTTCTAGGTCCGATGTGGTGCAAATTGGACTCCTGTTCTCAGACAGGAAAGGTGATCTTGGGGATAAGACTCTGTCCTGCAACTTGGGAGCTCTATATTAATTTCTTTGAACTAATAATGGCTGATTCTATAGTTTTCATTTGAGAATCTCCAAAGTATCTACAGCCGTAACACCACTCCAGTTCTTTGAGTTGAAAACTCTTGTGAAAAAAACGGGTCTCAGTTGCAAGTTTAGGGAGAAGTATACATTACAGAGCCATTCTGCTTGTAGAAGATCAAATGTTAAAGTAGATGAGTAGGTATCACAATAAGTAAATGTAGAGTGACATGAAGATAGGCTGGAATTTACATATATAAGTAAGATAAGTAGTTTAAAACAGGAATTTTCCTTAAAAAAAATTATTGTTGATATAAATCTATACATTTTTCTGGAAATTTAGTATATAGTATCAAGTGGTACTTACCATCAGGGCAGCAATAAATTCCTTCGCACAACCCGCTCCCTTAGACAAGTTACTTTTTGTCATTATTTAGATCTTAGCTCTGTAACTCATTATCTTTATTCCTGCATGAGAGAGTGGAGATACACTATTGTACTTGCTTTCTCTACAGAAATGCCGGAATTGCTATACTCCATAAGTTTTCTGCTCTCTGGAGGAACTAATTGGCTTGAATCCAAAGGGAAATAAATATCATAAACTACAAACTGTTTGTTGTCTTGGAATGAATTTTTCATGCCCTTGGATCACTGACTATGATGAATCACGTGGCACAGAACAAGAGATCAATCAAGAACTAGTGCCAGAGAAAGTGAGAAGCACAGCAGACAAAGTGATGTCAATGTCAGATGTCTGCTCCATGAAGCACTGACTCATCTTTCACCAAACGCTCTAAATATGGTGATACCATTTTGAAACTGTTGATTTAACTTGCTTCAGTGAAACTATGAATATCAAGTACCTATCTGGTAAGAATTCGCTGCCTGAATGCAAGTAAAGCAAAGCCTTGCATCCTGTCAGCTACCTTCAATCCTACATTTATGGAAAACTTAGCTACCATATGATTAAAAATATTTCTTACAGAGATGTAGTCTGTGATGATGCTTCTCCTCTAGGACTTCTTTAAGGGAATTTGCAGCAACACACATTTTGTAAAGTATTATACAAAAATCTAAGGTACCTACTGCAGACAAAATTAACACTCACTAAATAATAACCGATTCAGTTTTGTCATGTGTAGAAGCTAAATTGTTTCAGTTGGAAAATATATGAAAAGAAGATTTCAGGGCGACAGCAAATACTTACTGTTTGCCTCCCTGAAAATAAAAAAAATGATGAATCTAACTTGCTTTAACAAAAGTGAAACACAACTGGAAGTTGCACCTCTGGGCATGTTGAAGGCTACTGCATTGGCGAGCACTGGTATTAGAACAGGTAATTCCGACGTTAAATTCATCAGTCTGCATGAGATAAAAGAAACAGCTCTTTAGACTATGGGCTGAAAAAGTCTCACATACTCAGTGGATTAAGGTCTGAGGAAGACACATGCAACACTGACCACCAGACTATACATTTTAAATTTAATTTAAAGAGGAGCATTATTATCACTGAATTTATAGATGGTTTTGACAGAAGAAAAATACCTTCAAAACAAATTTAAATCATGCTATCATACATATCGTATAAAAAAGAGCAAACTTTGATAAATTCTGCAATAATAGGAACTGGTACAGAATACAATTTATTATGTTCAAGAACTCTCCACGTCGATCACAGGCACACCTACCAACATTTGAATTCTGGCTATTCCCACCTATCCTTTGACAACTAGTCATCCTAGTTGCCTAGTCATGCAGGCTTCTCTCAAACAATGGACATCATTAAGTACCTGTAGAATTGTGTACCTTGCTCCATCAACCATAGAGAAAGCCTACATATCTAGACTCAGATAATATTTTCAGAAGCTGAAATTAGGTAAGATGAATTTTACCACTGTTACCTAAATTTATCCCCACAGAGTTTCCTACATGCTTCTTTCTGAAAAATCCCAGAGGTGCCTGAATCTTGAACACCTAATTAGTTTTTTTGTGTTTAGGTCTATCAAGGTTTAAAATAAACTGTTATTTGTCTTTTCAAGTTTCAATTTCAGAGGAACTCTCAAAAAGGAATAATACTGGGCCTTGCCCAGAACATGGCCAAGAAGAACCTGGCTGTGCCTCCCCATCTGCTCAATAATTCAGTGGTTGTAGCAAGAAGGCATGCACAGTTCCTTTTCTGTTTGAGCAGCTATACACTAATTTCACTGATTGCTTAGTTTACCAAGATGTAGTACAGACTATCTCTCCTTGAATCATTATGTCTAGTGGTAACATCTCTACAGAATTTATCTTAGTGTTTATCACATTTATCTTAATTTGCTTATTGGGATGACATGGACTATGAAGAAATTGCTGGATAAAGTTCAAAGAACTTGTCACCTCGTACTGGTGACAGAACTATGCGGCACATGATGACTCCTTGGGGCTTAAGTATCTACTAGGATGTATCATTTAATAGCTTTAAAAAAGTATTCTGCATTTGAAGGTCAGAAAGTTTATTACATACAAAGGAAGGTAAATATCTCTGGTCTCATTTTACAGATGGGAAACAGAAGCAGAGAGACAGGGTGTACACTAGATCACAAAACAGAGCATAAAATATGGAAATCAGGTAAAAGGCTAAGATTCTGTGCTCCAGTGCAAGCTTTTGCCATTAGATAATCAGTAGCAACATGGCCCCAAGTTCCAGTGTCAGGGCTTTAGGAAACTTAGACCAGAAAGGCCTTTGCAGATATTTACATTTAGTCATGTTTTATGCTTGCAGTATCTTCCTGACTTCCACCTGCATATGCCAAAACAACAATACCAGTGATTTGATTGCTACATATCATGCAGCTTGAATTTCTATTTATCTGTAAGTAAATTATGAGATCATGAATCATAGAGATTTATGTATTTAAAAACGGAAAATTAAAAACCTGCTGCAGATTTATGGCTGTCTGGGGACCACTAGTTCACTCAAACTTTTTGTGTCTTTTCATTGCCCAAAAACCAACACATAGATGAGCAATTTTTAAAAATATGCTTGAATCAAGATGATGACAGGCAACATGCAGACACAGAAATATACAGCCTCATGCTACAGTCATAAGCACTACATTAGATCAGATGAAATAGTGAAAAAAAAAAAAATATTATGTTTATGTTATCAGATTAACTTAACCAAAAAAAGAGGGAAAAAACTTCCTCTGCCTTTAATAACTGGCACTTCAGTCAGTCCTATCCACCACATACTTTGGTACTGACTACTGGGATTCATGAATACGTGCTAAAGATCTTTGGGAATCATGGTTCAGAACTGGCCATTCTCTGCCACAGAGCAGATCTAAAGATTTGCAAAGAATCCTGACGAGGCCAAGAAACTACGTCACTTTGAAAAATACCACCTGGGCATTGAGAAGTGCAGCCAGCATTGCAGAGATGATGAGAGCTGCAGTGTGAAAGCAGCACTGCTGTCCTCCTCTAGTGTCTGTCCTGCATGGCACCAAAATTACATGGGAGACTGCTGCTGACCCATCTCATCTCAGCTGTGCTGCACTGTAGCTGATTTCTGCATGTGGTTAATCTTGGCTCAGAGTTACTGAATTGTAATAGAACAGCTGAATTGAATAGTCTGAGACATCAAAAGCAGTGTGGCTTCCCAGACTGACTTCCATATACTGTGCTGTATGGAGAATCCTGAGACTGAGAATTGAAGACCTGGTGTGGAAGATGACTGCAATAGTGGCTGGTACTGACCTTCAGTATGAGCTTCAAGAGATTCCTTCCAGGAATGACAATTCAGAGTTATTTAAGTCTCCTTGGAACTATAGCTACTTCAGCAGTGGCGCCAAATGCTAGGGATACTGACCCACCTTTTGGCAATGATGATTTAATGATGTTATAAATATGGCATTCCTCATTTCAACTGCAAAAAAATGTATCATGTCATAAACTTCCTCTTGAGTGAAAAAGCTACAAGAACTCTTTAAGTACCTTAACACCTGACCCTAAGACTCATCTGGATTCAATGCTGGTGCTCCCCAGGAACACGTGAGGCATCTGGACTGTAAATATTTCTAAACCATTGTGTGTGCACTGCAGAGATGGTCTACAAGTAAACCATACATGTGCAAGGTGTACAGCAGAAATACCTCCATATCACTGAGATGTCCATCTGTAGTTAGTTTTTAACTAAGAATTTTCTAAGTGAGGAAACAAAGAAACAACAGATAGTTTTTCAACAGTCAAATTAGAAACAAGATAAAAAAGAGAAGGAAAATAATGATGGCCCCCATTGGCTTTGTGGCCTCCAATAACAACCCAATAAAACACAAGAGCATGGTGGTACCAACATATGGTTAATATGGTATAAACATGATGTCACAGACACAAATCACAAAGAACAATTAAACCTCCTTCCCTCCTTTTCAGATTATAAATTGCTGTACTGGCTCTGGCTAGAATAGGTTAATTTTCTTCACAGTAGCCCATATGGTGCTATGTTTTGGATCTATGGCTAAATCAGTGTTGGTAACAGAGCAATGTTTTGGTTATTGCTGAACAGTGCATGCACAGTATTAAGGCTTTTCCTTTTTCCCACTCTGCCCCCAGCAAGTAGGCTAGGGATAGGCAAGAAACTAGGAGGAGACACAGCTGAGACAGTTCATCCAAACTGACCAAAGAGATATTCCATATGATATGACATCATGCTCAGAAATAAAAGCTCAAGGGAAGCAGGAGGAAGCAGGGACATTCATAGTTACAATACTTGTTTTCCCAAGTAACCATTATGTGTGCTGGGGCCCTGTTTTTCAGAAAGTGGCTAAAAATCTGCCTGCCAATGGGAAATAGTGAATAAATTCTTATTTTTCTTTGCTTGTGCATGCAGCTTTTTCTTCAGCTATTAAACTGTTATCTCAAGCCTCATGTCTTCTCACTTTCCCCTTTCTTTGTTTCCTGTAAGAGAGATGAACAAGCAAGTGGCTGGGTGGGTGTTTGGCTGTTGGCTGGTGTCAATCCACCATAATTGCTTACCCAAAGATTTATGTCTTAAACTTTAGAAACTTTTTTGTAACCCAGGAACATTTATCCTGTTAGCTATTCTCTCCATAATGTATCAAACTCGAAACACGCTTGAGGTTCTTTGACCTTCAAATTCTGTTATAAATTCTGTCACAATATTTGCTGGACACGAGCTATTTGATACTTCTCCCCAAACCTACAGAAATTACTGGAATAATTCCTACATCTTCCTCTCTCTCTGCTCCATCCCATTTAACCATGCACTGCTTTAACTGTTTTAATAGAGATATTTGATTGGGTAGGGCAGAAAATAAGGGTCAAGGCATTCGATGGTAATTTCAAAGAGACAGTCAGGATCAAATGCAGATTTCTTTCTTCAACTGCATAGTTTTCCCCTGTTTCCCTCCCCTCTCCACCTATTCGGTGCGAGTGGCTTCCCCATTAAGATGCATTCATTTGGATGGAACTCTCAGTATAAGAAAAAAGAGCTGTATTCTTTTTGCTCTACTGCTAAGGTCAAGCAAAGAGTCTGCATTAAGCTGCCAGTTTTCTTTGTGATACATGAGGAAGCACAGAACACAAATTGCATTTCCACTCTCTCTTCAACTCTTCTTTTAAACGTCACAATACTGACAGTAATCACTGAACTGAACAGACATGACACAGAAGCACTGACGGAACAAATAAGGCCCATCCTATCTTGGTTTTCCAGTGCTAAAGTAAACAAATATGTATTTGGTTATCAGTTTAGCTAGAGATGGTTCTGAAGATAGGTAAGCTTTTAACACTGTGCCATTGTGGGAAAATCATCATATGTTAAACATCCTGAAATTAATATAAATATAGAAATAGATTAAAAATCTAAAAAATTTAAAATGAGAACAGAAAAAATATTTCACAATAAATTAGCACTCTAAGCCCTTCAACACTGCCATATTCCTGGTAAAATATTTTAGTAACAGGAAATACACTTAAAGTAAGTTCATAAAAAAAATATAAAGATTTTTAAAAGATACCCTGGCCTCCACACACTATACTAACATAAACAGGTGGTATTTTACATTTCCCACATCCCTCATAAATTCTACCATATGCTCAGAGGGAGAGCCTGCAAGAAAAAAGAGAGAAAAGTGGAAGGAAGAAATTAGAACTCAGAAGCAAGTCATTCTATTACCAAACTCCTAATGATTTTTTAGCAACACGTTATGCACTAAACCTGAAAAGAATTGTTCTTGGTATTTGTCTATTGCATTGAACTTGAACTGTGAGCCAGGAAGACCTTTAACTCCCTCAGGAACTTTCATCACAGTGCAAGCTGGTCTTCTGTCTACGTAGGTCATTTCCTGAGCAATCACATCTACTACAGCCTATATAATCTGTTCCCAATCCACATCCTGCTATTTGTTGTGACTAAATTAGCATCAGTGGTGCCAAAGATATTCCCATGAGTTCCAACCCTGTAAAATATTTGCTGCCTACAATTTTTATCAACTTCACTTGAGATACCCAGAGTCAGGAAGGGAACAGTTAAAAATTTCTTGGAACAAAAATTTTAATTTCTGCATTTTTCCTCCTTATAGACAAGGAGAAATACACTTGATACACAAGCTTACTAATATCTTTAAATTACACCCCCCTAAATTGTCTCAACACACCCTAAATTGTCCCAACACACAAAACTGTTTTAACTAATACTTGAAAACTAATATACTTATCCAGCAGGTACAGTGATGCTTTAGAAACAAGATGCAGCTTCTCAAACTAGTTTGATCCATGGCTCTTTTTAAGTAAATGGCATTGAGGAATAAAGGCTTTCAATCACAAAATAATTCTATTCTTTAAATATACTGTGACTGTCAATCAGTAGAAGTGGTTATCTAACTGGGTGTTGAGAGCTTTCTATAATTCCTTGAATAACATCTTGGCACTAACAACTATTTTCCTTAAAGAGTGAAAGTGTGTGTTACTTTATACTTAAATCAATCTTAGATGAGTATGTTTCAACAGTATGTGCATTTAAATCTGTTTATAGTCAGTGGCATTTTGTTTTGATTTTTCCTCCTGCTGCCATTTGTCCACATTTGATTATAGGGAGGTAGCTGTTTGTTTATAGGCAAGTGTGATGAGCAGTAAAATCTAGGGAATGAGAGTGAAGGTAACAGCTGGGTCACAAAGAATAAGAGAAAACATATAGAAATACATATATTTTTGCTTTGCTCCTTGACATTATTCCCAGATTGGGGAAAAAACAGAACTTAATTTTATTTCCTGGTAGTGAGTGAAATATTTCTCTAGTACCACTGTGATTCATTATTTTATTTGAGATTTTGGTGTGTGGATGGATCTAAGCTTTCAAAGGAGAGTCTGACAGGTGCTGGGACTCCCATTGATTTCACTAGGTGCTCGGTATGTCTAAGGCTGGGACCCACAAACTCCTCTCAGTTCTGGATGGTTGTAAGAACACCACACCGGAGAAGCACCGCTTTGCTTAGCACCCCATAAATTTATGTTAATGTTAGATTTACACAGCCTTGCTCATGGCTGAGACAAGCTTCTACAACACCTGAAGAGCTGGGAAAAACAAGGCTGTGCCAAGAAGATTTGTGCTGCTTGCCTCTTCAGCTTCCTATTCTAGAAGGCCAGTGGGTGACAAACATGGGATAAGAAGTCACAGAGGCAGGAGAACGATGCACTAACGTAACCTCTCTATACTTTTTGGCCACTGCTACCTGCAGAAGATGTTGGGGTATAACCATGGGCAGTAGCATCTAGTAGAATAAGCACAATGAAAAGACAGCATCTGAAACAAGTGCTCTTTGAAGTATAAACTACTACCCTTTCCTTCTACCCCTTTAATCCCTTACTATTGATTGTACTAATCTTTTTCTAGTTTTTTGTTTTCTCAATCTTTTTCCTATGCCTTTGTTTCTTCTAATTTCTTGTTGTTCACCTCTGTTATATTTCCCCCTCCCACTGCTTTTGTGTCTTCTGTTTTGTTTTTTCCTAACCACTTCTCCACCCTCAAATATCACAGTCAATTTTCCTTTTGAGCATGTTATCTGAAAAAATAAAGTGGAAGATTATTACTTATTGTTATGTCAGACATTTAATGACTTTTAAGTACCTTGGTAAATTTTCATGGAGGAAAGATTTAAAAATGGGTCTTTTGACTTACACTTTGTCCTGGTTTGGACTAAAACAGAACCAATTTTCCTTTCAGTGATTTTTCCTTTCAGCTAAGTTACTTCTAAGTAACTGCACTTTCTGAAACTGACTGCATGTTTTGCAGACAGTGTCCACTTCTCAGATTGATAACGTTCCAAGTTTATAGTTATTACTGAGGTAACAGCAGGAATGGTATGCAGAAAGGCTCTTGCTTAGACTTATTCCTACAGAAACTAAGGTCACTGCTAAATTCCTCACTAATTACAAGTGAAGAGCCATAGAAGGAATGGACAGGACAGGTGACCCAAAATTGACCAGTGAGGTATTCCATCCCATACAAGTCATTCTCAGTATAAAGCTGGGAGGTCATGAGTGTCTTCGCTCTCTTCTTCTATGGCTGGTGTCCAAAGAGGACTCTGTCAGTTTTTCTCCTGCCCTCAATCCCAATCCTTGTGTTCCTGAATCCTGTTCCCATCTGTCACTGAGTTCAGTCTGGGACCACCAAGAGCCTTCTGTGCAGTGTCGGTGGTGACGTGATCAACATCAGGGGATCTTGATCTTGGTTTTGAATGTATTTGTAGATATTTAATTATTTCTATTATTATTATTATACTCTTTTATATTGTTATAGGTTATTAAAACTGTGTTAACTTTCCAACCCATAAGTCTCTGTCCCTTTTCTCTTTTCCTTCCCCTTCTAGGGGAGTGTAAAGAGTGAATAAAGAGCATCTGCCCTCAGTATAATAGCTGGCCCAGCTTCAAACCGTGACACACTTTTGTAAAAACAGGTCAGTAAACAGAGTGCTCACAGAGAGAGAGACTATGACGTAAATTCACAGCTATTATTAGACACTGGAAACTCCACTGAAACTGCTGTGAGTGAACGAAAAGCATAGGAAAACAGAGTTCTGGAGCTTATGGGAGGCTACTTGATTACTGTGATAGACTGCTCTTTCTTCACCTCTCTTCCCAGTAGAGAAATAAAGTGTCTCTAGAGCATAACTACAAACATAAGGAGACCTCATGAGGCCCAGGAATACATCCTTTGGCTGTATGCAGTGGCAGATATCATACGAAACAAACCTCTGGTATGCAGTGTGTGACGAGTGAACAGACGTTCCTTTCATCAGGCAACTCAAGTAAGATTATTCACTGTGTAGAAAATGTCTAACGATTATTTTTTATTAAAATTGAGAAAGGAACATAATTTCTATTTATGAAAGTTTCAGGCAAAATTTTAGAGACGGGGAAACTTTACAGACTGCCTGGCATTATGCATGATTTAAGAAGCTAGAGTTCTGCTGATTTGAAACAATCAAGGATTTGACAATACCTGGTTTTGCTTTTGAATATTCTGAGTAAAAATCTGAAACAATGGTATGTATTTTGCAAGCTGCTAAAGAGATGTTTCTGTAAAGACACTGCAGATCCTGTTCAGAAGGCAACAGTTCAGTAAAACACAAGCTGTCATGCACATAGTAGGCTAGTAAAGCTACCAAAAGAATCACAGAATCTGACAGAATATACGAATTTCAGCTGAGGTTCTTTTACTTTGTGTATGTCAAAATGGACAAGAATTAAAGAATTGCAAAACTGCATAGCACTTCAATGAGCTTGCAAGGAAAGAAATCAAACAACTCTTTGCATAACTATAGTCAGTGTAAGCTAAAGAACTACATGCATCAATCTCTCAGCTGATTACACCTTTTACTTTGCAAAAGCTTGTGAAAGTAGTTTTTAAAACTTAAAACCATTTGTGGGTCTACCTTTGGGTCCCCTGAAGTAACTGGTTCGGTTCTTGGGTTTTGTCTGAATGAAAAGACAAAGCACTGCTTTACAACAGGCAACTGAGTTGAAAACACACCTTTTGGAGGCCAGAATCTCTCTCCCCTCTACCCACCCCTTTTGGATATTCTCCAGACAACCTGAAACAAAGTGGTTTTAGACAGTGTCTTCACTGGCATCTGATTAGGGGGTGGGTAATGCATTAGCAAATCACTATAGCTTGCAACAAAATGTCTTCCCAAGACAGCAAGACCTCTGAAACTGGGACCCTGCACAATGCTTTAGTAACATTCGATACCTGTCAGTGGTTCTGTGTAAGCATGATGAGTCTTCTGGCTTCTAGGAAAAAATTTAGAAGAGGCTTGCAGGCATAAAGGGAGACTAATTAAAGTCAATGAACAAATTAAAAGTGCAAAAACATTACCAGAGGAATGGAAGGAAATAAAAGGGAAGGAAAAGAGATGAAAGCAGCAACAGAAGGAAAAAAAAAATCTTTCCTTATTGTGCTTTCAAGAGTGTCCCTAATGGATTTAATCTCATACAAATTCTAGCAGATAGCATGTGCCGAAAATGCTGCAGATGGCTCTGCTCAGCAGCAGGGATGGCTTGAAAGGGAAACAGTTCCTGTGACTGCCTCGACAGATTGTTTACAGCAAAGATACTGCCAGTGCCCAGTCATTGTCATGAAACAGTGCTTGTTCCCGTATCTGAGACTTCAATCTGGGCATTTCAAATGGCAGATTTGTCTGTGGTTGAAACCAGGAAGGTCCTTGATAGTTCAATACCTGTCACTGAGGAACAACCCAGAAGGTTTTTTATCTCTTAATAGCAAGCTGTATGAATAGGAAAAGCTGAGCAGTATACAAGTCACTGAAATCTTCACTTGGTAAGTGAAGTCCTCTTTCAATAAATCACACCATGAAAAGCAGATTCATTCATATAACCTTCCATGAGTTTGAATCATTTCACATCATTGTTCACGTACAAGAGGTTTAGATAAAGGTCCCAAATCAGTAAATCCCGTTTCCATCTTCAGAACAGAGAACAGTTTTCTTGCAAGTGGTGAGCTAACAGATTTACTTACCTTCCATCTGCACCACTACCCAACATATACATTAGGTGACCATTACTGTCAGGGTGCCACCTCAGCATTTTTCTAGTTATACAGAAGCCCTTATACTCTAAAGGATGCACTTTAGCTCTGTGTGAGGCAACATAAATGATTTCTTTTGAACACAACAAACCAGTCCAGTCTTGAGACCAGGATTAGTATCTCTCTTAAGCAGTCTGTATATAAAGAAAGATGTTGGTTATACACATTAGTAATGTCACATCAGCCACAAGTCCTGATGACTTTTAGCACATTTCATAATTTTGAAGATGGCTATTCCTTCTCCTCTATAAGAGAATTTGAAGACTGTAAATGCTTTTTCTGTTCAGGTATATTTGCTCATTAATGCTCAATCTCTATAGTGTATTTTTCCATCTTAAATTAGCATAAACCAATTAGACTAATACAACTTTCACCAACCTGTTCTTTTCAAAGATTTTTACGCAATCTGCTCCGTCTTGCATTTAAGTAAATGATTGAGAATAT
The DNA here is from genome assembly GCF_013368605.1 of Nyctibius grandis. NCBI lineage: Eukaryota > Metazoa > Chordata > Aves > Nyctibiiformes > Nyctibiidae > Nyctibius > Nyctibius grandis. The sequence continues at coordinate 3,571,341 of NC_090695.1, read as the reverse complement.
ATACTGCTCTTATTGACCAAAGGAAGTCAGGCCTGAAGATCTCATACATCTCTAATTATACATGTTTTAATTCTAATTTTACCACTTAACTGATTACTCTTCATTAAGCAATTCCAATCCCTTTCCTTCTCAAACTTTGGAAAACATGTCTTGTTTTCTTGATATTTTTTGATTATTTCTTGATTATTACCTTCAAATATCATAAATTCTCTGTCCCCTGTGCCACAGTGGCACAGACATTGACCAGCCCACTTGCTAGCCTTATCCAAGTTGGTATTCATTATCTGGATATTATAATGGGAGAAGCTGGTCAGATCAATTTATTCACATTAAAACTACAACCAGTCTAATTTACATTAAATCACTGTATACATATGCAAAACGCACAATAAAGAATCATGGACTACTGGCTGACAGGCCCATTTGAATATAGTCATAGTCATTTGCCATCATAAATCATGTTGCGTCAGCCCTTTTATCATCTCTGTTGGTCTTCTTTGAACTCTCTCCTATTTATCACATGGCTTCTGGTATTGAAGAAACCAGAACTGCAGACAACTTTCTCCGCAGCCAATTCGTATCTCACATGCAGAAACCATCCTATTAAATGCAGGAACTATAATTGAATCCTCCAGCCCTCCAGCCATTGAATTATGTGAACTGGCAAAATAATGAAAACTTCTTTAACTCACTTCCCCAGGGCAAATAGTTCTGGCCACAAGGTCTACCCATACTCAAGAAAATGAATAAGCAATGTGTCTAATCTTTTCAAGTGGATAACAAACACACTAAAGATAAATGAAGAATAATAGAAATGGGTCCAGAATTATTTGAATCATTAGCTTCAATGGTCACAACCCAGCAAAATACTTCCAAAATAGGATAACACATGTGGAAATGCAGAATTCAGGTCATCACTAGAAGTGTGATAGCACAGATGACTGCACTGGGGAAAGAGCAAGTAACTTAAAGGTTACTGTAGATATTTCTCTGTAGGTGATCTCTGTGAACTATACCTGAACAAAAGAATTCATTATTCTCAGAGGAACAAAAAAGTACTGTCAACAGGAAACCAGTAAGCAATCTTGCTTCTAGCAAGACCACTAACAGAATAGCATGTGAATTTTTGTAATTCATATTCAGAAAATGATGTGGAAATGCTAGGGCACTCGAATTAAGAATACAGAATGCTCTGAGAAGGAAAATAAGCTTCTACAAGTGAGGTTTCACACGCTCAATGTATTGAACAGAAAGAAGATCAAGGTGTGAACTGATCATTGTTTACAGGTATTAACAGCAAGGAAAGTAAGAGAATAGGAAGTTTTTCAAAGTTGTTAACAAAGAAATGATAAGATAAAATGGCTAGAAATTGGAAATACACAAAATCGAGCTTGAAACAAATTCAATAACCTATCTGTAAAGGTAAATGAAACATAAGAACAGTTTTGTTATCAAAGATCACATATATATCAGAACTCTACTCTTATAAAGTCTCCAGGGCTTAATCTGGTTTATGGGAAAAAATGAAAGTTGCCCTTACCCAGGGATGTGGTTGTCTGGCATTGGTGGGTCTTCTCTACAATCTTTCTTTTTCTTGGAGAAAATACAACCTGCACCATCATCAGTCTGCATATGAAGTTTGAAATTCTTCATTAGAACTATGACTGTAATTGAGATTACAGCATCCTAGACATGACAAATTTAGCTGGTGGCTTACAGTGTTCAGTTAGGATTTCTTCTCCATGTATAATTGTCAAGAAGTATTACTAAGCTTTTTGGGCTGTAGCACTGTTAGTATTCTGCTGTCTCTTCTCTTCCTTTCCCAGACTTGTACTGACACTTCTAGATCGGGTCACAGCTGATCACAGATTATAGTCAGTACTATGAAGTCACCAGTGTCCACCTGGTGCCCAGTCACAAGTGGCATTCCCCAGGGCTCAGTATGGGGCCAGTTCTCTTTAATACCTTTATCAATGAGTTGGATGAGGGTATTGAGGGCACCCTCAGTAAGTTTGCAGATGACACCAAGTTGGGCGGAAGTGTTGATCTGCTTGAGGGTAGGAAGGCTCTGCAGAGGGATCTGGACAGGCTGGATTGATGGGCCCAGGCCAACTGTATGAACTTCAACAAGGCCAAGTGTCAGGTCCTGCACTTGCATCGCAACAACGCCATGCACAGCTAAAGGCTTGGGGAAGATTGACTGGAAAGCTGCCTCGCAGAAAAGGACCTGGGGGTGTTGGTCGACAGCTGGCTGAATATGAGCCAGCAGTGTACCCAGGTGGCCAAGAAGGACAACAGCATCCTGGCTTGTATCAGAAAAAGTGTAGCCAGTAGGACTAGGACAGGGATCGTGCCCCTCTACTCGGGACTGGTGAGGCCGTACCTTGAATACTATGTCCAGTTCTGGGCCCCTCACTGCAAGAAAGACATCGAGGTGCTGGAGGGAGTCCAGAGAAGGGCAACGAAGCTGGTGAAGGGTCTGGAGCACAAGTCTGATGAGGAGCAGCTGAGGGAACTGGGGTTGTTTAGTCTGGAGAAAAGGAGGCTGAGGGGAGACCTTATCGCTCTCTACAACTACCTGAAAGGAGGGTGTAGAGAGGTGGGGCTTGGTCTCTTCTCCCAAGTAACAAGTGATAAGATGAGAGGAAATGTACTCAAGTTGTGCAAAGGGAGGTTTAGATTGGATATCAGGAAAAATTTCTTCACTGAAAGGGTTGTTGAGCATTGGAACAGGCTGCCCAGGGAAGTGGTGGAGTCACCATCTCTGGAGGTATTTAAAAGATATGTATATGTGGTGCTTGCGGACACGGCTTAGTGGTGGCCTTGGCAGTGCTGGGTTAACAGTTGGGCTTGAGGATCTTAAAGGTCCTTTCCAACCAAAATAATTCTATGATTCCATAAGTCATTTTGTCTGATCAATGCCTTTGTGCTTTCAGAACTACTACCAAGCAAGGAAGTTTTTCTCTGGTCAACAAATAGATATCCTTTCTTCCTTCCATTCTTTAAATTCTTGTTCTTCATTAGAGTGAGTATAATTAATTATTTCCCTGAAATTCCCAGGGTCTTATATTTGGCCTTAAAAATCCAAATTACTTTTTTTCAGACAGAGGATGATGAAGGAACAAATTTCTTTTCGGAGAGATGCAGATGTGTGTTTTCATTAATTGAGTATCTCATTTTCTACTCCAGTTAAAAAAGGATGAGTATTTCTGCAGTGATAGGTGAAGCAGCACCAAATTAGACACCAAAAACTATACTTCTATTGACTTTAGGGAGGGAAAAGCAATTTGGTTCGCCTTTACTGTAATCCACAGCATGCCCAGACATTTGAAAGGCTACTTTTTTCACCTTAACTCATACTGAACAGTAATTTAATCCTCCACCTTCATTCTGGCTGTCGGTTTGGCTCAGAAGACAGAAGGCCACTCTTTCCCTTGATCCATTTACCAACGATGTAGGGAAGCATAGCTGTAGCTGAGAGCATATTGGGGGAAAAAAACCCAAAACTAAACCCAACCCCCCAAAAAATAGCCCTAGTGAGAAGGTGTTTGATCAATGTATGAAGTGTGTTCTACAATACTGAGCCTTGTGATGGTGCAAGAACAACATTAGCAGACCCAAATGGTACTTTTCAACCTCAGCTCTTTTGATGCCAGTGGAATCTCTACCTTTGCTCTTCATGGTTTTCCAGTGTAACCTGGATCATATGCTAATTTATCTTCAACGGATTAACAAACAGCTGGAGTGGACCAGTTCTCCAGTACACACTCCACAGTGCTCTCTGTTTACTGGGAACTCTCACTGTGAAGACATGCTTGAAATGAACAGGCAAAGAATTTGCTTTCTCTAGGGAGAATAAGAAGTAAAACTAGTCAAAAAATGCAGTTGATCACATTAATAAAAGAAAATTGGTGATTTAATGTAATTCATAGTACAGAAGTTCCGACATCACAAAAACCATTGCTGTTTTCACAGATTTTGGAACTTATTTTGTACATAGAATCCTGAAATTAATTGGATGAGTCACCTGTATCTGTAGAAATATGATATTTGTGCAAAATTAGCAAAAAAAAAAGGAGGAAATCAATGGGGTAAACATGCCTCTCTTAACTAGATAAGGCTGAGAAATAAATTTCTTCATACCCCTCCTCTAACAACCCTACAAGAATCTTTTTTTAATTCCTTCTCTTCCCCTCTTTTTTATTTTTTAAGATTGAAGCTTGGAAATATATATCTAAATGTTTTCCAAACCTGTATTTTAAAACTAAAAATATATTAGTTTTACAAAATCTTGGGGTAGTTATTTTACAATCCCTTCAATTTTTTTTAGGTGACAACAAATAAGCTGGCAATGAGTCTGAGAAATAAATCTTGAAAAAATACACATTTTCTCTAAGGTAAAAAAACAACTTACTAGGAACAAATATTTACTAGCTTTTAAATTTTTAAAAAATTCCTCTTTTCATCTGAAATGCAACTTTGGCAGGACAGGTAGCATGAAATTCACTTTGCATCTATGATACACCCATTCTATGGATAAACATGTAATTCTATTTACCAGAAATAACAGTAGATCATCTTCACTCAAATAAATCAACTTTAACTTGCATTAGTGGGGGTAAAAAAAACCCTAGAATAATATTTTCATTCAGCCAAGAAGATGTATGTAAAGTTAGATTATGGTGCAATTTAATCAGCATTTGCAGGATGCCTAGGTAATAGCAATTTTTCATTAGACAGAGGTTTTTTATTTTATTCAGTTGCACAGGTACATCAATTTATTTGTTCTTTTTGGGAGTCACTGTGCAACCCCTCAGTTAATTATTGCTAATGTTTTACAGAATGTGCTGCAGTTAATTATTCTTATTAGTGTAATTAATTTGCCAAATATAAGCCAGCAATGCATGGTGTCAGGATTTAGAGGATCTTTTATGTATATTTTTTTAACACTGACAAATAGAGCTAAACCCAGAGGTCTGAGCTGCATCAGACTAGGGACCATGAGGGTACTGGGTTCACTGTCCAGATGTAGATGAAGGTATTTGTAAGCAAAACCTGCTTTAAAACCACTAAGATTCTTAGGGTTTAAAAACTACATCAGGCAACTTGAGACAGGTTTGAACGGTACTGAGCTGACCTGAAATTTGTCATCAAACCAGAGAATACCGAGTGTCAAATTATTTTAATTGAAATTTAACTGTCATGAGAAATGAATAATTTCTATATGGACTATAATCAAATGACAGTCAGTAGAAGATTTACTTTTATATTATTTCTCTTCAGTTTAATTCCTAGTTCTAGCCTTATTTTGGGCTGAACTTGTGGTAGAGTGTATATCTGTTCTTGATGTCAGGCATAACCTACACAAAGTAAAAAATTAGCATATTGCTGTGAAAACATAAATAGTTCTATTTTCAGAAGTCTTAGAAGGGATAACTCATTCTAGAGAATCTATAATCTATAATTATGGTAGAGAAATCAATTCCCAGGAAAATTTACAAATACCTTTGTACGTTTTAATTAAGCACAACTATTACCTGTTTGTTCTGAATTCTGGGTTTTGGGGTGGTGGTCTCACCTTCTATAGAATAATGGCAGAGATTTTCTTTTTTTTTTTTTTTCTGGCACTGATTTTAAAATGTGAGGACCCTTAAATAACAATTCTTAAACCATTTGCAGTTTACACATAATTACTTTGAATGTGGTGGGTATCAGACTTGGATGTGCTGAGTTTACCTTCTATTACCAATTCTTGTGAAATTTCTACTACACTGAATAGCCCAAATAACAGGAGGTTGGCTGTCCTCCTAGATTGTCTGCCATCTTGGAGCACAGAATAGAAGAGACAAGTCTGACAACCCAAAGCAAGTATTCTATAAACACCAACATCAAAAGAACATCTGTTGTTGGTGTCCTCTTCCTCATTCCTCCCTATCCACAGATGCAATCACCACCTTCTGGCCCTTGTAATGAGCATGCAATTTTCACTGCAAAGACCTCCATATATACAGTATGATGTGGCACAGCAAAAGAGCAGAAGAGGGTGGGAAACAGAAGATCAAAATGACCAGGGGATCTCTAGAAGTGAACTATGTCCAGAGCAAAAAGAAATCTTCTGATAATTTTGCAGCTTAGTTATTATGGAAGATTCTTTCCAAACCTGAATTCCAAACACTGAACAAAATTAGGTATAGAAAGGCTTTCATCCCAAAGAGGTTTCCAACTCAGCAACTTAACCCCAGCTGCTACTGCTTTTATCATGACTTAAAAAAAAAAAAAAGGAGGAGGGGGAAGAAGGGGAAAGAAACCAGGATAATATCAATACTTCATCCCATACATCACTTATCTCTAAATTAGAAAATTACCTTTATTTTTAATCTCTCATCCTTATTCTACCATGACTCTCTTTTATGGTTAAATTCATGATTTCCTAGACAGAGTAAATCTAGGTCATTAGGGAAAAGCAGAGCTCATCTTCGAGAATGGAGGTAGTCTTTCAGGTCTTTTTCTGCTTTTAATCCAGTGTAAATTAATCCTATCTATACAACAGTCAGAATGAATTCATGATTTATGGAACGACATCAAGTTTTCCTTATCTCTATCAGAATTTTATCAGTTGGATTATCTTCCAGGATTCTACTGAAATATTTCATGCCTAATCCACATTGGAAGTTCATAGCCAGTAAATTATGAACTGCCCACCTACTGTCTTCTAGACTCTTAATTCTCAGTTCCTGTTTTCTACCCCAGAAGTTTCACTTTTATGAAAACAACAGAAAGTATTCATTAATCCCATTGAATGTCGTAACTATCCACTTCATCCTATTTTTATTTCTCTAGACCACACAGACACACAATTCTTCTTGAATAATTATGTGGTCCTCAGCTTTGGAGATGTGTCATTACCTTGTGTAATCCACAGATTTGAAGGCTTTATTTTCATGAAATCAACAGCTAATGTTTTGTGAACACAGAGATTTGAATAAACTTCATTTGTGCCTTAAAGCTCTTATCTAATAGTAAATGGGAACTCTAAAATTTCCTCAATGGGTATATAAAACCTGGCTGTGATGATTCAGTTATACTATGAATATGGCATAGTTTTTAAAATCTTTTGTTTTGGTGAATGAGTCTTCAAAATGACATTGTTCTTACAACAATATGTTTGGGAAAAATTGCTGCTATCTCCTGGATGCACTCAGAAAAAAAAAAAAAAAAAGAGAGATTTTACTGAAAGTTCCATCTGACACATCCTCAATACCTTCTTTACCATGGAAAAGATAATTTGAAATTGCAAAAAGTTACTCCAAGATAACCAATATTTTCTTCTTTCTCATTTTATGTAGCGATCATGGCATAACATCTGTGCAAGGATTGTTTGCTTGGTTAAGCAATACTTACGGGAAATAGCTTTCACTGAAAGAAGTACCACTGAAGTTGAAGCCAAACATAACAAGAAAACAGAGATTATGGATACAGGGAGGAGATTATATCCACTCACAATATTTTATGTTTTGCGTCTATACCTTGTCTTGTTGTTTGAATAGGAAATAAAACTTGTTTGATCTACACAATTATTACAGTTTAGTGTCACAGCTTATTTATCCAGAAATTTCTTTGGAATCTAGCCTCTCTATATTATATTATCTTTTTTTTTTTTTCCTGTTTTGTTTTTTTCTTCTCTTTTTCTTTTAAATTTCCAGAAGATGCAATCAAATGCTTGTTGTGTGGCCAGCTCAGTACACTGGCTTCTGAGACAAACACTGCACGTCCAGCGGTGTCTTTTTAAGAACAGAGAATGCTAGTGTCAGTGAGAATAAATCAAAGCTGATAATATCTGGGGAAAAGAAAACACTGTCCAGAGAAAATAATGACTCCTCTGCAAAGATACCATTGTCAGACACTAGCATATCTTGCCAGCACTGGACAGTGGTATTAAAGTATGCTGCAAATCTACCTTATCACCTGGAGTGAGACTCAGACATGCATTCTGTAACTGTCCGGACAGCAGAGGAGACTAACACCAGCCAAGCCATAATAACACTCAGCAAAAAAGTCAAAAGAAGATGTAGGGAAGAAAACAGAGTCACTGTAGGCATCCTCCACACTTTGCACTGTACAGCTGACTTTGCCGTTAGTTTCATTTCTGCCTGAGCACAAGGACTGTCAGGCCAACAAGTTACATCCACACTACTCAGCAAACCATCACCCCTCACCGAGTGTTAAGAGTGACATGGCCACTTGCTGTTAAACTAACAGCAGCAAGCTGACCACTCTGTCCTCATATACAATGGAGCCAAGGCTAAGTTTTACAAAAATACCCCATTAAAAAGGCTTATAACATTTCAGTCTGTAAGAAATTAAGCTGACTCATTGCTCCAGTCATGGATTATAGTCTTTTATCAAAGCCATGTGCTAAAGAAAGAGGAATGAAAGCCCTCATTAAACAATGTTCTTGTTCTGTAAACTTTACACTCCCGATTCACCCCTTCTCCCCAAAAATGTTATTGCTCAACTTACCGCTTTTGCCAACTCCCCCTGCTCCTAGCATCACCACCTTGTACTCTCTGGAGCCTGCTGAAGAATTGCTGGAGGAGCTGATCATTTCATTTTCTAGCTCCATCTTGCACGAGGCAGGAGAAGGGAGCAAAAGGACGAAAAAGAAACTGGCAGGTGCTTTCTCTGATCTTAAACAACTGTAAAAGATATGCTAGAAAAAAAAAAAAGCAGAAAGGAAAGGTATAATGCAAGAGGTACGATTTATCAGCCTCACACTCACTGCTGTGCCTGTGTTAGCTGGAGAAGGTCTCATAGCAACCACTTTAACAGCTTCCAATAAAAATCTCTCTCTGCCCCCTCCCAGCTCTGTATCATTCTCTGTGTTTCTCTTCCTGGACAGAAGCAGTTTTGTGAGACTTAAGAACCCTGGTACCTCTGGGTGTTGCTGTGTCGTTGAAATCAAATTGAACAGAGCCTCCAAAAAAAGAAAATGTATCAGAATTTTTAATTATGATGCTTGCTATTCCATGTAGCACTTCCTTGAATCTTAAACAATAATAAAACAGACCAGACAATCTCCTTGCCATCTCGGAGTTAAATATTCATCCTATGTTCATCAAGTTTGCTAGCTTTACATTTAATACTATTAGAAGTGAAATAAGCAACAACCTTTAAGAGTCTGTTCATGCAGCTTATTGCAAAGCAGAGTTTTCTGGGTTTCCCTCCAGACCAATTTTCTTTTAGTTCAGTTTGCATTATTTGCAGAAATAAACCAGATATTTTGAAAAAAAGATTTTTTTACTGTTTTTCTGTTTTCCCGCACAGAATTTCAAAAGGAGATTGGGACTGAAGTGAGGGGGAAAGATCTATTCATCTAGGAAATACACGTGTAAGCAAAGAAGAAAAATAAATGTGTTATAAGTATTTCTTACTAATATCAAGTGATTTATCTAACCAACATGGTCAGCCCAAATAAGTAAGAAAAGAATAAAAGAAAGAGTTTGTGAATGACACGTAGTGTAAAAATCTCCTATTAGAGTTATTCAGTGAAAACTTATGACAAAAGACTGCAGCTCTTCATTGATTTCTGATGATGTTCTTAACAGATTTAGTATATTTAAAGAATGTGATAAGTAATAAGATACTTGCCCAGCTTTAAATGTTACTCAGTATTTTTGAGGATCAAAAAGCATCTACTGCAAAAGTGGTGGAAAGAAAAAACTTGCTCTCCTTCGAAAAGTGTTGGACTTTCATGACAGGTGGAACTGTTAAGGTGACAGGGAAATGGAAGCAGGAAGGGCAACTAATATAGTATCTTGGAAGCTAAACACCTTCATGTGTCTACTCCTCCAATTATTTCACAGAGAGTAAACATACGGCATTACATAGGAATACAGAATTAAAAGTTGAAAGAAAAAAAAGTCATAGTCTGATTAAGGTCATGATTTAAAGAAAATTAGGAAGGAGAGGAAAAGGTATAGAAGCGCACATGTACAAAAGATAGTTTAATGGACTAAGAAAATACATGATTAAAGAGAAGAGATACATAGGTAAGATAACAGAATTATAATTAGAATGGAGAAGGTGAACAGAACATTAACACTCATTTTCCCTCCTCATACAAAAATTAGGAAACATCAGATAAAACAGACAGTAGCTGAGTTCAAAGCCAAAGTCATTATACGAGTCATGGGTGACTTAAGGAACTTCTTACCACTTGATGTTTTGGGCAGCAAATGAACTCGTAATGAAAAAGAATTTAAATACAGAGTAATACAAAATCCATTGTGGACTATTAAAGTCACCATCTCTTCCTTAAGAGGTGCTCAAGACTCACACCCACAGATCTTGCAAAAACACTGCAGAACAAAAGTATGATGATCTGTTTACAGCTTCACAGAAAAAGAGAACAGAGGGAGAGCCACTGTGTTCTGAGAACTCCAGAATCGGGATCTGCTACTGTTGTCCCATGGGATTTCTTTAACAGCCATGCTGCAAGCAGCTTTGTACTGTCAGGGCTGGATGGCTGTGTTGATGCCTGGATGCAAACCTCAGAATTCAGAAAGATTTGGTCATCAAAGCATAAAATAGGACTTAAACAGGTAATTCTGAATGTAATAAAGTGATGTCTAAATATTGAACATCAGCAGCAAGAGACAGGTAGGTCAGTAAATCCCTCTTGTGATTAGAATTCCATTTTCACTAAAATTATTCTCAAGTGCTCAGTATTGACACGTTAGATGAAAATAATAATGATACCAAAACCACTGCTTACAACAGCTGGGTTTTCCTGGTAATCTCCCATCAACACATCAACCTCCTCCTCAGGAGCTTTTAACCCCATAACTGGCAGCAACATTTGGCTGACATTAAAAGGTCAGAAAAGTGAGTGGTTGTGGGCATGACTCAAAAGACAAGTTAAACAAAATATTCCAGAACATATTAGTGAAAGTCATATATACATAATAGATAAGAATTAGTCACATTTCTTTCCAGCTGATGGTGTTCGCCAGAGAAAAGTGGCAAGTAATTTTTTTCTTTTGTTTAGAGCTGGAAATTGGGGAAGGAATATAAGAAATTAAAGAAGCTACAAAAGGGAATTTTGTTAGAAAATGAAGCAGAGCAAGACAGAACTAAATGGAAAGACAATTCCTCATATTTTAAGAAAATCTAGAAAAATGAAGACAGCATTTTTATGTCTAAAGGAGTGTAATTAAATATTTTTATCTGTCAATTGAGGATTAACCATTTAAAATACCTGCTTTAAAGAGAGATTAATGTTTATTAAACTTCAACAGTTTAACAAGTATTGTTACATTATATAAACACTTGGACAAACATGCCCTCCTAACTTTCATAGAAACTTGTCCAGAGCCAAAAAAGGTGATACTGTCTTCCCGTTTATAATGCAGGACTTGTTCTAATTGGTTTTCATTATAACTTATTGACAAACAGCCTACTCCACCCTAATTTCATTCAATTCAGTAGTGGAGGATAATTATTTAGCTTCATACTCATTTATGATGACATCAACTAGTCTTCCTTCTCCCACCTGAGCAGAAAAGTACAAGGTTTTGCTTTCAGTCTGCTGCCAACAAAATTGGTACTGAGATGATTTGAAATGACTCAGCTTGAAACAATATAGAAAAAAAATCACCAGAGTAAACAGGACAACAGGAAGAAATAGCACAAAACACAACAATCGAATATGATACACTAGAGTTTTCACGAGTGACTTATTCCACAACAAATTCCAACCACCTATTTTATCTCTTTTTTTTTCTGCTTTAAGGACACATTTATCATCATGTAAATTTATAGAAAACTGTCCTTAGGCAAACAAGAGCAACCACAAAGGTGGGAAAAAAGCTTGGGCTACTAGCCTATAATGAATCATTTATTTAACAAATTTAGACTATTGCTGTTGACATATTCCTTAAGAACATACGATTTTTTAAAATTTTTTTAATTTCTAATACAGCAATCAACTAAAAGCATTCAGTATTCAAAATCTAGTAACTGCTTTGTTTAAATTATTAATTTCATGGTTAATATTGAAATAGCTGTATGCTTAGATGTTTAAGAATGCTTAGGTCTTAAGCAACAGACAACATACAGATAAGTGTGCTAGAAGAGAAACAGATGAGTTTTTTCTAGAGAAAATACTGTTAGAAAACACATTCCATTCATCCTACATCCTCACTTGCTCTGGGGGTGTTGAATAAAATAATGAGATGTTAATATCACATGTAAATGTTCCAAAATTGTTTCCTAGAGCGTTTCTTGTTCAGGAGATTTTATCAATTAACCTGGATAAATATTCTTGTCATTAGGCAGGGAGCTCATAAGTTTAAAACTTGAATAGCAAGCAAAATGCAAATTTTTACTGATTTGTGCTCCAGTAAGTGATTTGTTTAAAGGCATGTGAACCACTTAATAATAAGCAAATATTCATGAGCCCACTGGGGACCATGCCATTATGGAAACACTGACCACTCTTTTGTCCTTCATTTTTACATATTAGGCACAGCAGAGAGAGGAAGTGTAAAAAGCATCCCTCATAAAAAGGCATATAAAGCCACCTTGCTGAATTGCTGAAGTGCTGCTACGAGAAGAAAGAGTGCTAATGCAGAAATCATTGCACAGCACTGGAGAACTGATCAAATCTGCTCCCGAGAAAAAATGCATTTGGCACACTAGCTTAACTTGATCAATTCTGAGTAGAGCTAGCATAACGAAGTAATTGTTAGGGGACTTAAAAAATTTTAAACTTAAATTTTACATCAACAGATTTAACACATTCATTCTTAAATATGCTGAGTACCTCTGAATCGTATTGCTAAGGAACCTCCCACACAATACAGAGGCAGCTCTGCATGTTTAGAATTCAGATTCCTACTACAAATACACAGTGGTTCAATCACCCATCTGCCACAGGCACCCTGATTTCCTTGGGTAATCCCCATCCTTTTTCTATTCTCCAAATTACTCCTCTGTAGGATGACTCACTATGTCATCCATAGTATACTTGATGGGACACTTGACAGCCACCCACCTTGAAGCTGGCTCTCCAGCTCAAGCTGTTAAGACATATGCCTTTTGTTCCGAAGTTCTTATTTCTGTCCCTACTGTCAGACAACATAGAGTCCCCTGCCTCTGCCGCAATACATTTTAATCTAAGTCTTACTAGTATGTCGATTGGCAAAAGCAAATGAAAGGAGAAAAGATGGGAGACTATTAACAGAAAATGTGAAACAACTTCAGAGTCCATAGAGTGAAGGAACCATGTGGTTCTGGTCTTGTCAAAGAATGGAGATCTGCCATGAGCAACATCTTCCTTTTGTTTATCAAACAGGTCAAACTGTGCAACATTGTACTTGCTGTACAAAGCTTTGAGAAATAAGGGCAGTTTATCACATTTAACATTACTGCCAACTTTAAAAGTTTTTACAAGTGACTACTGACTTCTCACAGAACAGAAACATTGAAGGTCATGTCCTAGAGTATGTCAAAAGGAAAAGCTCTGTTCTCTGAGTTTCCAATAAGGTTTCACAAATGATTTATGATCTTACTGTCAAGAAGTAGTAATGATTGCAGGTCATTTATGGATTTCTGTTGAATTTTAATTACATTTATAGATAAGACTTTTATAGTTTCAAATGCAGCATTGATATTCAGAATGTGCAAAACTTAAAGATCTCAAAACCTTAACTCCACATAAACATGTTTTCTGTGAGCATGAATATATGTTTATTCCAAATTCATTCACCTTCCAGTGCTTTTGCTAGGAAGGAAAGGTATAAGCATGAATATAATATGAAATACTATAAAAAAAGGGTTAGAAGAGCTCTGAAGAAGACATCTTTTTCATCCCTGCCCCACTTCATAAATCCGTTTAAGTAATTTGAACAATATTTACTTAACCTTGCTTTAAAGTCTTCGAGAGAGAGAAATTACTCAGTTTCTCAAACGCTGAAATAAATTACCTCACTGTCTTTCGTGGTTTAACCCCAGCCAGCAACTAAGCACCACACAGCCGCTCGCTCACTCCTCCCTGTCAGGATGGGGGAGAGAATCAAGAGAGCAAAAGTGAGCAAACTAATGGGTTGAAAGACAGTTTAATAGGAAAAGCAAAAGCCATGGGCACAAGCAAAGCAAAACAAGGAATTCATTCACTACTTCTCATTGGCAAGCAGGTGTTCAGCCATACCCAGGAAAGCAGGGCTCCATCACGCATAATGGTTACTTGGGAAGACAAACACCATCACTCCGAACGTCCCCCCCTTCCTTCTTCCCCCAGCTTTATATGTTGAGAATGACATCATATGGTGTGGAATATCCCTTTGGTCAGTTGGGGTCAGCTGTCCCAGCTGTATCCCCTCCCAACTTTTTGTGTACCCCCAGCCTACTCGCTGATGGGCTGGTGTGAGAAGCAGAAAAGGCCTTGACCCTGTGCAAGTACTGCTCAGCAGTAACTAAAACATCTCTGCATTGTCAACACTGTTTTCAGCACAAATCCAAAACATAACCCTATACTAGCTACTATGAAGATAATTAACTCTACCCCAGCCAAAACCAGCACATTATCCTATAAGAAATATCTTTGAAACCCGAATGTCTTTTATTACACAATAAAACTATCACTTCTCACCCTACCTTCTATAGCTGTTATGAAAAGGCATAATGAACATACCAAATACATATTTAAATAGTGAGCTAGTGAATGAAATGAACAAGATAAATATAGAGAATGTTGTTCTCCTCAGCCTTCCTGTCTCTTCTTATTCTTTCATGCCTCTACCAATCCTCCTTTATAGGTCACTTATTAACCTTTTGTGCTTCTTGTGTTCCCAAAGACTCTCCACTGCCTGTTTTGAAGTATGCTTCCCAAATCTGGCCACACTACTGTTTCAAAACTTCATATAATATGGATTTACACCTACTACCAGTGCATTTCAAGCTTAGAATAGTTGCAGTAAACACAAGCAATCAACAGTAACAGATGTAAAATTTTTGGTATTTTCTAATCTGTATTTGAATGCTTTCAGTGACAAATCATAACCTACTGGGATTGTGTCAGTTTCCGACTTTTAGCTTTTTGCTACTCTCTTTCAAGTTATACTTGTCATAATGGTTTCTAGAAAAAGAAGATTCTTTCAGTTTTGGTCGTTACAAAAAAGAAAAGTATCTCATTTTGACTGTTGTCTTGAAGTTGTTTATAGATGATGATAGTGCCTGCATTCCAAAAATTCTTGCACTTGTAAACAGTTTCCTAAACTTCACTTCAAGCATGTGAATTTTAACACTGAGCCATGTCCAAGTAAAAAAAAAAGGCAATAAACAGACTCTGAAATTTGATCTCCTATCAGTCATTCAGATGCTTTCCACTTCACTGTCCACAACAAGTAAACCTACAGAGACTAACTTCACCTACATCAGGGAAACACCAAACAGGATAAATCTGAATTTTTCTGACCTAGACTTTCCTAGTATCATGGACTATTTTCCATGTTGAGATAGTTTTATTCTAGAAATCAAATTGTTTATTGGGATTCTGATGGTTGAACAGAAGTGAGTACTTCTGCAGTTCTTAAATCTGTTGCAATTAACAATAATCTTCTAAGAGCATAATTAAGCTGAACAACTGTACCAACAATAAGAAAAATGGAGTCAGTTCCTTTAAAATCGTCAGTGAAAGGTTTCTTCAAGAAAATTCAGACTTTTGGTTAGCTAAATCTCCCACTGCACATATTGTTTGCTATGTTGAATAGAAGAACATTTAGCAAGCTTAGGGTAACAGAGGCTTGGACTCAGCTCCCTAATGGGCCGAATAATGGATTACAAGAAATGACACAAAAATAAATATATACACTGTTGTTTTCAGAAGTAGGAGTGCAATCTCTGCTTGACTAAAAATTTCGGTTATCATTCTGTTCACACTTGTGCTTGAATTCTAATGAACCTACCTATTTTCACAGAATCACAGAATCAGTCAGGTTAGAAGAGACCTCTGGGATCATTGAGTCCAGCCATTGCCCTGACACCACCATGTCAACTAGACCATGGCACTAAGTGCCATGTCCAGTCTTTTCTTAAATTTAGATAGCTTCCAATCAGTTTTATATGTAAAAATAGCTCTGAAAACACCAGGAATCCTACGTAAAAGATATCACTATGGTTTACAAATCTGAGATAAACTCTTGCATTTAAGTTCTACCAAGTGGATTATGAACTAGATAAGCATATAAATTCATTTCTTTGGAAAGTTCTTATAGGGTTGTGTTGTAAAAGATTATAAATATTTCTCTCATAACTTCCACTGCGTTTCAAGATCTGCTCCTATCAAAAACACTAGACACTGCAGTCTGTCACTAGTTAGTCTGTCAATCTGTTAAAGATGTTATTCATATAAAATATTGTAAGATCAATAGGCTTACGTGTTAGGAAAAGAGCTAATCTAACTTCTGTATGACATGAAAAGCAAAGCAGTGCAGTAATTTAAAAATGTTTTTAATTAACCATGAGTGAAAAAATCCATCACTGTAGGCTTCATTGTATCACTAACTGTCTGACTTTAAAAAGCTCAGCTTTAAGAAAAAAATTTCATTCAGAAAACTGGTGCAAAATCAGAACCCCAGTTCTTTGGACTGGAAATACTTAACATCCTTTACTGGAGTCAAATTTGTTAAAGAATCATCCAGGGCAATATAGTGTATTAGGTGACCTATTAATCTTTTGTTTTCAAGCTTTAACATCAGTTTTCATATCAGGTGTGGTTTTAATTGCTCTGTAAAGAAAACAAAACTCATTGCAATCTGGACGAAAAAAAGGATAAAGACATGAGACGGCTTTGAAAATTAAAATACTGAAATGATTGAGGGGTTAAATTCACCAAGTGATGACTTTCTTGCAACTACCAGCAGCATACTGAGATCACCAAAAGTAGACTCTTCAGATACCCACAAAGAGAGATCCTTCTGTCTGCTCAGCAAAGACAATATTTCAACTGAGTATTCACCATATTCCTACAAAATTAGTCAAAATATCATCTGAAGGGACGAAAAAAAAAAAAGCCCAAATTAACCCTGCTTCAGTGAAGTGTTATCATCATCAAAGCTCTGGGAAATGTCAAAGAAAAGCCTAAATCTGTTACTTGTGACTGCATTACTAAAAAAGAGAGATAAAAGAGTAAAGAGTGGTTAGATGGATAAAAACTTTCATATTTCCATGACGTGCTTTCAACAAAGGCTGCATAATCAAATATCTTCTCTTAGGAGAACAGATTCCTCTTGACAAGGAAAACATATTTCTCAAATTCCGAGTTGAGGATCATCTCAAAAGGCCACATTTGGTAAAGGCCTTAGAAGGAACTTAGAGGGTTTAAGGAAAGTTGAATCCCCTTATGTTTGTCTTACTTCAACTTAGAAATCTCATAAATGGGCCAAGTCCTGCAAAGTTTAAGTTAGCTAAATTAGTTACTGAAACCATATAATCAACAAATCTCCATGTAGGCACGCTGCTGACATAAGCTAATCTTACATTCAAATGAAGTCCCATTATTTCTCTATGTTTACTAAAGTTAATTTACTTTTCTCTTCCAGAAGTACCCTGTCTTACTCTAAACAGTCTGGAACTTCACAGAAGCTGTTAGTACTTCAACTATAGCTGTCTGGAAAAATAACCACTTTACGAAAGAAAGTTTCCTTGATTCATGTTTACCCAGTGGTGGAGAAGTGTCTCATGTCTAGGCCCATACCCAAATTACTTTAAGCAACGAGCTCAGAGTTTTGAGATGAAGAACTGAATGCCTCTGTCCAAAATAAAAGTATCTTATATATTAATCTTGATTACAAGTGAAATTCAAATACTAACAAATACATCCACCTCCCAAATTCTACCCTATTATGTCCACAGTTCTCTACTAAGACATTTTACTTCTGATGTTTTTAAAACTTGAAATCAAATGTGTACATACATATTTATACAAACATCATACATAATAACACATATATGGATAATATAACTTAAACGGAGTATTTTATAACAAGACTTAAAAAGCTATCCTACAACATTATTTCTAAGTATGCATTCGACCGATGTAAAGTTTTACCATTTTCTTACAGGCAATGTTGTTCCAGGGCTCCATGAGATGAGAGTGGTATTATTGAGAAGCCATTTAATTTGCTGCCTGTGAGAACAAAGTAGTAAAAACAAATGTCCTGCTCAATTTTCTCATGAAAAAACTTGAATGGGAGCCACATCTGGTCAGGTTTCAAGTCCCAGATACTTTTTCCTTCCATAAGATCAGGTTCAGAGTTCTGACACAAAAGTCCTGAGTATCAGAACACCTGTGTTAAAATGAAGTTTGGAGAGAAACAGAATTTTTTATGTGCTCATGAGAGAGTTTTTGGTACTTTTTGCTGTCTGTGGATACTAATGTACTTGGAAGACATACCCACAGTTATTCACGAAGACAGCTAGACTGAAAAATTTATCCTCCTTAGTTTTGTCGTAGTTGTTTGCTGTAAAGGGACCTTGACAATATAAGAAAAGGAAAAGGCGAAGACAATAATGGATCTTTAATAGGAAGGAGTAAACAAATACCATGTTAGACAAAGCTCAACAAAGAGATAAAGAGGAATTTATATTCTTACTGTTAACTATAGACCATAAAGGATTCCTAAATACTGACAACCAGCCAAGCCCCTGATACAGAATCACAGAATCAACCAGCCTGGAAGAGACCTCTGGGATCAACGAGTCCAACCGTTGCCCTGACATCACCCTGTCAACTAGACCATGGCACTAAGTGCCATGTCCAGTCTTTTCTTAAACACATCCAGAGATGGTGACTCCACCACCTCCCTGGGCAGCCCCTTCCAATGTCTAATAACCCTTTCTGAAAAGAAATTCTTCCTAATGTCCAACCTGAACCTCCCCTGGAGAAGCTCGAGGCTGTGTCCTCTTGTCCTATTGCTAGTTGCCTGGGATACATCAGATGAAAAATGTACCTCTTCCAGGACTTTGACTGGATTTCAGGAATCCTTCACAAGCAGAGTACCATCTCAGGAGAGTCCTTACAATATTGTCATTTACAAATATTGAGTGGGCTAGTCTTTGTTGCACTTCTATTTTGTATGCATATCATCTAGTCTTTGGGACAAGAAGTTTACAAAATTTAATTTGAAAACCAAGCCCTAATTCTTACTTAGGCTATTTTTCAAAAAGTCCTTTACTTCCATGTGGCTTTAATTAGAATTTAAGCTCTATTTCAAATCAATCCAAACACGTTTTTTACTTTGGAAATATCTTTCAGCTCCTCAAGTTTGTATTTTCATTCATATTTAAATGACTTTAATGACACTTTCTAATGTTGTAACATGTCTTCCATTGTTTTGTAAGTTCCTCAAAAGCAAACTGATACTTTCTTTTTCCTTGAGCAACAGTTATTTTTGTATTCACATTGTTTAAGGTTTTAGTAAAGCATATACATCTCAATAACAGTAGTAACTCATGCTGTTGTCTGAAGGCCCACTCTTAGATCAGAATTGACAAAAAACCTCTCTAAGCCTCTTAACCACCAGATAAGAAGCAGACTACAGCTTTGATATAACTGTTGCCTGTCAGCTGTCAATATTCTCTACAGCATTTAAGAACCTCATGTTCCAGAAAGATTATGAGATACATTGGCTTTAATAGGAGAATCTGTAAAATTACGTAAGTTTAAAATCAAAGGTTTATTTCTCTTCCCTTTTTTTTTCTTTTTTTTTTTTTTTACAAAGAAATGGAAAAGACCTCCTCTTTTATGACACATCACTTCTTTTGATTACCCTGAAAACAGATTAGCCTCTGCCTTGAAGACCACATTCTCACATTCTTTATTAAATCATCTTCTCTTTTAAGATAAAGACCGTAGTTATATCTTACTTTTGTTACATAAAGGAATAGATGTTCTGCTCTTTTAGAAGGTAGTCTGGTTCCAAGTTTGCCTGAAGTAAATGGTGTCTAGATTTATCATGCATCTCATTAAATACAGTTAAATTCTTCCATTAATTAAGTGACATTTCTTTGTTAAATACTGACTCAGAAAAATATTACGAGTTAGCAAAAAAGAAATAGAAAGTGAAAGCAAAATACAAGGACAAGAATTCATTGACTGTAAGGATGTATTTGAGATACTCTAAATAGACTTATAGGTAAGTAAGAAAGATGTTATTCCTTTGCAGTTATGCTAATTGCTACATAACCAGTGACATAGATTAGTAATTCCTTAATTATCTTTGACACCTTTTTCATTTGGCTATTAGTAACATAAATTTATGTTATTGTGTAGAAAGTGTCATTGACAATAGCTGTATTACATAAACACACTAATAAGTCAAAATAAGTTTGATTACAATTTTTACATTGTATTCATCTCGACTCCCAGTAATGCAGAAGCATCGCTAGAAGTTTCTCAACAAAAACTTTGTCTTTTTGTTTTGCAAAACAGAATCACCACAATTTTGGTATTATTTTTTAACAATCTTCCCTCTCCCAGCTTTTTCATGTTTCTCAATGATTTCTAAAAAAAAGAGTTCTCTGACCCACTTCTTTAGGATCTGTAGCTACCTCCAGTGGATCTTTTTCTAACACTGCTACTGCAGCATGTTACTTACACCTGCTGAATGCTGAATGTTCACATTTCCAGTGATTTTTTTCTATTTGTGCTCAATGTCAGCATTCATCTCTATTAAAAAATGACAAGGTTATCTCATTTAAATCTTCTTATAAATCGTATTCATACAATCAGTTGTTACACAATTTTATTCTAAATAAAGGAAGTTTTAATGGCCAAGCTCGCATACAGAGTCGATAAAGTCCTCTGGACAAAGTTCTTTCCCAGAGCCCTCAGAATCCTGAAGAAAACATTCCCAAAGTAAATCTGGGATACTGAATTTTCCAGCCTGCATTTCTTTTTCTTCTCATGTATATGTAATAGTGATTCATCTGGCATGTATGAGCCATGAACCATGCTAAAGAATCTTCCAATTGCCACAGAAATGCACTATAATGAGTCCCATAAAAATCTGTAAGTCTGACATTGGAAGGACATTGGGAATATTAAAATTGAGATTCAGGTGTCTGGAGAGCATGGGTGCACATTACCATACATTTCCCTAAGCCTGTAAACTATTCTCGTCCTGCTGCAATTTGCACAGTATAGCAATTAATTGTGGATTATCTTTATAGGATAACGGTGAGTGTCATCAGTCAAATTTAATTGACAGCTCACTGGAACTTAAGGATATTTGATTTTCTAGAGTTCTGAATCTTTGGAAACCTCAAATTAAAGGCAGGCAATTAAGACTGATACTGTCAAAGTCTGTCCAATTAATCACAATTTGTTTACCAATGCACTTTACAAGATGGTGATTGCCTCATGTCCTGTTGTACCTAAGACAGTAATGTCAAATAGATGTTTTCTTACCATATTCTATTTTTCAGATGGGCTTTCATGTTCTTTACTAAACCACTGGCAATATGAGTAGTTCCTTATGACTCTCTGTTCTTTTTCATTCATGTGCAAAGCTTCTGTTATTAATATTTTCTTTTTTTAATATACATTTATTTTATGTGGATATAAATAATAATTATTAAATTTATTTCACAAATCTTTCTCATGTTCTATCCACAGAATCTTATGCACTTCATCATTGAAATTACATCTTTATTTCATTTAATACCCTGTTATTTGCACAGAATTCACTGAAGCATGTAGTAGAAGACAATCTATCTAATTTGCCTGTTGCTTGTTACTTCCCCCAACCTTTGAGAAGGACTAGCCAGTAGCCTAGACTTCAGTAACAAAAAGCAAGGTTTTCTTTCTTTTTCCTGGACTTTGGATTTGGTTTATGTGAAGTAAGAATAATCGTAAACTGGGAAAACTGGAGATGGAGTCTGAGTTGTGCAGTTCTTCAAACCATCTGGCTTCTCCCATCTACCTACTTTTCTTGAAACCGATGAATAGTAATGGAGATCTGCCTGATGAACTAATATCCTCCAGAACAAACACTGGCATCACATTGCTTCCTCAAAATCACTCATAATCGCAGGACACTTTTGCACTGATACTGTCTCAATGTACTCTTCAACAGAATTATGATGTGAGATGTGTGTGTGCTTAGGATCACAGAATCATAGAATGGTTTGGGTTGGAAGGGACCTTAAAGATCATCTAGTTCCAGCCCCCCTGCCATGGACAGGGACACCTTTCCACTAGACCAGGTTGCTCAAAGCCCCATCCAGCCTGACCTTGAACACTGCCAGGTAGAGGGCAGCCACAGCTTCTCTGGGCAACCTGTTCCAGTGTCTCACCACCCTCACAGCAAACAATTTCTTCCTAATATCTAATCTAAATCTACGCTCTTTTATTTTAAAACCACTCCCCCTCATCCTATCACTACATGCCCTTCTAAAAAGTCCCTCTCCAGCTTTCTTGTAGATCCCCTTCAGGTACTGGAAGGCTGCTAGAAGGTCTCCCTAGAGCCTTCTCTTCTCCAGGCTGAACAGCCCCAACTCTCTCAGCCTCTCTTCACAGGAGAGGGGCTCCAGGCCTCTGATTATTTTCATGGCCTTCTCTGGACCTACTCGAACAGGTCCATGTCCTTCTTATGTTGAGGGCCCCAGAGCTGGACACAGTACTCCAGCTGGGATCTCACAAGAGCAGAGTAGAGGGGCAGAATCACCTCCCTTGACCTACTGGCCATTCTTCTTTTGAAGCAGCCCAGGATATGGCTGGCTTTCTGGGCTACAGGCACAGAAAGTTGCTTGCATGTGTGTGTACATGTACATATCCCTAGTGTGGAAAAAAGATGACTGTGAGTCCTCAAGGTATTTACTGAAGCTAGACAGAGGTTTTCTGAGAAGGAATCGTACCTCTGACAATGATGGTTTCTCAGAATGTTTATTTTTATTTTTATTCAAACTAAAGTAAGTCTGTATATACGAAGGTCATGTTTGAATGAGACCTTATTATGAGAATCACGCTGCTCTGGATTTCTGTTATTTTTCCCTTTGTCAGTCTTATTGGAATGAAGAGAAGGATTAAGGGGCTCAAAGGCTCAATCCATAAAATTCATTTCAAACCACAAAAGTAATTTATAGGTCCAGGAATCCTTCTACTTGACCCCCCACTTTATTTTCCCATTTTGCTGTCAAATGGGGCACAAACTTCTTTTACTTTAAAGTTTCACATCATCCTGACTTCTCGTAGGTGCAGTGTATCATTACACCTCTAGACTTTCAGGATCCCAGATTTTGGAGCAGTCTGAAAGGTAATGTGTTTCAGGTCTACATCCAGGGCTTCATTAACCCAAGGTGGAAGCATTTCCTGATCTCACATTCCAAAAAAATTCTTAGAGAGGACTTTGCAGGAGAACAAGGAAGAACTATTTTACTTGCTAAGTTGAAATGTTTGGGAAAATGAAGTGCCAGACCTCCAGCTGGTATGATTCTGCATACCTTCATTAGCGTGTTTCATTTATTAACAGTGAGATATAATGCTAATTATTGGTGTAAGTGTTTCTAAGAAGAAGGCCTTACAAAAATCCTTATTAAAAAAATATTCATTTCATAAGTCATCATAAGTGTTAGAAGACTGAAGACAGAGAAGCAGGCTGATCCTCTGTAGGCTAGTAAGGTCACAGATCTGTGCAATTTGTTGTGCAGAGCCAACAACAGATGAGACCTGCATGAGAAGCAGGTTTTGATGAGAGCCAATCTCTAACCCAAACACAGATATTAGGCTTCCATAAATATTACACTATCCAGTTTTGACAACACAATGCCATGAAGTTGACAGTTTTTCCATTGGCAAATGATCAAAAAATGGACATGACACCCATCTGAATTTACCACAGATCACTTACAGGATTTTTCTATTTTGGCTTACTTTTTTTAGCGTTGTGAAGTGTTCGTCTTGTGCTTTTATGCTTCCCTTGCAAGCAGTTCGTCTGTATTTTACAATAACTTTGCCTGCTGCTCTTGTTCTTGTCACCCAATTTAGTTTTTTCTATCATCTTATTCATCATACTAGAACAAAACAGACAAACTAGGAAGAAACACTGGATTTTTATAGTCTGGTCTTACCTTGCTTACCATATAGTTCATTATAAAAATGGTACTGCATTGATTATGATCCCATCTGAACTGGAATAGTGTTTTGCTTCGTTTTTATCATAGACTTTATGGGATCCAACAATTAAAGTCTTTAAAGGAGAATCTAGACTAGCATGTTAGTTTGGACTAGGAGCGTGCTTTTGAAGAAAATTAGTTGACTACCTTCAGTAATGTGTTCAGTGAGGATGTTTCTTCCATAGTACCAAGAGATCCATTCTACAGATCCACTCCTTTGGGCTACATATTCACTGGTAATGTTGCTATCTAGTGTCACTTCTAAGAAATAAGAAACAAAGAAAGCGGGGAAGGACAGGGAAATGTAATGAGCTTTCTGGAGGTGATTAACAGTTGGTTGTGGTTTTTTTTCCTCTCATCACAACATTTGGATTATCCAATTTCATAAATTTCAAAGAACTTGCAGATACAAATATTCAACAAAGTTGGAAAAAGTCATAAGAGAAAACTGGATCTATGTGTAGCGATGGCCGTTTTGGGTACAACAGCTTCATCAGTGTTTTATGAGTGTTGATAAGGGTATAATTCCATCTCCAGAAAAATAAGCTTTTATATTCTTCAGAAAAAGGAAAAATACAGTCATTGGAAAAAATCTTTATGTAGTATTGGCTTAAAACATGGAGTTTTAAGAAAGAAATTCTTCCTGAAAGAAGAAGGGCAGAAAGCTTCAAGATGTCTGATGCTATCAACTGCAAATATTTGCATCTTGCATCCAGTTAAAGCTTTAGCAACAGGTTTTCCATATCCCTTGTTGAGTGCAAAGGGAGAGACCCTTTTCACTTCACAAAAATATCACATGGCTTAATTCAGTAACAGCATTTGTGATGTGCTTTAAGACTAAACCTGTCAGACAACATTTAGATCTGGATAACTCATCTAAAGCTGCCCAAACCCCAGTAAGTCAACCCAGTGGAAAAATCTTTTACCAATGGGAAGAAATTGCTAGCAAGTCCTGTAGTAATACCTACGGTACTTTGGTGTCTAGGAGAGGAAAAATCACACAGGTTTTTCTTAACTCTCTCCTTGATTCATGGCTACCTGACATTGTGTCAGGAGTCTTTGAGAAGTATTGTATTTTAGTAAAACCCTCAGACTGAAGAAATTTACTTCAGGAAGCCAGTCAGAAAAGCTCTGAGAAATCTGGATGGCTTTTAAGCAAGTGTGAAACCACTTTTACCCTAATTTTCCTTTAATCTTGTTCAGGGATAAGACCAGCCAAACCAATAGAAGTCACTGATTATTACAAGAGGAAAGTATTAACACTTCACAATCGTGTCCTTCTTAAGAAATTACATCTCAGTGTCTACAAACAGTTAGTTCCAAATTTATAGCATGTTTACTTCAAGTACTTAAAAACTCCTAATAAAGACAAGAGTCAGACATGTCCATAAATCATAAGCCTATATAGTACTTCCAAAGTCTGAAACTGTTTATAAGGATTTCTAGCAAACAGGTGTCTCTGGAATTACCTGAAGTGCTAAGGGACCCAAAAACATGAGAACATGACAGGTATAGATTTCAAACTGGTGTTTCATTTTACATATGACATTGGAGGCTATGCAGCAGTACTGAACACTATCGACAGAGCAGTCAGAGCATATGGCCTAACATAATGTATGACAAGTTCTGATTTTAAATAACATCCCTCAAGGACTGAAAAGACTGTCTTATAGCAACACTCCTACGACGTTTCACTGCCTCTCTGGTTGGGCATACAAGTCTATGTTTATGTCTATTAATCAACACATCAGCAGTAGCAATAACTGAAATTTGAAAAGGAATTTGGGAGCTACTTGGAGAAGAAACACTATGGTAAAGTAATATTAGACTTAGTACTGTGTTTCTTAGCTTGCTGCAGTGTGAATGGCAACAGTCCCTCCAAATAATATTTCAGAAATACAACAATTCCAACTTTATCTGAAGTTTGGCTTATTAAGGAAAAGATGGAGACAGAAGAAAGTAAGAGTGAGAGAGAAAAGGACCATAGTAGAAAGGAAGAAAAAGACAAAGACAAAAAGACAGAAAAACAGAATAAAAAAGGGAGAAAGAGGGATAGAGGGTTGATTTAGATCCTTCATAGGTAAAAAACCAGATTTTCTAAATGCCATAGTTACATATATGCCAGAAAATCACTACCCAACACCATCTATTGCCAGGGCAACTGAAAAGTAATTGCTTCCATGGCCTGTTCAGAAGTTTCCCATGGTGCTTATCATGCCCAGAAACACTGTGGTCAACAACAAGACAATCTGAAAACTCCACATTTTTGTTTCACTCCAGGTATTTCTCTTCTGTTTCTCCATCCAATCAGCACGCTTAAAGTGGGCCTACAACACACCAAAAAAAAAAGCAATTTCTTTTAAAAATGTCATTATAGCTACAACTCATTTTGTTCAAAGAGCATTTTTTTCCAGTACAGTCCTGAACCTTTTTGAAATTACATTTCCTATACTATAGAAGAAGCTCTTTACTTTTAGTCTATAAGTAATTCAGGGAAAAAGAGGTACGGGGCATTTCCACTTACAGTGCCAGCATTCTACACCATCAAGAATGCATGAGAAAAAGAACCAGATGTGTCATTCCAGGTCCACAGCTCTCTTTAAAGAATTTAGGAACTAAATAATGTAGCTCACATCTTGCAGGGGAACATATTAAACCACTGAACATTGGCTGCTAAGACAGATTCCATTTATCCTACTGCAACTTTGCCACTACACAGACGTATAGGATTGATAAGTAAGTATCGTAAGAACACAGCTCCAACCTACTTGGTGGATCGGTCAGCTAAGGATGAGCCCTGGATTCCAGCTGATAGTTTCTGAAGAATTCATGTACTATTAGTAATTATAGAAGTAGCAGTATCTTACCGTGAAGTGGCAGAGCCAGAAAGGGAATGTGTCTGCTTTCAGAATAAGATAATACTTCAGCCAGTTGCCACCTAACCTTGGCAGCATGTAAATTCATCCTCATTTCAGCAAACCTTCAAAACTTCACCCCACAATTATACTCCATTTACACAGTATATTTCCTTAACTTCTGTAGAAATAATCACCACTCCTGACACAATATTCTTTACATAGCTTTAGCTAAGGGTTCATGTCTTTCCACCTCCAGTGCATCAAAAAAGCACATTTACACTCACTATAACCATTTCAGATATTCATAGTGATACTGCACTTCTTAAACGCTCTGTGTACTAGGCTCCTGCTTCTCATTCTCCATTTTCCTGAGATAGCACAGAGTTGTCAGGAAGTCTAGATTTTTATTATCACTGGTTACATGGATATGAATGATACTGATGTGATAAGCTGGACATCAAGTTCAGCATCATTTCCTTGTGTAGCGAACTCGCACTAAATAACATGATGATAGAAAGTGCAAAATGCAATGTACACTTGTAGCAAAAAATCCTTCAGTGATTGGCATTCAAGAAGAATAAATGGATAGCACTTAACCAGCCGAAAGCAAGTATTCCCTCCCATCACGAAGGAAACAGGCATCAAGTGACTCTTGAATCTCTGTAGTCATATAAGAAAATGAGTTCCCAGAAAGTTACATTCCTGCCTTCCTTTTATTAAGCATAATGACAAATATAAAGTGAATATTCAGTAGCTAACTATTCCTCATCTAACAGTTTGTGGTTTTGGCACAGAAAGTTTTTCGGAAACTCAGGTCTCAGCTCGGGCTAAAAACATAAAAAATCATGACATCCCAAATTATTAACAGCCACTGAAGTCTGGGTCAGTGTTCACCCTTGTGCCTTCCAATTCTCCCTGTGTATCATTTGTAGTAGCGTGAAGCAACAACAAGACAACATGCAGTTCAGCAGATACTTAAGCGGTAAATTCTTATTACAGCTCTGAGCAAATAACAGAATCAGTAACATGATGTGCTTTTCTCCCATCTCCTACTCAGATCCAAATGCACTCTGCTAGTGAATTAGCATTTCAGTACATGAGATACTTGCCTGGGTGTCCACAAAACACAGTCATCACAATCTAAACTAGAATGTGCAGAAAGGCTTACAGGAGGGGTAACTCCCATCTTCCCAGTTCCTCTTGCATGTTCTTACCATGCTCTTTTATCCTTATTCTATATATGTTCATTCCATCATGTCTTAAACTAAGATGTAAATAGCCTATGAAACTCTAATAAGGTTGCAGGTATATATGTTCCCCCCTGTTCTTCAAAGTGCAAATCTCATTTTAACTGTAACATTATGTTTACAGAATTGCAAATGATAAAGAATGCACATAGGGAAATCATCACGACAAAATACTCAGCTCAATGCCACACAAGGTATTCTAGTATCTTCAGATTATCCACCCAAAAATCTAAGTAACAGAAATGGAAGACAAAATGCTTTGCAGAATCTATAAGAGGACACTCACTATTATTTCTGCTTCTAATACACACTTGACTAATTTCCTTGGAGATGTACATCTACAGGAAATGTGAGATGTATAAAGAATACAACTGCTCAAAAGAATAAAATACTGTTCCTTGCATAGGTGGAAAGCTGAGAGTTTACTACGGGAATTGTAGAGAGAATTAGGTTCAAAATGTACAAATGAAGAAAAACGTCACGTAACAAGGCAGAACAATGTGTACATAAAGCAAGTAATGACTGTTACTGCCCAAAAGAGGTGACAGGTACTAAATGTTAGTGGGAGTGTATCTTTACTTTCTCCTGTAAAACTGTATCCTTAATTAATACAAACTAAAAGCCTAGCAGAATCTTGAGTTTGCACTTGTAAACAGCTGTGGCAATATCTTTCAATCCCTGACAAACAAGCTTATTTTCTTTATGGTAGCTTCCATTATAAACAATAACTGCACAGATTTAGAGGCTTAATTTCATTTGGAGGTGAGATAGTTTCATGGCCTTTCCTTCCAGAAGAGACAAAGAAGATGAAGCAAGGGTGAGAAGTAACAGAGGACACTGCAGCTACCTATATTTTTGTACTAGACTCTACAACAGAATCTAGAAGTCCTGTAGAAACTGGGAAGCTGCAGTCTGAATCCGATCCCCCAAACTATAGACTAGCACAGAAGAGCTGAGAAGAAGGAGCCCTCTCTGCCATATACATATGCAATTCTGCAATGTACATGGTGCGTGAAGAGAGAAAGCTGTTGTTTACTCATGGTTAAGACACATCAAGAGAAAGAGGGCTGTGCTCTCTTCCAGTCCTAGAGCTGGTTTTAAGGTGGTGTCTCATGTTTTCAGTTGTGGTATGGTTGGTTGCCACATGCGTGGTAGTGTTCTGAAACACAGTTTTAGAAACAGGAACATAATGTAGGTTCCTCTTACCTAATTTTAGATTATAAAAGGAGACCAGGAAATGAACTCATGTGTAGATATTTACAGTTAATAAAAGAAAACACATCCCTATGTCTCATTTTAAGATTCTCAGTCATTTTCATTTTCCCAGTGACTGTGAATGCAACATTTCCAGATGGAGCCAAATACATCTGTAGCGGTTAATTCTTAATCTTATCTGAGAATTCATTCAATGTTAACTGCAGACACTCACTGGGAAAGTCCCTGCTTTCAAATTGCTTTTTGCTATTTTAGTTCAGCCTGTAGCTATTTTAGTTGGAATAAATCTGCAAGGGTTACAAATGCTGGGGGAGAAAAATACAAACCGTATAGTGGTAATGTTACTTTCAATTTGTCAAACAAATCTGGTGTCATTGAGCAGGGCAATAATTGATCAATGAAAATATATCGTCCAGATGTGCTAAATTACATGTTCAGGTCTTCAGTGATGGGGCAGCTGATTTTTTTTGAACATTGACTTACAAATTACAAAGCTACAGAATTAGGATTGGATGCAATCATGATATACATAGGACAAGCACAGAAGCATGGCATGTCTTTTGCCATGTGAGCTTCTGTGAACAATATTTACAGAGACATTCTTCCCACTACCTTCTTATTAACTCTTCCAAGGAATCCTCCCATGAACCATGAAAGAACTGGCATACTGTAATAAGAAACAAAACCCATTAAACATCTGCAAGAACAGAGTATTTCTATCTAAGTTTTTTTTGTTTTAAACAGAAAACGCAAGTTAAAAAAAAAAAAAGGTTTTTTTGTTTCCCTAGAATAACAGCAATAATAAACAACACTGGCAGGATGTAAATTGTCAGAACAGAGAACAGAATTTCTCTCTTTCATAAAGGAATTCTACATCCTCATAAATGGGTATCATTACTTTCCTTTCTTGTTGTCTAATGGAAAACAGAAAAGCTACTTACAGCCTAGTAATTAATCTGTATGATTTAGATGCCATGTCTCTTATGAGGAGAGGCTGATAGAGTTGGGGCTGTTCAGCCTGGAGAAGAGAAGACTGAGAGGGGATCTTATCAACACTTACAAATACCTTAGGGGTGGGTGTCAAGAGGAGAGGACCAGACTCTTCTCAATGGTGCCCAGTGACAGGACAAGGGGCAACAGGTACAAGCTGAAACATGGGAAGTTCCATCTGAATATGAGGAGGAACTTCTTTCCTTTGAGGGTGGCAAAGCACTGGAACAGGCTGCACAGGGATGTTGTGGAGTCTCCTTCTCTGGAGATATTCAAGACCTGCCTGGACGCAACCCTGTGCAACATGCTCTAGGGGAACCTGCTTTGGCAGTTGGTTGGACTAGATGATCTCCAGAGGTCCCTTCTAACCCTTAACCATTCTGTGATTCTGTGATTCTGTACCATACTTGCTACTCTTAAATACTCATTATGACTTTTTCATTGGACTAGGAAACACTCTTTCAGTAACAAAACCCTTCCTCAAGGAAAAACACCTGTCACTTTTGCTTTTAAACTGCAATCTTTCTGTCCCTACTAAAATACCTGTGCGGCTGTCCTACAATGGATTTTTTAGAGATGCTGCCTGGAAAAGATACGCTTTTCGTAAGTGGCGTATTCACAGCACAGTGAAAGCAAGAGGAATTTTTTTTCCCTATCAGCTTCAGTCATCTCTGGATAAGAAGTGTATTTTCGAAGCATGCTTTGGGGATATATGGAAATCCTATTGACTGTTAGGATTCATATGACTAAGACCCATGTACACTGATTGGAACACTTAGGGCTAAGTCATTGATTTTTTTGCAGCCTTGGTTTATCAGCTGCTGTAGGGTTTCAGCACCTCATGTCATGCCTTGTGCCTTAGTATTAGCATATTTTTCTGTCCTTTGTTAAATCAAATAGATTTTTCAAGCTACCCAGCTGCTTCAAATTAAAGCTATGATTCCCTCATGGACTTTAGCTTGCTATAGATTTTCTTAAAAATGTCGACAATCTCTTTTGCTCTGAAGAGATGAGCTTAGGCAAGATAATCTTTGCACAGACAAAGCACCTGTATTTGCTGAACCTCAGTTCAGAATCATCTGTAAACTGCACTTAGGAAACCCCAAGTGCTTTTAGTTTGTTCTGGACAGCAGACAAAAAACATTTTATTTCCTCTGAGGTATGTAAGAATTATTACAGTTTGAAATTAACAATAGCTTTAATTTATTTCTTTTTTTTTATCTGTTTCTCTAGATAACCTATGGTACGACAAAAAAGCCCCAATTTCACCTATGTTCAGTTCATTAAAAACTCAAAAATCTGGGAGATTTTGAATTAAGAATGATTGCCATATTTGAGTCTGATATTCTGGGGAATGAACCTTGTTGCACAGGTATGTTCTTCACATCAATGATAATAATGATGCAAACTGACAGGAGAGCAATCCCATACATGAATAACAAAGAAACAACTCAGTCTAGTAGCAATGAACACTGCAAAGGAAACATAGTCCATCCATCCAAACATTACAATACTAAAAACTATGACACCAAGGGAAAGTTGTGTTTAATCACAGACAAATTTATACTAAAAATAAAGATATCAGTAACTGAAAAACAAATTTGGAGAAGATTATACAGGACTCCAGTGCTTCCTTAGATTAAAACATTTACCTCACAGCAATGCAAATAAATAGGTCTGCATGAATAACTGATTTTTTAGTTTGGTGGCCAAATCTACAAATCAAATGGAAGGTACTACTTTAAAAAAAATTACTCATGTAAGAATAGTTTAATTTTGTTTAAAACTGTAAATATTTCAGACTGTCTGAAATTAATTTTTTCCTGTGATAAATGACAGAGCCATGAACATTATTAGCCAACCAGAAGCAAAACATGTCCCAAAGCCATGCACTCAGCCTTAGTTAACACCTTTATGATAACCTTATACGATTTCATCCCATAATCAGTGCATCTAGTATTATGGATTTGATTTAATTATTTTTAGCTTTTTGTTACTGAGGCCATCAGTTATCTTTGCCTTAAAACACACATTTGGCAAAGCAATCCAAAGTATGGATTGCTTTTGGTATCCGCTAGAAATGGAAGCAAAATCCTTACAAAATGCTGAAGTGTAACTGGTAACATTGACGAACATGACTTGTGTATAAAGATATTCTAAGCATAACAAAGTGGACAAATCACAGGTCATGAAGTGTTTTCAGTTTCTTAAAAAAGTAAACAAAAATCAAAAAAAGGAAGATTATGAAAAGAATAAGTACCAAAAGCAGTGATTTTAACCTTTTATTATTTTCCTTGTATTCATAGAATCGATGTCTCAACCTTACTAGAGGATGAAAAGGATGCCATTTTATTTCTAAAGTAGCTACAATATCCTTACTTCTACTTCAAGTGCTACAGATTTCTTTTCTGTAGAAAAATACATAAACTACTTTTGCCTCTTAGTTCTAATTTCTTATATTTTCACCAGAACTATTACTCCAAGCTCGCAGTATCTGTCCTGGACTATATCCAATACCTCTTACGAAGAGTTTTTGAGGACTTACAAAGGCCTGGAGTACATCCCTCTACTTCAGTATTTCTTTGAATTAAAAAAAAGTCTCTCACAAATAGTAAGTACTACAAGGTTCTGTTACAGAAACCAAACACATTTCACGTAAAAAGGGACTCCCTATTTCATCTCTTATGTCTTATCGTTCATGATCTACCAGCATTATTATGAAGCACTGCATAGATCATAGAATCATAGAATCATAGAATGGTTTCAGTTGGAAGGGACCTTAAAGATCATCTAGTTCCAACCCCCTGCCATGGGCAGGGACACCTTCCACTAGACCAGGTTGCTCAAAGCCTCATCCAACCTGGCTTTAAACACTGCCAGAGATGGGGCATCCACAGCTTCTCTGGGCAACCTGTGCCAGTGTCTCACTACCCTCACAACAAACAATTTCTTCCTATTATCTAATCTAAATCTACCCTCTTTCAGTTTAAAACCATTCCCCCTCATCCTATCACTACATGTTCTTGTAAAAAGTCCCTCTCCCACTTTCCTGTAGGCCCCCTTCAGGTACTGGAAGGCTGCTAGAAGGTCTCCCTAGAGCCTTCTCTTCTCCAGGCTGAACAGCCCCAACTCTCTCAGCCTCTCTTCATAGGAGAGGTGCTCCAGGCCTCTGATCATCTTTGTGGTCCTCCTCTGGACTCTCTCCAACAGCTCCATGTCCTTCTTACATTGGGGGCCTGTTACGACCTGGTCGCAACTAGTTCATAAATCCCTTGGAGTAAATTAAGGTGAAATGACACCAAATAACTGTTATGAAATTAAGAACAATTTATTAATACAGGGAAAGTTGCACGGTTGTAAGTGTCTTGGGTTTCTAAAGGCATTGAGAAAATAGAGAAAAGGGAAAAGGAAAAGAGAAAAAGGAAAGAGACTATGAGAGAGAGGAAAAGAGAGATCACCACCCATGGATCCAGTGATGTAAGTTGTCTGTAGAGTTGGTAAGTTTCTTGCAGAGTTGCTCCTCCAGTAAATCGCTTGCAGTATCGGTCCTCAGGTGGCGGGCGGGAGCGCGCACCGGCATCCCAAGCGAGAAGGTCTAAATACTTTAGGTCATTTTCATGCAAGATAGGAGAGGGTGGTAACATCCCTCTTGTCTCCCGTCCCCTACTCGCTTCTCCTGCTAATTGGGATGCCTGTGCTTTGTAGTCTTAGATTGTTCTCAAAATGAGTCGATGGTCCCCCAAGGGATGTCTGGTGGTTGTGATCCCCTAGTTGTGGTGTCCGCTGTATGACCCCGCTTCTGCACAAGCATGGTTGAGGCCTTGTAAAGTTGTTGCACATGTAGGTTGGTCCCAAGGAAAAGATACCATCCCCCCTCCGCAGGACTTATCTCTTCCTCCAGCCAGAGCTGTAAATCACAACAATTAAGGCACAGCAGGGGTATTGTTCTGTTCCCAAGGCCTTTATCTCTTGCCAGACTTGCAGGCCTCTGTAATACACATACCCTCCTCCAGCCAGAGTTGTCAAACAAGTTGTTTAAGGCATATAAACTCTGTCTGTCACAGGGCCCCAGAGCTGAA
The DNA here is from genome assembly GCF_013368605.1 of Nyctibius grandis. Lineage (NCBI taxonomy): Eukaryota > Metazoa > Chordata > Aves > Nyctibiiformes > Nyctibiidae > Nyctibius > Nyctibius grandis. The sequence continues at coordinate 3,536,778 of NC_090695.1, read as the reverse complement.
TGCAGTACTCCAGGTGGGGTCTCACGAGAGCAGAGCAGAGGGGCAGAATCACCTCCCTCGACCTGCTAACCATGCTTCTTTTAGTGCAGCCGAGGATATGGATGGCTTTCTGGGCTGCAAGTGCACACTGCCGACTCGTGTTGAGCTTCTCATCGACCATCACCCTCAAGTCCTTCTCCTCAGGGCTGCTCTCAATCCATTCTCTGCCCAGGCTGTATTTGTTCTTGGGATTGCCCCGACCCACTTGCAGGACCTTGCACTGGTCCTTGTTGAATTTCATGCAATTCGCACGGGCCCAGCTCTTAAGCCTGTCAAGGTCCCTCTGGATGGCATCCCTTCCCTCCAGCGTGTTGACCACACCACACAGATTGGTGTCATCAGCAAACTTGCTGTGGGCGCACTCAATCCCACTGTCCATGTTGCCAACAAAGGTGTTAAACAGGACTGGTCCCAGTACCGATCCCTGAGGAACGCCACTCATCACTGGTGTCCACTTGGATATTGAGCCGTTGACTGTAACTCTTTGAGTGCGACCATCCAGCCTGTTCTTTATCCACTGAGTGGTCCATCCGTCAAGTCCATGTGTCTCTAATTTAGAGACAAGGATGTCGTGTGGGACAGTGTCCAATGCTTTACATAAGTCCAGGTAGATAACAGTGGTTGCTCTTCCTCTATCCACCAGTGTTGTAATCCTGTTGTAGAAGGCCACCAAATTTGTCAGGCACGATTTGCCCTTAATGAAGCCATGTTGGCTGTCACCAATCACCTTCTTGATTTCCGTGTGCCTCAGTATAGTTTCCAGGAGGATCTGCTCCATGACCTTGTCAGGCACAGAGGTGAGAGGTTATTCATTCATCATCAAGCTACTACAAATAATGTAAACTCTAACAAGTATAAGTTTATTTCAAACTTTTTTGGCTTTTTTCAAGTTTCATTGAAATTTGCTAAAAAAAGGTCTTAAAGCATCAATTCAAAGTGAACTGGGTATCAAAACCTGACCAATACTACTGGTACAAATTGGGGAAACAGTGTCCTATTTTACTTCAGGGGATCACTAATGAAAAACATAACTGTATTAACTTTTATAACATTGATCCAAACACGTAGCATTTTTGTGCTGTACTTCACAATTAGGAAATACATTATATTGATTGAACAAAGGTAATCAAACTCCTCTCGTCTTAAAAAAAAAAATTCAGGTTCAGAAGCCAGATAGTATTTGCAATCTGTTCTTAAGACTAGTATAAAAAGATATCATTTTGTCAATTAGAACATTTACAGAATGTAATTTCTTATTATCTGATATAAAATTAGTACTTAAAGAGGGTTTTTTTAATAACTACACTATGTAAAATTAGACAGGGAAAACAATCTCTGGGTCTAAGTCTTGTAAATAAGAGCATTAGCCATAAAATAATTTTGTCCTAGACTCAAAATCCACTCATACCAAGATGCACAAAAGCCACTGGCACTACTTGAACCCAAAATATGATTATCGTAATTTGGCTAAAAATAAAGATAAGTAAATAAATATCTTGGATGCTGGATTAATTTACAGTATTTTACACTGCAGTTGGAAAACTGTTTGTTGGGTTCTGGCTTAGCACCCCTGGAAATAAATCAAAAGATAAAAGAATGTTTTGGGAAAAAAGTCTAGCCGGGTAGCTGAAGAGCAGAAAGATAGAGTTTGACAACTGGTGAAAACAGTTGCCTTCCAGGCGTCAAAGCTCTTGATCTTCCATGGATTATGTAATGTTGACCCCTAGAAATGGAGAAAGAAAACCATAAACATTGACCAACATTGCTGTCAAGACGTTTCGTTCAGATGATCTTACAATCTTTTTGCCTGAGAAAACAGATGAGGTTAATGACAATCTTTTACTGACTTCAGCTGTCAAAACCAGACATATAATGTAGCTGGCCAATGACAAAAATACAGACCATATTGTTACAGGTTGAATATAATAACAAGAAGCAGAAAGGCTTGATTTTTGTTGGGTGTTTTTTTGTTTTAATTTTTCTGTTTGTCTTTTTGCAACCATTTAGAAATACATTCTCTGGTCAGTGTTTTTTTCACACTTGTATTTGCCAGCTGGATGAGTCCACTGTTACCAAACTAGTAAATTAAGATCACCTTTGGAAGAACCCCCTGCTCCCAGCTTATTTCTGTCAGAAGTATCCCCAGTAGATGCTGATGGCTATTAATTTGTAATTTTAGGGTAGAATGACCATTACTTCAAGTAACAGAAGCAGAATTGGCAAATTATTATCTATCATAAATAGAGTAACCTTGGAAAGTTGTAGAGCCATAAAACGCACATCACAAAGACAACTCTCTGGATGAAAAAGGACCTGGTATTAATGAGTAGCAGAACACCATCAGTCTTCCTGATAGACAGACACAGATTAATCTGCTTCTCAGTGGTTCATAGCAAATCATGGAATGTCTACCTTTCTTTACCGTGAAAATGCTACTTCCTTTACTTGTCAGGTTTTTCTCTCAAAGACAGATTAATCTTTTCCTTCCTGTGGTGGTAAACTCAGTCCATCTTTGCTGAACTTTAATAACTACCTCCTAATTTTATTCTACTGTATTTTGCACTAAAAATTTTCACCAAATAGGATATTGGTGGATTGTTTTACCATTTGTTTTAAATAGATTAAGTTAAGAGAGCAGGGGTCTTACTGTATTTTGATGAGAAGCAAAATTGCATTCTGAAATAATTCTCATACAGCCTTTTTAAAAAAAGTATCTCCTGTTTATTTAACTCTTCACCTTACAGCTTCTAAGTATCATGTCAACAAGATACTGAACACAAGTTTTAGAAGTAGACACAAAAAACTTTATACCCTGGAATACGACTGAAGGTTTCAAACTACCCTTTATCAGTTTTATTTTGAGTTCTATACAACATTGCCAATTTGGAGCTGAATCAGAATTTGAATTTCTCCAGAGGATTCATTGATTTTCCACTGGCAATTAAACCTGGAGCCCTGAGATGCATCCACATTATTTCATTGTCATATGACTTTTCTAAAAATTAAATTTCAAATAGTCAAATTTGATTTGGCTTATTTTATTATTAGGTTTATTTCTACCTATTTAGCTCTCTGCTTTTACTAGCCATTTGAAGTGAAATGCACGCACGCATGCAACTATTTTTGAAGAGTTTTTACATAAAACTGTGTAAACACTAATGTACTACCCTTGCCAAGGTGCAAAATGAAATTAAACTTACATTTTATTTCAGCAGTTGTTGTTGTCTACTAATACCAAACTATTTTTTTGGCATCATTCCTTCTCTACTGCAAACTTAATTCTGTGAATGTTCCTTATATATTAAGCAAGTTTCATGCATTTAGTTAATGCAACACTGATCTGTCTGCATCTTAAAAATTATTTGTGCCTAAGCAATACAATTGTTTGGGAAGATGCATATTTTCACACCTAAAAAAGGAATAACACCTTAGAAAACAATAACATTTATTGTAACTTACAGCCATGATATGGCTATGATAACAATAGTTACTATGATAACAATATTATTGCATAATTTAAGTGTAAACCACAATGAAATTACATTAAAAGGAAATAGTGTTTTGTACTTTAATAGTCCTTGTGAGTGTTTAAAATCCGAAATGTCCAACTAAAGTTGAGAGACCTGTGAACCTGCAATATCAGCACAATTGAACAGTATTTATGGTACTTACTTAAGTCTGTTTAAAGTACTGATCTGACACTCAGAATCTGTGGTTTGGTCACAGACTTCCTGCGTAGCATCTTAATATCACTGCTTCTTCTCTAACAGTAAACATAGCACTATTAGATGTTACATTCACAAAACAAAAATTATGGCCTTTTTCAAATGTTTATTTGACTTTAATCAATCAAGCCCAGAATAATTTGACTTTTGTTTCATGGCTACCTGAGACGTTAAGTCTCAGTATCATGCTTATATATTGACATGATAGTGTAACTATGCTCACTTAAGTCATTTAATGCTGTTGAATTGTCAAAACAAAGACCTTAAAAGCATTTATATAAAATTCTATTCCTACAGTAGAGTTAATTTGGACAAAAAAATATAAGCGTGCACTAGAGGTTTTTTTGAAGAATATTTGGGAGAAGCAGGGAAAAAGGCGGAATAATAGAAAACCAGGTGATAATGATTATTTGTTCTAATGATAACAGTTACCTATTCTATTAATTGTACAATGAATAATTGGTATGATTTGAGAGCACATGGTGGAAAACTACAGAGTTTAAAGATTTATAAACATTACTGTTTTCTGCTTTGCTTTATGCTTACCAACCCAAAAGAGGTCAGTTGATTTGTTGGGTTTTTTTTTCCTGGCAAATACTAAAACATAAGAAAATGCCACAAGAAGAGGGGGATCTGTTAATTTTCAACTGTTAAATAAAAATAAGAATAAAAACTTATTTAATTAAAAAAGGAAAATTTGTCAAAAACATTCTGCATGAAAATAATCTCCCATGTCCACTTATAATATTAGGGTACATTTAGTTATGTGACGATACGAGTTCCGTACAGTTCCCATAAGGCACTTAAAGCCTTATAATGCCTTTCACATTATAGTCCTATGCATAAAATTCTGATAAACATTTCATTGCTGAGCAGCTCTACAGCAAGCCAGAATGAAAAACTGTTTAAAGCTATATTACCACCTCTCAGAAAAGCTCTACGAAACTTTTATTGTTTCTTATTCTTGTGATTTAAACCACTATGTCTTACATTCAGTTTGATGGACTCCCCACATGTTCATTTTAAGCATTTCAATGAGTAATTATTCCAAGCACCACAACAGAAATACCTGTTAAAATATTTATATAACTTTTCTGCCTTAGTAATAGAGGCAAGATTCTTACTGTAACTGTTAATACAACAGCAGATTTAACAGACCAGAATTTCACTTCCATAGAGTCTTATAATGCTTTCTTACAATGGGTTAGAATGACTTTCTGTTTTATTTATAATCTGAAGTAAAATATGCTTCACCCTGATAGCACAATTAGAGTTGTAACAGCCAAAGGTTCTTGCCAGTAATTTAAACCCTAGAAACAACTCTTTTCTAGGCTTTATTGCCAAAGCTCATGAATGAACTATTCTTTGCTTGCATAGGTAACAATCCCGCTAAGGATCACAAAATTCCAACTGTAGTACTAAAGCACTCCTGACATCAACCACCGGACCAGCAAGTAAATTCAAATTTGCTGAACCCTTTAGACCTGCAAATTTTTTCAGGAATCACTTTGTCACCTATGTGCTTGTGGATGACAAATAATAATTCAGAAATACATTGTAATTTTGCTTAGAATAGCAGTAGTTGAGCATCAAGAAATTCAGAAGTCCCTGCCATCCAATACTCTGCAGCCTTATAAACATCAGTGAATGCAAGAGAAATCAGCCTGTCTTTTTCTCAAAAAAAAGTTTCAAATATTGATCCTCTGCTTTGCTTTTTTTTTTTTTTTTTAATATTACAGAAAGATTAGCTGTCTCTTCTTCCCTCCTCCTCACCTTTCTTAACAAGAACCTCTTGTCAAAACCTGCATCCAGATACAAGGAGATATGAGGCTACCATCTAGCCAGTCAGTCCCTACCATGTCTTAAGGCATGGAGCTATTTCTGTCCCCAGCACCAGACTTCCCTTTTGACTGTTGAAATTCTTAACTTAGCTATCAGCCTCCTCCTGCAGTCCACTGAACTCCCTCTGACAAGCAGCACTGAGGAGTGTTACTCACACCTGACAAACAGTTAGACTTTCAATCAGTGACACCTGCCCTTTAAGCCCAACAGTTCAGCCAGTTTTACACCCACCTTGTAATTCACCCATGCAATCCATATCTCCTCACTCCAACTGAAAAAATACTGTGTCAGACTGTCAGAAACCTTGATAATGTCAAGGTAAGCCACTTTCTCTGCTTTCCTCTTGTCCACAGAGCTAGTTACTTCAAAATAAAAAGGCTATCAGATTGGTCTAGCATAATTTAACCTTGGTAAATCCATGCCAGCTGCTCTCAGTTGCTTTCCTATCCTTCATGTGCCTGGAAATTTATTCCCAGGGACAGAGATGAGACTGACCAACGTCTAGTTCCCTGAATCATTCTTTGCCTTTTTGGGATATGGTTGAAACTTTTGCCTTTTTCTTTTGCCTTTTTCTATCACCAGGGTTACCCTAACTCTTGAAATGACAGAGAAAAGCCTCATAATGCCACTCCTTCAACCTATTCCATCTGGTTGAAGGCAGCTCCTTCTATCTGGTCTCAAGGACTTCGGTATATCCAGGTAATCTAAGTCATCCCTTACTTGATTGTCCTCTACTGTGGGTAGTATATCTTTCCCCCAAAATGTGCAACTATAGAGACCGGGGAGGCCCAGCAACAGACCTAGTCTAATAAAGACTTAGGCAGAGAAGTCACCGAGTACCTCAACCATGTCATTTGCATGTAGAAGCCCTTTTGTTTTGTCCTCCATACCGTTCTTCCATGTCAAGTCCCATACAGCTCTGATTTTCCTTAATTCCATCCCAACATGTCTAGGTGTCTTTCCCTGCTTCTGCTTCCTATATGCTTACTTTTTTTGTGTGTGTTTGACATCAGTCTGGAATTCCCTGTTCAAATGAGTTGAGTTCTTGTCTTGCCTGTTAACCTGCAAATCCAGATAGGTAGTTCTTGGGCTTTAAAGTAGTTGCCCCTGACAATCAGAACCCTTCTGCATCCTGCTGTCTTTCAGAGCAGCTTCCCTAAGGAACCTGTCTGCTCATTCACTTAGCAAGCTGAAGTTTACTTCCCTCAGTTGCTGCATCTTTAGTCATCTACTTGTCTTCCTCGCTTCCATCAGGTTCTTAGACTCTTCTCTTTGGTCACTTCATCCTTATTTATGGATAGCAAATCCAGCAGAACATCTCCTCTTGCCTGCCCTTCCAGCTCCTGCACCACTGGTAGTACCCCTGGCAATCCAGAAATCTCCAGGTTATCCAGTTTCCCCATCACATGACTCTTTCAGCAGAGGCTGAGGTAGCTGAAGTCATCTATGAGAACCAGGGATTGCAACCAGAAAACTTCTGCTACCTGTAGGAAGAAGCCTTCATCCAACTTCTGGATCAGAGTCTGTTGCCCTTTGGTTGATCTCATCTTGGATCCTAACTCGTAATCTCTCTAACATGCCTATCATCCTTTCAACAACAGAACCTGATTGTGTCTCAGCTGTTCCTTGGCAGACAAAGTGCATCCCCCTCGGCTCATGTTTTGTGCCTGTCTTTCTTAAAAGACCTTATATCCATCACTTCTGTAGCATTGCCATGATGTAAGCTATCCCACAATATCTCTGTATGTCCACAGCTCAGTGACTACACAAAACCTTTCATTTCTGTACTTTTTTGTTTACTGTTTTTTTTTTTTTCTGCATTGCCAGCTGCATTCGTTTGTGACAGGCACACAAGACAGGCCTATGTCATCCTGCTTCACATGAAAGGTCCCTTGTTGCTTGTTCTGTATGTATTTCTGCCTTATGCTTCATTCTCCCACTTTTAGGTGTGCTTTGGTCTCCGTCCTCCAATGAATCTGGTTTAAAACCTTCCTCTCTAGGTTAACAAACCTATCAGAAAAGATGGTCTTGTCCTGCTTTGTCTGGTCAATGGAAAATGCTGACAACTCATACCTCCTACCTCAAGACTGAATGAATCAGATAGATGAGATATCCACCTTGTTTTTGTTGATCATAGAGGGAGCAAGATGATTACTATCTAGACAGCTACATTTAGTCAAGTTGAATTCCAGCTGTTACACTGGAACCTCAGCCTCTGAGGCAGACTTTCAACTTTTCCTAAAGCTCTTCCTAATGCCTGACATATATCTTATAAACAGTCTAGAACTTGACTTTCAGCAGACTTTCACACTTCTGGAAAAAGATAAGAATTGGGGAAAACATGATTGTACCCTGATTAAAATTGCTTGTGTACCTGTATCCAGTATCTTCATCAGTCCTCAGTCTTTTCTCTGTGCATACAGATTGATGCTATCATTGTCATCACACGTTTCCTATAGTTTTTTCCCCACAGTCTATTGAGACTTCTTTTCTGTATCACACAAACCCATCCAAGATATAATCCAGATGTTTCTAGCCTGCTGTTTAAAATGTGTACAAATCCTCTTGGGTATACTCAGTTTTATGTAAGTGACTACCTTCAGTTTTATAAGCTTCTGAGATAACTGTTCCCATTCATATACCGTCACAATTAACATCTTGGCTAACACAATTCTGGTTCTTTTCTGCTGACAATCTCAAAGAAACGGCTTCTCAAGCTGTTCCAAGATTTTTTTATTCAGTCATCATTTTTGATCTGTGCTGCGGTTCTATTCAGGTACAGCAGTTTCCATAATGATTATTTTTTACCTGTTTCATTATCATGCCTTTTGCTGTTGTTTATACTGCACTGTTGACTTATCAGCACAGAAACTCAGTGAATTTAAATCCTTTAACTTGGTTTGTTCTGTGTTATGTTTGAATTCTGTGTCCAAAGAAGCATTTTTGAAGTTCTAACCTTATTGGCAAGATAAACAAAAGCTCAATATCTTGTGTCTTGACACTCTGAATGCTTTACTTTATGTGGCTAACTCTAGTCTTTCCTGCCCTGAAGCTGTTACTGATTGGCAGAAGACACAGATATGAATCCTGCCAGTGACATTGCTGCACTAGAAGCCAGATGTCAAAACAGAAAACTATGCCATATATTCTTGATAGGAGGAGCTTATTAGCCTGTGATAATATACAAATAATTCCTTGGAATTTACCCGTAGAAACTAATGCAAAACACAAAAATTTCTGAAAAGACAGGTTATACCCTAAATTGTTGCAAGGCAAGGGATGGGTTAAAGATTTTGGGGGATACATTTTGAAAACATTTCTTCTGACACATCATGTTATGATATTATGCATCTTTTAGCATTAGTCACATCATCACTTCGCACATGGTGAAGCATATTCGACACAATACGATGTGACATGTCCAAAGTAATATATCATCTGTAAATAATAGTTGTAGGTGCTTTCTGGTCTCAGAAGCACAGATTCGTTCTTTTAATTTAAAAAATATCTATTTTTCTGCACGTTTTCCTCTCTGACACTCCCTTCTTAAGTGAAATATCATTCCCCATATGTCTCCCAGATTACCCGTAATTGAGCAAGATAAGATGAAAATATTCACTGCATCAACAGCAGTAGGGAATACAATTTTGTGAGAGGGACAGAAAGTGGGGTTTGTTTTCTTGCTTGTTTTGTATGGCAGCAGTACTCTTTAGCTTTTGGATGATCTCAGTATGAACAGTTCTTTGATCTTCTGACATTGAGGAACTTTAAATACAGCTGAAGGCTGGGAACATTTGGTAGCTTTATTTGTTTTCTCCATTGAATAGAAGGGCCTAGAAATTATATTTTCAACCCTCTGAGCTTGTATGGCTAAAGTTAGAACTTATCCCGGTGATTAAGTCATGATACTTCTTGCAATGACAGAGGCAGAAAGAAAACAGATTTTAGTACATGTGCTGAGCAATGGCTGATCCTCTACTGAGTGTCTTTTTTTTTTTTAAAAAAAAAGGGTAACTGGGCACCACAGTCCAATCAGCATAGATAGGTAAAGTGCTGTCCAAAAATCTTGGTATTAAGACGCATCAAAAATCCAGAATGGGAAGCATCCACACAATAATTAATTGTCTGAGGAATGTTTGTTTTTCAGACAGATAGGAATACAGTGTACGACGTGAAAATTTACCTCAGACAAAGAGACACCAAGAGTCTGTCCTGTACTTTAGAGAATGATCAATAATTTCTTGCTAAGAATAGCACACATAAAAGTTATCAAAAACAATAAACAGTTCCAGGTGTGACATCATTTATGTGAAGATGCAAGATAAAATGTACCCTTTGGTTTTAACACAGAGTAGACAAAATTTTAATCTGTAAATTCATATCTTCATTATAATAAGTAAGATTCTATTTATCTAGGAAAGAAAAATCTTTTGTTTCAGAATACAACTAAGAAAGCTCCATCCTAATGCAGTATCTGAGACATGACTATTGTTATTATTTTCAGAGGTATTTTAAATGGATATTATGAAAGAAAATGAAGAAACAGTATTTGCTGTCACAGCCTCCTGGAGTATAAAGCAGAAAGCTAGTTTTTCCTTAGGTGTCTAAACTTCAAGAGAAAACGATGTTGAATTCAAGAAGACAGGAAAGAGAGAAAAATATCAGGGAGAAAGAAAGGTGTATGGCTTGGGGAAAAAAGCATAGAATACTAAAAATGGAGGAGAATGTATTCCCATTTTGCACCAGCTTTATTCTGGACTTACTCCAGTTTTACAGTAATATGCATGAGAATCATACCCAAGAGCTTGATTTTAAAGTGGAATACTTAAAACAGCCTCATCCGTGCCTCTTTGTGCCCTGAGGTTTGTAGGTGGCTTTATGGGTATAAGTAGACCTAAGAGGTACAGAGATTTCAGAAAACATGTTTCTGTATTGCAAAGGCCAATTAATTCTTATTGAGTAGAGACTACTTCACTTAGTCTGATAATATTGTGTTCCTTGTTTGCTAGGAAGAGGGAAGAAAAAAGTTATCATAAACAAGCAAGCAAGCACCCAGCTTGGTAATTCAACATATCATCTCACTTTATGAAATTACACTGACATCCTCTTCTGTGATAAAGAAAAAAAAAAAAAGATGTCTTTCCCAATCCATGCAATAATATTGATTTTTCCCTTTATTTTTACAGGAAGCTGGCTCTTCAAAAGTGTAGCAACTTGGAATATCACTCATTTCAACCAGCTACAGAGCTTAATCATTTGGAATAGACCCAAATCATATGAATCAAATTCAGTTTACTCACCTAAACCAACCAGTATTTCTGAAACATCTTGAGGAAAAAAAAAAGATACATAGTCACACCAAATAAATCCTTGAACAATTATCTGTGTTATACAATCTGTATAACTTCTAGCCTATCCTTCAAACTGTGCCACTCATAGTGTTATATTTTTCTTTCTCCTTACTTCTGTCTTTAGGAGAGCTACTCAAAATCTTCATGCTCCAGCCCACACCCAGGCCCTTACTCTGTTTCCTTCTGTGAAACAAGTTTCCTACACACAGAGATGTGACTTCAAAAAGCTCCATAGGACACTTTTCTTTTACCTCAGAAGCACTCACGTAGTGTTTATACATGGACTTAATAACAAAAAGTTCGGTTCCTGGAAAGTATTTGCCGAATCTAGTATGGTGCTGCAAGGCTTTGCCTCAGGCACATTGATTGCCTCAGATTTGCAACATTTTATCAGCTGCAGAACAGTCTTTCAATTGCAAGATCATCAAAAGTCATTCTTGATTTTTTTTGAAGTACAAGCCACGATCACAGTTTTCTTTCCTAAGGTGATTTTATTCTGTTGGTCTCTGACATTTTAGCCAGGCTTCTAGGAAATCCACTGAGATCATTCTGATGATTCAACGCCCTCTATATGGAGGATGATTCAACAGGCCAGTTCAACAATGCAGTATAACTTCCACCACATAACATATCTACCTGCCAGACCAAGCAGCTCTCGACTGTACACCTGTGTCTCCATCTTAGTCAAACATTTAGCAGCCAAGGGTCACAGCTGTCAGGGCTAGTGGTTGCACAGTCATTCAGCAGGGAATAGGACCATACAACACTGACTAACAAAAGAGCCTGACTTTTTGACTCTCCACTTGACTGGCAAACTATATAGTTATAATTCATGGAAATTATTTAAGAGATGAAAATGCGAAAGAGAAAGTTTGGTTACTGCCGTTGGAAGAGGAAATATGTCTTGGGAAGGAAGGAATACTGTATAATGAAAGAGAAAGGGTGATTTGGAGGTCTGCCAGATAGTGTGGAGAGTACTGAAGAGGAGAAAGACAGAGGAATACTGATGTCAAGAAAACTCTAAGAGAAATGAGGGTACTGAACAGGATTCTTTTGGCTAATTCTCACTATTCTTCCACTGAAGTTATAATACCAGAGCACTACAACAGGTGGGCGAGGTATTGATGCATGTCAGATAAACAAATCACTTATCAGGTGCCTTGCTGTTGCTGTATTCGTTACAGTATGTTGACTTATCTCTGAGGATATCTCTGCCTTACACAGCTTCATAAGCGTCTCAAAACTCAGTGACAGACAGGAGCTGCTACCCTGAAGAAGTGTAATGAGTTGTGATTTTTATATAAGATAGTGGCCTCTTCAACAGTACACTGTGCAGTGCTTCCCCATTCCAAAGACTGGTTATGCACCTCTGTATCCCTGTGAACTATGACTATCCCAATTCTTTTTTCCCCTGCCTTCATCATTTTTCTTGTTCACAAACCAGTGTGTCACATTCCTAACAAGAGATTGTCTGGACGATTAGGGAACCAGAGTCTTCCCCTAGGTGCCCTGCCCTTTGCATCAAAAGGCTAAAAGAAATGTTGATCAAGTCTTTGACAGAAACTGTGCCGCATGGAAGGAAAATACTTCCACATGGAAAGAACACAGAGAGCAATATTCTGACTTAGTGCTTCAGTATTCTCTGCTCTTGCTGAGTGAGAACAGAAAGCAAGCTGAAATCACCAGTGACTCACCCTTTTATGTGATACACTCACCCCTGATAGATACAGCATACAGCAGCCAGTTAACCCTCCCAATAAGGTCTATGTGTGATAACGGCTGACTGCAAGGGAATGGCCTTCCAATTCTGCTAGGGTTTTTGCCTCAAGGCTTGTTTCCACCAAACAATCACAAAACCAGCAATCGAGAAGAAGCTGACCAATAATTTCTAACTTTCTCAGCAGAAAAGAAAAAAAAAGAATGAAAAGAAAAAATCATAAAACTGATCTTTCAGGTTCTCTATAACTCATTTTATTTCCCAGGATATTCCTACTAGTTGGGCAGTGAGATCTGTTAACCATCTGCAAGTTCTCTTGTGACTTTCTAGTCTCACTCTGTGAGGGATGACTATTTCAAACCAAGAAATCCCACAAGATGGGTTTGCAGCATGCTGCACTTTCTAATATAATTGTTGCTGCTGAAGAGCAATTTTTACTCACCAACAGATGTTAGTTATATTTATTTAGTTTCATGGAGAAGCTAAAAAAGGTTACCAGTACTCCTTCAAAGAAAATTACACAGATCTACTCACTGTGATAATATAATTTAATATACAAAGCACAACAGGACACTCAAAAATCAAATCTTCCTCATATTCGAGAAGGCATCCACCAATCCATTCTGGTCTTTAAGATATTTAAGGATTTAAGGATGTAAAAGTTGTAATTCCAGCCTACTTAAAATATTTAGATAATTTTAAATGATATTTAATTTTCTTTTCACCCATTGGGTGTTAATCAGGAGAGAATGCATTTACGATGTCTTTCAAATTCCTTTCTACAATCTGAGAGGTTATACATTTTCCTTAAAATAATAATACAAAAGAGAACACTGTTATGATCCACAAGAAAACCTTTATCGTCAAGCAGTGGAACTTCAGGAAGAAAATGCCAAGTAAAACATTATATTTTTTTTTATTAATTTCCTATGATTTATACACCAGAGATGCTGATGCACTTGTTAAAACAGAAGACAGACATATCTATTTCTTATTATTTTTTGACAATTTCTGGGCTGAACTGATGCATAATAAGCAGACAAATGCAAAGAAAATAACAAACTTCAGCTGAAATCCTTCACAGTTAATGGATTTCTCACCTTTGATTTTGGTAGGTTTCGAGTTGGAACTCAGAAGACAACTGTAATCTAACAAAGCACTGCAAAGAACATGTGTCAAAAAAATATTATCTCTTATTCTGGACATGCAAGCAAATTTGCAGTCTGGTCTCTTTTTTCCCCTCTTTCTTTTTTTGCAAAAGGGTAAAGAACTTTTTGCAGAATTTCTTCTTCTTTAGCATATCAGATTTGACATTTCCCATCAATATGTTTTGAATTTGCATGTTATGAAAAACAATGTAATTTTAAGTTTGAATAGCACATAGTTTTCCAACATTTATATCAAAATCTTTCGCTTGCCTAAACAGAATTATGTTATCAGTGCATAAAGGTGTTATAATTTTGCATCTTTAGGACTCCTTAAAAACTTCAGTGCCAATACTTTGATGGGTATTTGTGTATCACAGAATCACAGAATGTTAGGGATTGGAAGGGACCTCGAAAGATCATCTAGTCCAATCCCCCTGCCGGAGCAGGATTGCCTAGACCATATCACACAGGAAGGCGTCCAGGCGGGTTTTGAATGTCTCCAGAGAAGGAGACTCCACAACCTCTCTGGGCAGCCTGTTCCAGTGTTCGGTCACCCTCACCGTAAAGAAGTTTTTCCTCATATTTATGTGGAATCTCCTGTGTTCCATCTTGCACCCATTGCCCCTTGTCCTGTCAAGGGATGTCACTGAGAAAAGCCTGGCTCCATCCTCTTGACACTTGCCCTTTACATATTTATAAACATTAATGAGGTCACCCCTCAGTCTCCTCTTCTCCAAGCTAAAGGGACCCAGCTCCCTCAGCCTCTCCTCATAAGGGAGATGTTCCACTCCCTTCATCATCTTCGTAGCTCTGCACTGGACTCTCTCTAGCAGTTCCCTGACCTTCTTGAACTGAGGGGCCCAGAACTGCACACAATATTCCAGATGCAGCCTCACCAGGGCATAGGAGAGGGGGAGAAGAACCTCTCTTGACCTACTAACCACACCCCTTCTAATACACCCCAGGATGCCATTGGCCTTCTTGGCCACAAGGGCACACTGCTGGCTCATGGTCATCCTGCTGTCCACTAGGACCCCCAGGTCCCTTTCCCCTACGCTGCTCTCCAACAGGTCTGCCCCCAACTTGTACTGATACATGGGGTTGTTCTTGCCCAGATGCAGGACTCTATACTTGCCCTTGTTATATTTCATGAAATTTCTCCCCGCCCAACTCTCCAGCCTGGCCAGGTCTCTCTGAATGGCTGCGCAGCCTTCCGGTGTGTCAGCCACTCCTCCCAGTTTTGTGTCATCAGCGAACTTGCTGACAGTGCACTCTATTCCCTCATCCAAGTCATTCATGAATATATTGAATAGAACTGGTCCCAGTACCGTCCCTTGAGGGACTCCACTAGACACAGGCCTCCAACTGGACTCTGTCCTGTTGACCACCACTCTTTGGCTTCTTTCCTTCAGCCAGTTCACAAGCCACCTCACTACCCGATCATCCAGACCACACTTCCCCAGTTTAGCTGCGAGGATGCTGTGGGAGACCGTGTCAAACGCTTTACTGAAATCGAGATAGACCACATCCACAGCTTTACCATCATCTATCCACCAGGTTACATCCGCATAAAAGGCTATCAAGTTGGTTAAGTATAGCTGCTAGGAAAAGCACATACAGGTAATAGAGAGGTAAAGTACAAACTCTAACTGATTTGCCACATATTTTTGCAAGTCATAAAAAATTGTGACAAATACATGAAAAGACAAAACATACTGTTCAACAACTGTTGTCATTTACACTTTTATCAATACTGAGGTTTAGAAAATGAGTTCCATATCCAAATCCTGTCAAGAAAGGAGGAGATTTGGGGATTTTTGTAATTATTTTTAAAATAACTTTTAAAATTCATAATTTACTGTCTGAAGTTAGTGAATAGAGTAGCTGAGATATTTTGTAAGAATGACCAGGCCCCTCTTTTTTCCCCAGTTTCCTGAAATAAGTTTCAAAGGTAATGGATCTGTTTCCTACATTTTGAGGAGAGTTCCATTGAGAATATACAACAGTACAATTCAAAGCAATCTACCTCTCAGAAAAGGTAGATTTAAGGCATACTCCTATCCCTATTTTTTCCTTAGTAAATAGCTAAAACGACCTACGCCCAGCATCCGTTATTGTGTGTTTCACTCCGATTCACAGAACTTTCCCTATGTAGTACCTAAAGAGTTTAAATATGACTTCAGGTCTGTAATTCAACTTAAAAAATCTTAATCAAGTTGTACATGAAAACATTTCTGTAGCTCAAGTAGAAACCGAAAACAGAACTTTCTGATCCTTCTGGGGCCATGAAAACCACATTCTTCTTTTCTTCCAGCAAGATCTTAGCCTCTTCATTTGCCCTGGCATTTAATGTTTCCTCTTCCCAAGAGTGATGAAATTCACAAACAATAATTCATTAGAAGTATGCACGTGAATCTGAGTATTCAAAATTATCAGCAATATCAGAACTAAGGGTCCAGTAGAACTTTATCACTTTCTAGTAGTCTGACAAAATCTCTGAGCAATATGAACAGATGTGGAGCAGTTTTAGCACGAGTGTCAGGTACTTGAACAACTAAAAATCTATGTACGGAACTGAGCTGAAATATGGATATAATCTCAAAATGAGGAAAGCTCTTATCATTGTCTCAGATCTTCAAGAATCTATTACAACAATTCCCACTGACTTCAGAGATGCCTACCTGATTAAAGAAGAGGTGATGAGTTGAAGGCTTCCCAGCTGCTAAGCTCAGCCGCAAAGTCACTGGTGACTTCAGCAGATGGTCCTGCATTTAGGCCATTGAGAACTTTATGAGCCATTTATCCTCCTTCAGGCAACTCATCATCTGAAATAAGGAACAGAATGATGTACTAATGTGTTTTGTAACCACATGCTCTGGGACATATCTTTCCTGAGTGTCATCCAAATACCCTCAACTTGAACACAGTTGCTATAGTAAAAAAATTAACAGTTAAATAAAAAAAAATTTAAAAAAACCCAATGAAACAGTTTGAACGGTATTGCAGATACAGTAAGAGTAATTGTGTTCTCATCTGAAATAACGCTAGATTTGGATAGTTTTTATGAAAGGGAGTTTATAGAGGTTGTGAGGGAGCCAGCTCTCTTTTTCCACTCTCTTTTTGTTTAATTTCATAGCCACAACAAGGCTATTCCATAAACATCATCTAACTTCAAAAGCAGTCCCTGGGTTTGAGCATAACTACAGTTGTTCTTGGCTTGAGCCAAGTGATCAGATAGCGTCATGATAAAAATCTTCCCATGCAGTTTTTCATAGCTTGTATTTTGCTGACATAACAGCAAGTTAATGAGACAAAGAAAAAACTCTTAAATATAATAATAAATAAAATCTATAATAAATGCTCCTTTGTGAAGGATTGCTTTCTTTCCGAAAAAATCAATTAAAACCACTGTATCTTTAGTTTAATAATATGTGTGTCACATGAATATAGTGTATGTTTTAGAAAAATCTGTTGGATCACATCTAGTCTCAGTTTTACCAGAGTTCAGTGGGGTTCCCCAGACAGGACATTTCAATCAATGACGTGTTTTTCCAAAATGTATCTTAGTGTTTATGAGTGGTAAATCTCTTCAAGGCTCAGAAACAAGGCCTCCATGTGTTCTGGGACCATAATAATTAAGGAAGTGTGTCTAAATAAACACTTCTAAAGGGTTGCTAAGAGTATTGAAAGAAGGTAAGAAAAATCTTATTTTTAATTAATTGATTCATTATTTACCACTGCTGTTAACCCAATCACAGTATGAAATAGGAGTAAGGTCTGCAATCAACTTATCCCTACACACTCTTGACGTGCTAGCTACTTGGGCAAAAGGACAATAAAAGATACTCTACATCCCATACAAGATATTAATTTCGTTATGTCTTTTACATTAGGTCTTAATTCATCCTTTGTAGTTGCAAAAGTGTTATTAATCTAAGAAGATATTGCATGCTCAGAGAGCAGTACCACAACAACTAACTTTTTTTCTGTGTTTTTTCAGGCACTTAAAATGCATTATCAATATGATTTTAGTTTAGGATGACTATCCTGTAATCCTGTTGCAAAAGCATGTGTTGTAAATGTCCAGTTCGATATGATTAGTTGTTTTGTTTTGCTTATTATTATGGCCTCTGCTGAACCCGTCACAGTAGCTAAGGGCTGATATAGAGGCATCAACAACTCTCAGTAGCAAAACTCTATGACTTTCAGTGACACAGCAAGAGCTTGTTAGCTGTGGGTGGTAAATTTGCTGATTTTTAATGTTATATTGAAGTTGCAGGTCAGCATTTCAAGTCTGCATTTTCATAAATAATTCATTTTCTATTATTGAGTATTTATGAAAAAAGAAAGAAAAATTAAATCAACAGGGATAGCAACATGCTCCAGTCTTGAATGAAAAAATCCCAAATATTATTCTCTGTCTCTAGAGTATGTTTGTAATAGTGTAACCCTAATCAAACTTGCTATGGGATTTCTGACAAGCTATTTATTGCTTAATTCTTTTTCCTTTCTACACCAATAAAATTTTTATTCTAAACATTTGCTACTGAATAATAGAAGCCTGCTGTGAGATCATTCCCACTGATTGAAGGCTGATTATTTTCATATAGCAGCTGTCACTGGGTATTCCACTTTCTTAAGCTCTATCATTAGAGAGAAACCACAGATCAGTTTCTGACTGTGGATCATGACATTCTGGTGACTGTGAGCCTGCTGAGCTAATTTTCTACAGAAGGGAAGTGGGAGCTCAGCTTAACAAATAAAATTTTGTTCAAGTTCTAACAGTATTTAAGGAACAGATGAAGGTTATACTTCTTATCAATGTAGGGATATTGCAATCCAGGCTTCCTTGTGGGATAAGACCCATAGAAAGAGAGAGACAGAGCTATCAAATCATTCTCTCAATGAAAGCCCAGTGTCGTTACATTTAGTTCATTTGATTGGACAACATTTAGTAGGCCTTGCATTCTGCACTCACATTTTCTTGGCTCAGATTATCCTTCCTGTGCTTGATTAGTCTTGTGAACATTCTGGTGTTAAAACGATCATTAATAATGACCTACTAATCAAATTTAAAAGTTATTTCTAACCACTGTACATGTATACATTAATATACATCTTAACATGCTACAAGGTGTGTCAGCAGATTACAGGTTGTTATAGCTCCTACAGTAAAGGATTTCTGGTTCAGTATAAGAGCGCACCTTATAAATCCTCAAGTAGGTGGGAAAAAAGAGCTTCTGTGAAATTATTCTGTTTCAGTTCTCTAAGAAAGTCTCAATATACCTCTTTGAAGTGGTAATGACCATGCACAGCCCATTTTAACAATGACAAATAGATGTATACACACTATGGAAAAAATCTGAGAAGTTACAAAGTGTATACTAAGTTGTTTCTGAGCCAGAAGTTTGGTAGGCCACAGGTTTATGTTAATTTGATCTTTTCAGTTGCAATTACACATTTAAAACTTATGGCACTAAAATCGTATCAGAAAGCATGTTATCTCCAAGCCTTAAAGGAGGAAGTAAAGAAATACATCTTTTTGTAAAGACATTAGTTCTATTTATTTTGTCAGGGCAAGTGAAGTTTATGGCAGGTGTCTCAGATTTGCACAAAAATCTTGATCCTGTGTGGCTGGTAACAACAGAGTCACCTCCAAGAAGCCTCCGTATTTTCTGCTTTAGTCAATACCCTCAACACAATCCTCTTCTCCACCTCCCTTTCCACTTTCACCTCATCCCAGAGCAAAGTGGATAAAAAACAGGAATGCAAACAGTACAAGGAGGAGTCCACCCTAGACAGCTCCTGATAGCACAGCGAATCCTCAGATTTGCTTCTGTAGTTTCAGATTCATAAACTCAGATCTGGAAATGAACCATCAAGGGAGCTGCAATGGAAGTGTATTAGATGTTTGTGAGAAAATGTTCTATCCACAGGGGGACTTTTGTCCCCTGTTCCACTCTGACATGTTCTTTAACAGTCCTGTGTATTGATATTCTCATGTTGTGAAAGATGGTACTAAAACACACAGGAGCACTAATTTCTCCAGGAAAGACATTAGACAGAAGAAATTATTTCATTCTGTTGGAAAAATCCACTTTTTGTAACAAAAGAATCCAGTCCTGTTCCACGCAGCTGTTGTCTGTAGCTCTGTGGCTGTATCTGACATGTGATATGTGTGTACAGGTGCAACAATAGATACCTGCTATTGGAGGACAAGGTATGATGCAGAACATTTATGCAATCCATTTACATAACTCTGCCTCTAGTGACGAATGTGTTCACAATGTGCTGGGGCTCTTCTAAATGTCAAAATAATGAAAGTGGGAGAAGACTATGTTTGCTATGTTTAGCTTTTGATAAAAAAACCATCAGGGATGTGCCAAGACTATAAAATTGTAACCTGAAACCTGAAAGTTTCAGAAAGTTACAAGCAACGGAGTAGACAAAGGTGTAATGGAAATATCTGCAGACTATAAGTATAGCTCTTGCTAGGTCTCCAGCTGCAGTGCTCACATGGAACAATATGATTTGTATTTCTTCCTTTTAAAAAGTTATCACAGATACTAAGAAGGCATAGGAAAACAACAGATTTAAAAATATGCACAGAAAACCAAAACAAGTACAGAACCACAACATGAAAATAAGCATAGATTTGAATTATAACTAAAGCTATGCAATTATCAATAGTATACTTGCAATTTATAGTTTTATGTAACAATGTTAATAGCAAATTAATTTTACATCAGGATACTGTTGAATTACTGTTTATTCAGAAAAAGCTGGAAGGCTGGGTGTGAGATTTCCTCCCCCCATGTCATAAAGCCTACCCTGAAAATCGCTCTGGTAAACCAAGAGCAAAGTCATGGAGTTCAGTAAAATTCTCCTCCCACATATCTAGCTGTATTTTTTTATCTGAGAAAAACAAAATAATGTTATGGTTGAGATTTAGCTCACTGGAACCTCACTGTTAGGTGTATGACAGTGGGTTTTACTTCCTTTAGAGTCAAAAGACAGATGGATGTCAAAGGGGTCTTATACTATCTTAAAGTACATTTCTAAGATAAACTTGCCACATTTCTCTATTGTTTAAGAAGGAAGACTGGCTGACTAATTTCAACTGGACAGATGAGTCAAATCTTTCTAAGTGTGTTGATGGATGCAATCACACTAAGTGTGAAGATCAAGACAATGGCATCACGCAAACCCAAGGTAAATGAAATTGAGAAATTGTACTTGAAATATTATAAGAACTAGCAATGCAAGTTAGCTTAGGCCCAGACTATGCAGTACCATCAGCTCCAGAGTCCTCCAGAGCTATTTCAGCTCATTCTGAAGCAACTGCTACATCCAAGAAGCCCTCTAGCTTCACAGACTCAACTAACCACCTTCAGCAGATTTCATGAGAGCTTAGTCCCTTGGAATACATGAAGACCTATAAATGGACTCTGAGGAGGATCTCATACTCTGTATTGAAAATCAGCACTGGAATAATCTATCACAATAGGTCTAACCAGCTTCCAATTCTATTGAAAGAGTTTAAAATGAAAGGCTACAATCGAAATATTTGCTTTTTTTGAATTGCAGAGTTCAAAATCTTCCAGGGGAGGTGCAAATGCTCTACAGAAAATCTGAGATTCTAGGAAACAGACCTGTCACTTACATGTCCCTCATTTTTAATATTGTCCTTTTCTCCCAAACACCTATAAGTTACTTGTTGAATACCACCAAACAGATAAATTTGGCACTTTTTTTTTTCCCTGTTAAAGCCTATAGCTTGTGACCAGTGGCTTTCAGTTATTTCTTTGTGCATTTCTTTCCTTTAACTTCTAAGCAAGAAGCTTGTCAAGACAGTCTTCATTTCTCCTGCTTTTTATACAGTCGAGACAATGGAATCCTTTGAGACTATATGATGCTTCAATATTATTTCCTCATCACCACCACTGTCTCCTAATTGGAATCAAAACTAAAAAAAAATAAGAAAGACCTGGATTCGTTATATTTAAATGCTTTTTCGACACAGTGTATTTCAGAATGCACTGAAAAGCTGCACTAAATGAAACAATTAGGTTTGCAGCACAATAACTGTTCTGCAGGGTATTTGATAAATCAATCAGATTATTTCCAAACCATTAAAGGCTTATAAATTTATGGCATATGTAGTATTGCTTTTGCTCTGTCTAGGATGCTCTTCCTGAGCACTAAAAACCCCCAACAAACAAAAAAAACCACTAACAAACCATGCATACAAGAAAACAAAAAGCACAGAAAGCATTCAGTGAGAAAATTTAAGTTTCTGTATAAATTCTTGTCCATTAGGAAGAGACTTGAGTTTTGTGAACTGGGCATTTTAGCAAGATAGGGAACTACATAGAAAGCAAGAGAGTTTAAAACAGTGAAAGATGATTCCTGAGTACAGGATGGAAATGAAGATGTTTACTCTGCATGAGTGCCTCTACTCGAGCTGATGTGAGACAAAGAGGAGAAAGGAAGACAATGACCTACTTCCTTGTACAGAAGATAGAAAAATTCTGTATCTACTTTTTGAACACCAATTGTTTTTGTGGCAAATAAAAATTATTATTGCAGTGAGGTAGGCAAGGCTGCAGTGGGGGTCCCCTTAAGAGAGCTACACAGTGAATACTCAACCTTCTTTTATTGTCTCAAAATAAAAACAGGGGGGAAAAAAATCAGACCACACTTAGAGGAGTGATGAATTAAAAGGAATAGAGGGTCACTAAGAAATAATCAGATGTACTTTCTTTCTAGTGAAAGATTATTTGAGTATGACTAAACTGAATGAACTTGGGACTATTGATCAGTTCTATAGGGAAGACAAGGATTTGACCAGGAAACTGCTGGAAGCTCTGATTCACTGTTTCCTCCAGAGACATACTTATACTGTGCAATTCAACTCACAATATCAAACATGTTAATGAAGCTGCACTAAAGCAGGAAATTAATACTACCTTACTTAGCCAATATCTGGGCCAGTGTACTGAGAACCTCTATGCGATTTTCCTGAGGTCTTTGTTGAGTCAGTAAGCAGTCTAGCTGAGAAGAGAAACAAAGAAAGAATGTCTCAGCCACAACACTGTGTTTGTGGCTGTTTACTTATTCAGAAAGTCACAGTGGAATTGTTGGGAACTCATATGGCAGCACCATAGCGTCTATCTAGCTACAAGGGACACATTTGTGTATCCCTTTTCCCAATCAGTTTCATAGGACTGTAGCTTTCAGAGTCCTTTATTTACAAACATTAAAAACATTCAAAAGCATCCTCTGCTGAAACTCTTTTTGTGTTTGTTCATCTATCCAAGTAGAGAGGATGGCATTAGGCCAAACACATTATCCATAATGTGTTAGTTTAATGCCAGGCACAATTCAAGCCATTTTACAGTTTTGTTCCTTTGAATTTAACACAAACATAGCTGATCCTTACTGTTCCAATGATTTGCTTGGCTGTTATGCAGAGGAACATTATAGCTCCATGAGCGTTAAAACCAAAAATATTAAACTTAATGTAGTTAATTAAGAGAGAAAATGTTTCTTTTTACAGCTCTGATACTCACCTCAGCCCTTAAGATGCAAAATTATGATGTTTGTTTCAAGTAGCAAGCCAGAATGGACTTTTTGTTATTGGTGGGGTTTTTTAACCTTGAAACAAAAACTAATGGGACACTATCAAAATCACTAAAAAATTAGGACCAGTGCACAGAGTTATGGAAATGTTTTCGCTCTTCACGTTAGAATGGGGTTTTGAACAATGCAGACTTTTCCAGTTCTGTATTTTCCTTTTGCACATTGTCAGTTTTTTTATTTTTACAAATAATTCTCAGTATTGGTATGGATAAATAAATCAGATCATTACATGAACACCTACCTAAGCGTACAAATATAAGCCTCTGATGTTGCAGTAAAGTCTGATAATCAGATTATACAGCCTTCTAGGTTTCTTTCTAAAGGTCATCCTAGTACCAATTTTGTTTCTCTCTAGAGACCACTGAGCTTTTTTTCAGATTACCCACATGTCTTTTGCTGCATTCAGATGATTACAAGTAAAGGGGTGATTTTTTTTTTGTGGGGGGAGGTGGTGGTAAAATAAACTTGTAAGTAAAACCAAGAATCCTGATTTGGTTACAGAAATGCATCTTGGCTGTCACTTTCTGTAATAAGTTTCTTGTATATCAAATTCCTGCTACAATAAAGCCACTATGAACCTATTGTTTTTAATGAACGTATATAAGCACAGCAAATTCAAATTTTTTTATTTTATCACTGACATGTCTTTTTAGTGCTAATACATTGGTAAAATTAACAGAAATTTCAAGCACTAATAACTTTTCTGTGTCATTTTTAAGAATAATTTCT
This sequence comes from Nyctibius grandis, assembly GCF_013368605.1. NCBI lineage: Eukaryota > Metazoa > Chordata > Aves > Nyctibiiformes > Nyctibiidae > Nyctibius > Nyctibius grandis. The sequence goes on along the minus strand of NC_090695.1, from coordinate 3,512,585 downwards.
CCAGTCAAATTATACTTTAATTACATGTCCTTTGATCTTCTCTGGAACTAAAGGCTGGAAGACCCTTCTTGGGCCATTAAATGTCACTTCCCGTCAAAGGCATCCTGTACTGGATATGGCTTCTCCTGCTTCTTCAGCTTGTTGTCTTTTATTTGTTTATCATAACTAAATATATTTTTATGTGGTTTCTAAATATCCCTCCTTGTAAGCTTGAAAACCTTCAACCTCTGCTGAATTCTTCACTGTTATTTCATTTAGTTTGTGCAACATGAGAGGGGAGAAACATAAGACTAGAGGTAGAGACCTGTCCTGTCCAGTGGAAAACATGGCACTTAGAGGAAGTTTTGAACTACATCGTGTCCTTTGTGATCCCACTTATACTCATAGAAAGAGGATCTACTCATCTTTAGGACAGTGTAGACTGTTCTGCATCAATTTGCTTTTGAGTTAGTAAAAGGCAGACAGCTTCATACCTCTCAACTATCCTTGCTGCTGAATCCTGTTTCCATGCAGTTATAACTAGAGTGCAAAATGAGGCACTTTTTAACATTACTTCTCCCAGCAATGGCATAAAGCAATGGCATAAGTGTTGGACACATCTGACCTGAAAAAACAATGTCTTGTCTACTCCACAAAAAGTCATAGAAACAGTGAGATACATGTCTCTCTCATTAAAAGATTAGTTAGTATCATTCCAATAAAAGCTTTCTTTATTAGATTATCCTTGATATTTTTGTTTTCTAGTATTAGATATTCATTCGTTCCACAACCCTATGTAAAGAAAAACCCCAAGGAAATCAAAGTCACTATTTAAGTCATGACTGTAATGTCACTTCCCCCCACAAGGAAGCTGGTTAAGCATGACCTTGTAAATCTACATGACTCTTCTATAAAAAGGGAATTTAGACAAAGGGGATACCTAAAGGGGATCCAGATCACACATTCATTAAGTGGAGTGGAAAAACCTCTAAATAAGGTCCTTAACATTATTCTGCAACAGCTTTGGTCAAAATATATTTCCATCTGAATACAGCTGTTGCAATGAAAAATGTAATGCCTTTAATATCATTAATCCAGCATATTCATTTTAAGATGTGAATTCTCACTCTATATTGTTCTATAATCATTCTATAATATTCCTGTATTGTACTTATAATAACTTTTCAAAAAATAACGGCTATGGTTCCTGTCTTTCCACTGAATTAATGATTAAGTGGTCTGGTCGTCTTTATGATGGATTCATGTAGCCATGATGACAATAATTTCAAATGTCATTTTTATCTCTTCAGCCATATCTTCAGTCAGAATCTCACTCTAAATGAAGCTAATTTTCTAGGTTATTAATTTGTGGGGTGAAAAAAAAATGGAACTGTTCTTAAAAACAATGATAACTTGCAATAGCATCATTTTATTGCTTTTCCAAGTGTCTTTTTTAATGCTGTTCCTAACTCCCTTTCAAATACATCATTCTAGAAAATAAATGTAGTATTTTTGTTAAACATTATCAACAGATATTTTGTAAAACCAGGAAAACGTGGTTTTCTGTTTGATTAAAATATCAAGTGTTATTTCTCATACTGAGTGACACCCAATGTATCTGTTATCTGTCTAACAAATGAGAAAGAAGATTCATCCAAGATGCTAAAGCAAAAAGACTTTGTCTTACTTTTCTGATGCATTATGTAGACAACTACCCTAACTATTCCATCTGATGTTGATGACTGGGTTATAGCTGAATTTCTTCTGTGAGCAGGAGGTAAAGAATGAATGAGCTTATAAAGAGAACTTAATTTCCAAATTGGCATTGGCTTAGTCCCCTGTGATTACTGGGAACACTTCAAATATACAGAGACTCCTATAAATTCAGGCAGAAAGCCAACAGAGGAAGTTGAGAAGTTTGTAATTTAATTTTAATATTGTACTTGTGTTTAAGTGATAGTCAGCTACAGAGAGTAAGTGTATTAAGATCAAGAACTTTTTCACTTTTAAAGTTTATAAAAATAGGAGGTTTTTTACACTTTTTGTATCTAACGTCCAATAACTTTCAGGCTCAGGGTTACCTAATGCATTATTCTTTCTAAGAATCTGTTCTGGTGATATTAAGGTAGAGCAGTGTCCATATATTTGTGATAAGCTTCGATGATGTTACTTTTTAATAAATGAGGGCTAATAAAGTTTTAAATTGCCAGACAGAAAGATGAAGGGAAACCATTTTGTATGTTGCTTATTTTGCTCTGCAGTGCACTTCTTTTCTTCTATTCAGCTCATAGTATCAAATCCATAACTGTGGCAATCAAGAACGTCTGCATTTTCCTCCTTGTATAAAGTTTTGTATATTGTATCAAAATAAAAAACATTGATGCAGCAATTTAGGAGTTCAGTGTTTTATCAGAACTAACAGTATAACCCCATGTAAGGTTTCTTTCTGACAATGTGTTGATAGCATACGCTATATTGTTAAAGTGCAACAACTGAAAAAACAAACAGTAGTCCTTCATTTTGAACTCCAAAATGTAGAACACTCCTGACAATCCAAAAGCACCACCTGAAAAGTTAGCAGTTATGTTTTCAAATATCCATCTGGTGTAGCTCTCCTAGCTTCTGTTCATGATATGGTGCTAGAAATGTATGTGTATTACTGCTCTATTATATGGAGGAAAGTTACGTAACAATTTCATGCTAACTCCTGCCTTACATACCCTCAGGCTCTGAGTCCTATTTCATCACCATGTTGCAGGTCTAAACACAGGGACACTGTATCTTTGTTAAGACACTGGGCTTCAAATAGTCAAGAGCCTATGTTCAGGAATCTCTGAAAATTTTGCAGAATACTTTATGTCTCAGTCCCCTTTGCCCTTAAGGAGAAGATAAGAGGACAGTTAGGTTTCTTAACCACAACAGCAAAACAAGCCTGAATTCAAAGACACAAATAAATAACAGTGTTCTAGCCCTGAACTCTGCAAGAGATCTCTGTGTTGCCCCTAGGAAACACACCCATCAGAAGAGTGGTCTATAAAAGATAGGGCTGTAATCCCCTTAAAAACCTAAGCCTACCCAAAAAGTCTCTGTTCCTGTTTTTACTACATACAGGACAACCGATAAGAAGGCTTTTTGTTTCGATGCTGTTCTCTTCCCTTCTAGACTACAGTGCACTAATATGGAAAGATGTTCTTGGAAAAGCCCTGGAAAGTAAGTAGTTCCATGAGCCTCGTTCACATCTACAGTTTAGAAGTAACCTGTCTTGATTTAAGCATGTTAAATCAAATTCCTAGCAACAAAGATGTTCAGAAAATATAACTGCTGTTTTACAAAAAAAAAAAAAAAACAGAATTCAAAAATTGTTATCATTTGAAACTAGAAAATAATCCAAATTTTCAAATCTTTGTATCTGCGCCATTGTTAAGAAACATAAATAAAAACGTCATCTTATTCAGAAACATTGAAACTGTGTCATAGAATCATAGAATCATAGAATGGTTTCAGTTGGAAGGGACCTTAAAGAACATCTAGTTCCAACCCCCCTGCCATGGGCAGGGACACCTTTCAACTAGATGAGGCTGCTCAAAGCCTCATCCAATCTGGCCAATCTGGCCTCTGTTTGTTTTTAGCTCAGATAGCAGATACTAATTCAGATAATGTGTATTTCGTTTAGATTTATTAGACAGGATAAAAGTGACATGAACACTATATACCATATCATAATTTTCTCATTCATTCACTACTATAGGCCAGCTTTGACATTTAACACAAAAGTACAAGGAAAGAAATAATGGAAATTGGTATTATAGGTCTAAATTACTTACTGTAAATATTTTAGTTGTATTGACTTTGTTCCTTTTTTTTATCAATTTTATGGACTATATTTCAGAGAGGATTCATATCAAGCACTGTCTGCTTTATATAGGTACTACATATTGTAGATATAGACAAAGGGCAAATTCAGTTAAATGCCTGTGGATGAATGATATTTTGCACTGCCATGTATATATAACAAAGATATCAGGAAGGGGATTCTAGGACAGGCATTATTTTTGCATCAGGTTTTAATGGCAATAATTGATGTTGGCTGTCAGCATACTCTTTTTGCAGATATTTCTTAGCTCTGGGTAACATAACTTTTACATTTCTACGTTGCCAATTACCTTTGAGAGGGAAAAAAATGCCATGCAAGTACAAGTTCCAACCTGATCACTTTCATAGCAATTCTTAGCAATACTCATCTACATATAGTTTGTAAGTGTTCTTTCATTGAGCTTTACAATCACTCTGAGAAGTATATAGCGTTGACACCTTCTACCCACTGAGAGCAGATTGACCCATCATCCTTCATGAAACAGTTATTGTCAGAATAAAACAGAGATTATTAGATGAATGCATACTGCACATGTGTGAATGTTGGGGATAAGTGCCCACCACTTCTTTGTGCTCTTTCCCCTGAGGATTCTGCACACATACAGATGTAACCAAGAATAAAATACTAGAATACATGGGGTCAATACTGTTCTTGAGCCTGGAGACGTATCACCTGTTAATTTACACTTAGATGTTTATAACACCACCTTTATGCCATGTCTAACTTTAGAAGATCAGCTTTTCAATTTTATGTAGAAACTCATAAAGACTACAGTGACAATCTTCAATATAATCTGACTTTACTCTTCATTCTGAACTAAATACTTTAAGAAAGGTCTGGTCTTGGTGGTTTTTTGAACTATTTTCTTAGCCCACAGCATCTTCAGACTGTATTACTTTTCCGCATAAAGTCATTTGTTGTCTTTTAATTCTTATTAATTACTGTTAGGTTAAAAGAAGTGGGTAAGAAAATCATGTATCATGTACTTAGGCACTTTTCTGAACTCTGAGTTGCCTAGGTCTAACTCCCTGCTCCCTGGGAAATTTCTGGGAAAGTTTTGAAGAGTTTCAGAGCAGAGTATCATACAAAACACAAATAGGAAGGTGATGCCTCTCTAAGTACCCAGTGATCTCAGAGACAGGATATTTACCTGAAACTGAGGCAGACAGATTAACAACTTGAACGAGCATGCTTCAACACGTAAATGCCTTAACCATTCAATTAATGTAACAGACATTAAAAAAACTCATTTCCCTGCTTCAATTTAGGTCTAAATAACTTTTCATCTGAAAGGTCTATAAAAACTCTTTCCTTTCAACAAACTATATCAGTCTTCTAAACAGGAAAATAAAAAATCACAGTAAAATTTCCGTCCTTAGAATACACTTTCTGAGCTTCGTGTAATTTTGGTAACAATCCTTTCCCACTCAGAAGACTGCCTCCAGCAGAATGCTGTGTGAAGCTTGTCTCCATAGGAGAGGAACAAAACCCCTTGGGACGGAGACACTTCCAGCAATCAGGCATACTATGTGAAAAGATTTTTCTATCCTGCATGAATGTGAATATTAAAAAATCTCAATTAAAACACTCCACTTGCAACAAAACTGGTGGACAAAATACTGCCTCGCCGTATAGAATATTCTTATATCATTATTCAAGTGACAGTGTTTTGGTCACTTCGAGTTGCCTTACTCTGAGATTAGGCACAAGTTTACTTTTAACTTAATTGTATTTTTAGAGTTTTAATCAGAGATGGATGAACTTTCACTTGCGAAATCTCAGAGCTGCTCCAGTTTTGTGGACCAGAATTTTCCACTAAGTATTGAAGGATCATTTGTATCTCAGTCTCTGGCTTTGTAATGTTCGCTTTACGGACATAGGGACAAAACAGAAGTTGGATGTTGAATATGTTACAGTAAGTAATATATTTTTTTCATAATCTGTATACTGGCTTTGAGGTAACAGTGTTCATACAAATTAGGAATAAAATAATAAACATAATTCAAGGACAGGCTTAGGAAAGATTCAAGTGAGGTACAGTTTTAGCCACTTCATTGAAGTGTTAAGAGATGCCATAGCTTTGTATAAATGCCTCTCAAGGTACCTCTCATTGCCTTGAGGGCACTGATAGGCCTTAATGGCCCTAACCAGCCTCAGCTAGAACTCTCACTCACAGAGACCCTTGGCTGACCCTAGCTACCATCTGCATGCTGCCTTGCTCAGTACTGCAGGGACTGGACCCTGCTCTGTTGAACACGTTACCATGCTCAGATCTCCATACCCAAAGACGCAGCTAGCTCTTGCTGTTTCCTGACAGTACCTATGGACAAGGCTGAGGGCCACAGTGCTTCAGATCTTAAGGATTTAGATCAGAGCTAAAATAATACCATGTGGTGGTGGCTTTCACCCTTTACTAAAAGGTGAGACAAGCTAGTTAGTATTTTAACACAGGTACCTTGGACACCAGACCTAATTCTTGAACCTTAGTTTCTATCCTACAAAAGAGTATGAACACATGAGGAACATATCTGTTAATGTTAGGACCACAGCTAAATAATTAGCCAGTGACTAAGCCTTGGCCTGAGGTTTAGCCAACTTAACAGGAAAACTACTGAACATGATATAAGAAACTGCTGAATGTGACCAACAGAGATGTAAGAAGCTGAGGAAAGTTGCAGATAGCATTATGATGGAGGGCTGGATATCACAAGTGATAAGTTATAGTCAGAAATGGCTAAATTTCACAGACAATTGAAGGGAAGCACTGGAGACCTTTGTGGGAGCCAGGTGTGTCCAAGAAAAAGTATCAATAAAAGAAAGTGAGGATGAGGTTACCTAGGTAACTGTATCAGAAATTCCAAATTTGGCTATGGGTGTAGCAAAACTGGGATTATTGGAAACGGAGGCAGAGGGACTAACAGCGGTATGTTGTCTATTTGGGTGAAGAGTTAGTCAAAGAAAAGGATGTACCAGAGCAGCAAAAATAAAGGTTGAGAAACAGGAAAAAGAATAATAAGGTATGCAGGTAGTTATTCACAAAGCCTGGAGCAGAGCAATAAACCAAACCTCTTGTTCTGGCCATACCCCAGGTCTAAACTCCCCTCTTCGGTCCTCCTGACCAAGGAGGAAAGGAAAGTGCTTTTCCTAGAGAGTAGAGGATTACCTGAGACAAACAGGGCTTCCTGGTATCACCGTATCAGTCCAGACCTGAAAGCATCAGCCTTGTCCCAAACACATCACAACAGGGAAGCCTTGGCAGTTCTTCATGCAATTTTTGTACATAGGAAGAAATGCAATAGTCAGCCCTTGCAGCCCTTGTTCAAAGAAAATTCAACACTGACCACACATAGTGAACTTAAAATTAGAAAAGATGCCCATTAGCTGATGTGAATCAAAGCAGGCTAAAATAAGGGTGTATTGCTTTCATTGAGGGAATAAGAGGGAAAAAAACCCACACAAATATGTATCAGAGGCCAGCTACGCCTGATTTTTGCTTGTTCTGAAGAAGTGTTAGACTTCTATCTCCTTTCCTCTGCTGGCAACATTTTACTCACTTGCAATTTTTTCACACTGATTTACTTATCAATAACTTTTACTGCTGCTTAATATCACTTCTGATTTTAACCTGGGATAATTCTCTATCATTATGTGCCTATTTGTGATTCACAGCTATTATCTTCTCCATATATATCCATTCTGGCATACAGCTCCGAGGGATTTATCTCAAGAAAATGCAGTCCCCAGAGGAGCATTACAACCCTGGAGAATGGTGAAAATAATAACTCATAACAGAAGTTAGTAGCTACTATTGATGTTGTTAAGCTTTATCCCATGCTACTGAAAAGAAAATTGAGGCTAGAATACTGTTTATTTGCCCCACAAATCAATGTATGTAGGTGCCTCAGATGCAGACATACAGAGGTTTCCCTGTCCATCTGTTAGTGTCCAACTAGAAACTTTCATTCACACAGTCCTAAAGGCAATCTCATTTGGAAGCTATTACTGAAATGTAATCAATATTGCTAGTGATACTGTGAAATACTTCTTACTTGTTTCCATAAAACCAGTTGTGTTTTCAGAGCCTTGTAAAATATTTATAGCATCTGTCAGAGAAAATTCATGGTTATCCCTGTGATTGTCTTCAAGACTAAATTAAATCTTGCAGTCACCATACAGCACCCTTGGCTGGTTAGAAAAAAGAACTGTAACAGCAAAGATATTGTTTTAAAATGATGCTGCTTCTCTAGCAATTTCCAAAGAAAATAATCTTAACGTGCTTCTTTGTGCATTTTGACCTTCTGCTTCTTGGATTTTGTGGTTTTTTTTCTGTATTCTATTTTGTGTTAGAACTAGAGCCTTTCGTAACGCAGTATTTCTTATGTGGAAGAAAGACAAGGATCTTTTTGCAACATTAACTTGTATTGCAAACACTCTATTCTAATTAATATTTGCCGATTAACTCGTAATCCAGAACGCTATGACTCAGAACTGCTGTACATGACTACTACCTCAGCCCTATGTGCAACCATAGCCCTAGTGAAGCTGCTTGCAATAATACAGCACTTATCTGTCACCCAGTGGGACCTTAAATTCCTGCATGTTTCATTTAAGCCCAAACTCCATGCTGTATCGTCCACTTACAAAAATATAAAACCACTTGCCTTCTTACAGCCCAGTCACCTAAGAAAACCCCTTGAGAGACTGCCCAAAGAGGAAGAATAGGATTCAAAATGAAAGAAACCTCTTTGTCAGGACAAGAGGAAGCTGAGCGTTTTCCGGTCAGGCACAACCTGTTCTTTAGTGGCTTAAGAGCATCTTACTGTCAGAAAGATTAATAATGAGAGATCCCACTGGATCTACCGGGTGAGTGACATCCTGCTCCTTAAAGAGAAGCAGGTTAACTGTTCCAGAAACTTTACAATACCTGGGAGCTCCACGACTAGTGCTACTGTATCTTCAGGAGCAGTGAGGGCAGGCGGGGGCACATGCCAGTGCTTGGCCAGGTTTGTAGGCTTCTAAGATGGGACATGGATGGGCTGGAGCAATGGTGATTAGATGCAGCTGTGGAGGGACTCCTCAGGGTGCCTCCACGGCACAGGGACTTCAAACTGAGGTGCTGCCATTAGTGGTGCCATTCAAATAGGTAGATGGCTGCTGACAGACAGTGGTCTCAGCATTTATCAGTAGCTCTGGGCTCTGCTCCCGATGCTGGAAGCTCACTTTGGGTTTGGTCAGCTGCTGGGGAAGTTTGGTACTTTACAGGGGAAGGTCAACCACACAGCAGCAGAAGGGGACATGGGAGTCACAGCAGCAGTTAACATAGCACTGTGTGCTGAGGCCCAGCCTTTCCCCACAGGACTGGGTGGGGCTGCGGAGAGGTTGTGAAGCAATGGTCTCAGTAAACCAAAGACCATGTTTTGTAGCACCAAATGGTGTTAATTATCTTGACCTAGATCCAGACAGATCTGGGGAGCGGGTCTGGGTTTTGTTGGAGGGTGGCTTTCAGAGCAGGGAAAGCTGGAAGCTTGTGACTTTTGGCAACAGCCACAAGAGCAGATGACCCCATCTGCAACTTCAGAACAAGTACCTTGCCCAGGTCACTGAGAAGAACAAATAGGGATTTATCAGAGCCAACTGAGTTCCCACCTTGTATCTGCATAAAGGAGAAAAGGAGTGTGATAATTATCAGAGACGCCCTCCACCTGAGGATGGAGGCCCAATCTGCTGATCTGTCCCGCCTTGGGAGGTTTGGTGCTTGCCATGAGGCCAGGATCCAGGATGTTGCCAAGGCTTGCCCAGCCCTTGGACTATTACAGCTCTTCCATGTGGGCACCAACAGTACTGCTAGGTAACTCAGAGCTCTGGGGGCAGGGGTAAGGCATGGAAGCCTGGATGGTGTCTCCTCAGTCCTAATGCTGAAACTGAAGGATGTTAACTCATCTGACAGGACAACATCTGATTTTGTTGCTGGTGATGTAATCTGAGCATTTACTTACTGCGACTGACATTCTCTGGTCATGCACAAAGTACTTCAGACACACAATGGCAGAACCAGCAGAACAATGCAAACATAACAATAACGTACACAAAAAATTAACTCCTCCTATTTCTCTTCTTACTGACTTTGATTCCCTCTTCTGAACTGAAGGTGCTGCCATGCTGCAACTGTAATCAGCACTCCAAAGCTATCTCAAAGCCTCCAGACCCAAAGTCATGTTACAACAGCTGTTTAGTGATAGAAGGTAAAAGATATTATGGAAAAACCTGTGAGAACTGAGTAGAACTTTTTGAATGAAGGTAATTACTCAGGAGTCATTGGCAGAGCAAAACAAGTAAGTACCAGTACCAGTCATAGCAGCTGTAAGAGTGTCATGAGCTGTTCAGCAGTTTCATGAGACCTCATGAAGCAGAGAGCACAGATAAGAATGTAGCAGCTTGCATGGAACATATCTGAATCTTGTTTGAGGAAAAGAATTATTGTTCATGATCATCGTTAGGTGTTATTACTGTGTGTGCAGCATGTTGCTATCTTGTGTATAAACACAAGGGACTTACAGAATAGTTTACACCTCAGGAAGCAGATCTCCTGCAAAGAGGAGGACATCTGTAAGGGCTCCCTTGAAGGCCCCACAAGACTTGTCTGTGGCAGCGATTTGAAGCAGAAATAGCAATCAGGACAGTAGCCTTGAGACTTCCCACAAGGCTCAGCTGCTTTATAGTTGCAAAATCTAAAGACATTCTTGATTTCTGTCCTGAAGAAAGTCTTAAATGTGACCTGTGTGAATCACCAATGTTTGAGGAGAATCATACGATGCAGGGAAGAATAAAAGAAGCAATTGCATAGGATGGAAAAGATCAGACTTTCAGACTTGATACCCATCTCTTGGGGACAGGAGATTTGCCAGGGAGAATATACCAGCTTATAACCATGGAAGGTGTTCTGTTTGTTGCATTTGGCTAGTGGATCCTGTAATTGATTTCTATGACAAGGATCAGGTATCCTTTCCAGGTAATTGGTTGTAGGCTCACAATGGGAGTCATTAAATGGCAATGTGTATCCCAGTTGCAACTGCCTTCTTCCTTCCCTATCTTTAGGTTTTGTGCTGATAAAATACTCTAATAACCTTAGAGACCACAGCAGCAAAGTTTGTATTTGTGTATAGCATTTGAAGGAATACTTTCTCTACCTTGACTTCCAGACTCAAGTTGGTGACAAGTTGGTGCCTGACATGACTTCCTTACACCAAAGGAAGTAAGAGCAGTACAGCGTGATTGTCCAAGAGATATTTTTTGCTTCTGAAAAACAAATGGAAAGTCACTAGGATTCCAATAGTAATGTGATTTGTATTTTACTTCTTCCACCTAATATGCTAGAATTCATTATTGTTTTTGTCTGTATATCAGTCCCTGTAAGGCCTATGTAGGGCTCAGATTTTCTATCATAAGCCACTTATCCAGTTCTAGCCTGAGTGTACAGTACAATTGAAGACAAGTGTAAGTATGCAGCAAGAAGCTGCAAGTAAAGAACATGTGATATGCCCAGGTAGTATTTGGCAGAACAAGTCTAATCCACCTCTATGAGAAGAGGAAGACTTTGCAAGGCAAATGTTTTTTGATAGAAGCATGAGGGAGTAGACCATGAATGCAAACAACAGCAGAAATCTCTGGAAAAGATACATTGGTAGGATAATTGTTTTGGGATGGGATGAACGAAAGCAGCAGTTTATTCTTGTCTTACACACATGGCACAACATACAGAACCAGCACAAATAACTTACAAAATCTCATACACCATGCTTCCTCTCGAATAGCTTCTATTAAGTTACAACACCATAACGAATCAGGTATTTACTTACGACAGATCTCCAGACATGGATAGTCTCCCATTCAAGGAGTTATTTTTGTAAGCTACTTAGACAAACATAATTTTTTTACATGTTTAATACAATACAGTATCCTTAACAGAGTTCAAGATATTCACAATAAGAATTTAATACTTTATAAAACAGCAGGATTTCTCATCTCAGTACAGGTCTACATTCGTTCCTTCCTTGTCTGGTTTACAGATGTGTTACAAGTAGTCTACACTCAACTTTCCAAGGTAAACTTTGCTTTAAATGAAAAACAAAATTCTATTTACAGGGTTTTTTTCGGATTTCATAAAAATGTTTTTGCTTCCCTTTCCCATTCCTACCCCCTACCCCCACCAACAATGGCCATTTAGCTCGTAGAAATATTAACCCTCATGCTACTATAGAAACTTCAAAAAAAATTGATGACTGTTGGATGCAAAATGAAAGATGGTCACAGCCCATCACTAGTTCAAAAATGTGGAATTTTTTTCTCCTGATGTCAGAATTTGTGTCCATTGGAGACATATGACTCCTGTCATCTGATTTTTAGAGATAATGTACTACTTATGGGCTAATATACAAAACCTCATTTTTTTTTTATTACAAGCTGTCCCACACTCTTTCATGCAATTACTTTCAGTACAAAGTTCTTTCCTTACCAGAAATTGTAACAACTCTGATTGTGCAGTAATGACTTAAACTCTCCCAGCCTCCATTGGATCAAACAGTATATCCCCTTATTCATGATCCAATTGGTATTGCTGGGTTGAGTCATAAGAAGAGGTTTGCTCTGTGATTGCACTTCAAACCACGCTGGTGCCTGTGGGCATCTTTTCTTTGACTTGGTGGCTTTGGATTAGCTCTGCTTGAATGTGGCTGGCAAACTCTAGCCCTTAAGCAGTTAATCAGCTTTCTGAAGGAATAAGCAAAAAGATTCCTCTCCTTTATACACACAATACATATTTTTTTACATTGAGCGTTATCATAAAAAGCACATTTATGTTATTTTGAAAATGCATTTTTACAGAACTTTATAAACACAGTTATATCAAACACATTCTCAAAAACTGGAGAAAATACCGACACAAAACCTGGAAGAGCCTTAATAGAATTCTTCCAGTACTATTTGTCTACTTGCATATATCATATTTCAGTGTCCTTTACTGCAAACATAATTTGGCCATATGAGAACAGGTAAAGTCGACAACAAATCCCCAACAGTTTTGAATAAGACCTGATCTGTTGTTTAATGAAAGTAATTTGACATCCAACATGTATTTTTTTACCTGGCATGCCTATTCCGTTATCTCTACTTGCTTTGAGCAATAACTTAATTCCCAAATAGTCTCGTTCACTTCAGTGGGATTACACGTGACAAAACGACGTATGCAAAAATACTGAAAATGATTTTCCACTTTTTAAATCCTTCTTATGTCAACAACTAACAACATTATATTCTTCTTTATACATATAGTAATTGAAAATTATGTAAGAGTAATATTTGCAAACAATTCTGTATCAGAAATCATTGTACAAACTTTAGGAAATAACCTGCTTATAGTTGTGCTATACTTCTGACAGCCTATCTGGTGTGACCAAGAGTAAATTTCACAGGTCTAAATGCTTTATTTGTGTACTTGTTTGTGTTACACTTGATAATCCCCCAGCCTGGCATAGTTTAAGTTTAAACATACATACATCACACTAACAAGAAATCAGGATGTTATTTTCCCTTACCACCACGAATTTTCAGTAGAATCAGTAATGCACATTAATGCATATAATCTAGGTGAAATGCACTTTTCAAGTAGTTTGTCTAACATAATATTGTATAAATTACAATGTGAGTTTCCTATCCTTCAAAAGTTTAAAAATGCATTAAACTTTTTATGTTGGGAGTAGTTTTCTTGACTGTAACAACATTACTCACAGTTCAGGAAGTTAAACAGCAGAATAAGGTTTTGTTCTCTGTCTCGTTATTTTGTTTGTTCTTTACTGAAACAAAAGAAGAAACAACTTTTCTTTAAGTATTACTGAATGGTTTAAAATATAACCTGTGAAAGATCATTGACTGTAATGTCCTGTGTGTTACCTCATCTCAATAGAAATGCTTTCCCACAGCTTGAAATTCTTAAAGTGTAATTCTTGCTAGACGAAAAAAAATGCAAATCATATCCAATCCCAAATTCTAGCTATACTGTAACATGTGCAATCACCCGTAAAGGAGCCCTTTTAACAAAACAATGTATGTTAACTTGCTCAACAATTTGTAGAATGTATCTATTTCAATCACAGTAAAGAAACAAATTATATATATACATATTAAAAAATCCAAGTGTAAATAATTATACAGTATGTCCACACATAAAACAACTAGTTGCATTTGATGTGATATGTAAAGCAAATTGCTGAAATTCTCTTCAGTCTTTGGGATGATCAAAGTATAAGTAACCAAAACTTACAAGTAATGATTGAATTTTCATAAAAGAAGGTTTTTGATGGAGGGGCAGAAGGATTTCCCTTCCTACTCACGCTCATTCCCCATGGCTTTTAAAGGCTCAGCCCCTTCCCCCAATAAGCCACAGGTGTTTTTTTTAGATCTAGCGCTATATTTTAATGAGGTTATCTTCTTCTGTTTAACAGTACTAGTAAGGTTTACAGTGACTTTTTCATAAGCCATAGTCTGTTCTGATTGAAGTTTATAGTGCTTCAGAAGTTTCAGGCTTCTTAAACTCTAGAAGAATACGAATCTGATCCAATTACGTTAAAGTCTAATGAAATAGACATTCCTTTATTTACTGTGAAAATTTGGTTACCTTCTATTCTGATAATTCAATCCAGTTTTTATTCCCCCACCCCCCCCAAAAAAAAGTGTTATAGTTACAAGCCTATAGAAAAGAAAGAAAATTGCTCCTTGCCTATGGAAATATATATAGTTTTCAAGTTCCAACCCCTCTCTAAGCTGCTAACCATCACACAACATATGCCATTTGGCAATTTGTCTCCTAGGATATTCACAGATTTCTTTCCAGTGCTCTCCACCTGTTCCTTCTGCTGAAGATCCCAAGGTTAAACGGCCAATGACCTCATTCCTTGACCCCCTGTCTGAATCTAAAACCAAAAATTCAATGCTGATATCATCAAGGCCCTCACAAGGAATGTCAAAGACAAACAATTCATTGAACACTGCATTGGGGGTGCATTTCTTCACATGGGTTTTCTTTTTAGAAATTCTCTTCTTAGCATGGTACAGGTTTACTTTGACATAAGGATCTGCAATGAAAAGAAAGAGCACAGATCAACTGTTAAACAGTGTTGTTTAGAAATTCCTTGATCTAATTAATGGTAAATTTCATAACTTACCAACATAACTAACCCACAATGAGGAGATATTTCAAGTTACTGAAGGTGATTAATCTCATCCAATTTTTTGTGTTTACACCTGAATTAGTCTCTTTAGGCTCCCTTTATTGTCAACAAAGATGTAATCAAGATAGTGAAGTTTAGGGCGTGTTCAAATCTGATCAAATACAGGTGTCTCCTTCATGAGATAAATCCTGCCCTGTAGTGCATTAACCTTAGTAACATCTCTACTACAAGCAAAGGTGGTCTGAAAGTACACAAAATCCTAATGGACTCTGACAAATATGTATCATTACACATTCATGTGTAACAGAAATCTGCTTTTCACATGTTCTACCAGTAGGGGATAATTGTTAGTGTTAATAAGACTCATTCAAAGAAAAGCCTCAGAAAAAAAGAGAATAAGCTCGTGCTGGAAGAATGGGTGGATTTCTGTAGTGGTTCTACCAAAGTCAATTAGCTTGATTAAATTGCTCCCATTAATTTTTATTGAACAGATTTAACAGTAAACTTTAATTGTAAATGTACGTTTGTTATTAGAATATGCACTTGACTTTATGTCTGTCCTATACTACTATTAAAGAAGGGAAGGGAAAATATCTGTATTTTCAGCTGTCAACCAACTTTGTGTGTTTGCATTTCTCATAATTATTCAACTGTTCAAGATTCCCTTGCTATTGTCTTCAACAATGGCTAGATTTGTTCCTTCAGAGGAATAGTAGAGAACACTTTAAAAATCATCCCTTTCAAGTACCTTGGCATTTATTTCAGTGCAAATGTGGGCCTGTTTCCAAATTCTTATGGTGCAAAGTTGCAGTACAAAATCCTTTCTACTGAACCCAGACAAACAAGATGGTCTATGAAAATATTAAGCTAATAAAGATCAAGAATAGTTGAATATTTTTTTTTAAAAAGTAAAATTAAAATTGGACTGTATTTAGAAATGCTATGACAAAGTTATCAGACAGAAATTGTTGGATGATGAAAAGGCTTTTGTTTCCTTGAACTGACAATAGTTTAACAGGAGTAAGGTATTATAGAATACATCTTCACTTTCATACTCTATCCACTTAATAAATATTTTAAAAACAGTGTTTAATATAATCGAAATGTTGATTGGCTTTGGAATGAATATATGCCACACAAGCATTAAAAATATAAAAATCAATATCTATCAGTTGATTCATACTGTTGTTCATTTCTGTTTAAAGGACATTTTCTGACTATTACCACTGGCCAGCTACTAGATAAGGCTGGAATGTTCCTCTTGATTTTATTAGATCTGTTAGGAGACCTCAACACCAGTGATCAAGGAAACCAAGGAGGTTGTGGGAATGGAACAGTTTCTGAGTAAAAAGTTCCTATCTTCCTAAGGAGACTGAGTTACACAATCGTTTAGCTTACTCCATAGAAACACCATTTCACCCTCCTCCTTGTCCAAGATTTATGTTGGGCCGAGGGCAAAGTCACAGAGGAAATAAAGACTGTTGTGAGTGCAGTATGCTACTGACACCCAAATATATGTTAAACCTGGCCTTGCTGATGAACAGCAAATATTGAAGGACTGTCTAAATGAACTAGATGTCCAGGTGTAGCATGGTTGCCTGTATCTCTTAGAAATATTATATTCCTACTATAGTTGCCAAGGTTGTATTGAGGAAAGCAGAAAGAGAAACCAATTTATAGCTTTATTCATAAGAAGTACAGTAAACAAATGTGTAGTTTGGATGTGCCATAGGGTCCAGGTTGCTGCTGAGACTAGGAGGAGCTTTTGTTTTCCGGTTATTTTCCCCTCTGGGTAAACCTCAACCAGACTTGGTCTGTTGAGATCAGCTTGTTATCATGCTGTCTTCATGAAACCTCCACTATGTGCTGTGACTTTGGGGTTGGTTGTTAAAAGTACATATGCTCTCTTACAGTGGAGTAAACTGTTGGGCTCCATTTATATCCTTTCTCCTTATGATATGTGAATAAAATTGAGAACAGAAGGATTTTAATGGCACTTCACCATGCAAATGGAAGTTATCTATAACTTGTTGGATCCAGGATGGGTTAACTTTATAGGTAATTTACAATATTTCTTGGTACAAGAAATAGAAACACTGTGTTATTGCCTTCAGTCATTATGATTCAGTGGTTCCCAAAACTACTTCCTTTTCTGCTCCTTTCAGAAAAATCCTGTGAAATGAAAGCATATCAGTCCTATACAAAATCAACAGCAGATATGCTACTGTTTGTATAGTCCTTTGTTGTGTACTGTTCTTTTTGTGTGATTGTCTTATCCTTTGTATATTGTATATTAAATTTTATTCTGTTATTATGTTATCTAGCATTATTGTGCATCTAAGTGCAATTCTAGTATTGGCTTCAAAGGAGGTTCCAGTGAATACAAAATAGCACAAGACCAGGAGAAGGGAGTGCAAAAACGTCTCCATCTTACTGGACCCCAAATACAGCTCATGGTAAAGCATGGATGTTATGTTACAACCTGCTTCCAGCAGTGGCATAGTTCACTTTTTCACCTTGCCAAATAAATGTGAGTGATCAGGGGGCCAAATTCAGCACAGATGTAACATTGCTTTTCTTGATGCTAAGCCGAAATAAACCATACAATGATCTCACTCAATACTGATCTTCTATAAATAAACTGATTTTTTGTCATAAATAAAAGATTTTAGTACCTGCAAACAACATCCTATACTTATGGCAGATGGGTTCTGTTCAAGACAATCACAAAACTCATTGATTTCCACTGCTAACAGATGTCATAGGGTTTTAACATGTGATTGAAGAACAAATTTGTAAGATACATACCCTGGAAAATAAAGCATTGACCTAGTTATGAATAAAATAAATAGGCTGCAAATAGTAGAGACACTATTTCTGCATTTATGGGTTATTTTTAGTCTTTGAAATGCCACATTTCAGCAGTCTTCTGTCTGTTTGCTCTCTATTCTTAGAGCATATTCATTAATAAAACCATTACCTGATAATCCCGACACATCAGATTTAGGTAGATGCCTGGCTTTTAAAACAACCACAGTGAGCGTGTTTGTTGTGGACTGATAACAGAGAGAGATCAGTAATTCTCCACGCCCAGATGATTTCTGAGGAAATGAAAGAAAAAAAGAAATGACTGTTTATAAGCAATTATATTGACCAAGCTTTAAAACAGAATTAAGAAGATTTACGAACTGTCACATAACTGTATGTTCTGAAATGATGTAAAAGGATATAACTTATGGAGCTATGCTGCTTTACATAGCAAATACCATTTTCCTCTACTGTACTTATATAACTCTTCTTGCAGTTGGATATGAGACTGGATAAAAATAAATAATAAGTAGGTGAAAATATAGGTTGACATGACATCATTAACTTCAGAAATTAGAAATTAAATCCTACATCCTGAAAAAAAATAAACAGTAAATGAAAAAGATCTTAAGTAAAACAAAATTTTTAAAAGATATATTGAAAAAAAAGAATAAAAGCAAATAAAAAAAATCTTCAGTAAAATGCTTTTAAACAGGAAGGATTCATACAGTTAGTGAAATCTCATCCCTGACACTTTCTAAAGCAGTATAATATACATGAAATAAACATGAGATCAAAGACTTTCTCTACGATTATTAGATTTGAAGTTGCAGGAGTA
Source organism: Nyctibius grandis (assembly GCF_013368605.1). NCBI lineage: Eukaryota > Metazoa > Chordata > Aves > Nyctibiiformes > Nyctibiidae > Nyctibius > Nyctibius grandis. Next base: position 3,493,864 of record NC_090695.1, on the reverse strand, counting down.
GTTTATTTCACAGAAAGGAGAAAGTCAAAGGAAACAAGCAAAAATAATACCTTATATACCAGAAAACCCAATAAGTTATCAACAAAATGTCAGTGACATAGTTATAGTTGTAATATAGTGATAGAATTGCAAAATAACAGTATTAGTTATAGGTATGTTGTCTGGTAGACATTTATTTGATTTGGCAGCATGCTTTCTCTTTGAAAACAATCAAATTGAAAGTCAATACACATTCCACTTCCTTAGTAGAGATTGAGACGTGTGTGTGTGATGCACGTGCATTTCTGTGGCTCAGCTGTGACAGTTGTAAATGATCTTTACATTCTGAAATGAGACAAAATTATATGAAACATTTCTGGCCCAGTGAAGTCAGTATGTTTTGCTATTGACTTCAGTAATATTTTGGCTTCTCCCTCATGCCTTACTATCCTTAGTAGACCTGTAGGTTATGTCACAATTCTTGAGAGACAAGGTACTAACAGCACTGAAATGCAAGAACATACAACTGCATCAATAATATGGTCTCCAACAGGTTACAATTTCTTAAATAAAGACTACCTGCATTCTTTAGGAATCTGCTATAAAATTCATGTAGTTGAAGTGAAAGATTTACCTTGACTTCAATAAGCTTTAAGAAAGAACTATTTCAAACAGAAAAAGGAAGGGAGGAGAAGGGAAATAATATATAAAACTTTGTATTCTTTCCTGTTAAAGCAAATTAATGTGGATTGAGGCCTCTTGACATAGTGTAAATGGGTTCACTCAAACCTGCTGAACCCCCTGAATAAGCAAGTAGAGTTTAGGACATTAGCAATTTCTTGCAACATGATCATTGTAATGTTCTTTTATTACATTTGTGTAATTGCTTCCTCATACTGCCATTATGAAAGCATCTCAATGACTTGCATGATGAGCTTGTTACCTTTTCTTTCCAAAATGCTAGCAGCATTACACAAGAATCATAGCTAACACTGTCAAAACACTTCTAAAGTTTAAATAAAAAATATGTTACCCTAACATTTCTTTTGATGATCTCTCTGTCCATCAGCAGCCTTCCTTCTGACAATTCAATTCCTGCGAGGGGAATGAGGACTTCTCCAATGACATCATCTCTGGAAAACCTGTCAAAGCTCAAGATCATAAAGTGAAGTGTTAAGTCTTGAATTTGGCTATAGGGGATCCCATAAAAAGTGAAGGTCTCATCGAAAGCTGGATCTAAGGTTTTTCTCAGCACTCTGGTTTTCACCTTGTGCTTTTTCTCAGGCAAGATTGTCATTTTGATGTAGGGATCAGATGTCATTGACTGTTCATCCATTGCTGGCAGCCCACGTGCTTCTTTGATGTTCACTACAAATGCCTTTTTCTCAAAGTTGTACTCTAAGGAGAAAAAGAGAGTTCCTAGCTTGTCTTGTTTGTCTTCAGATGAGAGGGAAGTGATGGATTTTAAACTATCAGGGGATACTGAATCTTTCTTCCTTTCTGCAAAGTGCTTAGGAGACAAATTTGCAAGTTCTGGAGAGCTCTGCATTTTAAGGTTTGTTTTGGGGAAGTTGCCATTTAGATCTCTCTTCTCCAGGTCAAGATGGAGAGAATTCTTTGGCATCGCAGATTTGTTCTTTGCTTCACTTTTGTCATCTGCTCCAAACTTCTTCTTACTGTTGAGATTCTCAGGGTAAATATCAACCCCCTTTAGAACATGGACAAACTTATATGGAGGGGTCTTATTGGATTTGGAAGATTTACGTTGACAGCAGATCCAAGCAAAAAGGGAGACAGAGAAGACAAGGCCAAACGCACTAAAGATCCCAACCACTGTAGGAATTTCATCTGAAAATCAAATAAATAGCAACAAGCACATAAGCAGCAAAGCCTTGGATTCTGTGTGGTATTTAATAAAGTAATAATTTAGCAAACCAAACTGCTACAAGATGGCAATAGCAGCAGGATCGACAGACTTGAAAGTGCTTTGCATTGTACATATTGCTCGCCACCTGCAGGCATGAATGTGTAGTCCCTTACTAAGGCACGCTTTTTATGTTAGTATTTTTCCATACACAGAGTATTTGGGAGGAAAATACTATTCCCATCCTAATAGTAATAACCATTAGTAATTGCTCAGCTATCTCATCCCTCTGTGTGTAGTGCCTGAGTTTATATGTCTGGGAGTAATACCGGCTCTCAGAAGGTTTCAGCTTTGAGTTTTTGTTGGTTAGATAAAACAGATTCTGAAATATGCATTACTTATAGATACATCTTCTGCTTTTCACACTGTTTCCTAGAATACTTTGTACACTCAATTAACTCTTTTTTTTAATGGTCTCATCCCATAATTGAGAGGTATCTCTTGAAAGAACTGAGTTTAATGGGAAGTTATAACACTCAACAGTTTCAATGGGATTTTCAATACTTTGCAGGAGGAAGTCTATCAAGAAAATTTAGAATAATTATATACCAAGTGTCTTTTCCAGATGGATGTGACACTGGGCAGTCACATGTGATTCCAAAGCTGAAAAAACGATTAAGTGTATCATTGATAACGATTAAGCTTTGCATTTAAGACACTATGAATCAAAGTTACCGGGAGTTTACAAGAAGGGTCACTACTTTTTAGGAGTATACAAGAAAAACATTAAAACATAATTCTCTGCTACGTTAATATGAATCTTATACTTAAACTGAATAAAGAGAAAACTGAGTAAGTGTTACAACCTCAACAGTCAAGTGGATACATTAGTTACATATAGAGTATCATTAGCCCTTCAAAGCATTCATCGAAGGGGCAAATGAGCACAACTAATTGGAAATCCAATTTTGCCCATAAGTAACATTACTAAGTGAGTTTAAACCTCCCACAATGTAACAATCAGAGCTTAATCTTTATTCCCTGCAACAGTTGTAGACCAGTAGAATATTAATGGAATGACATTGTTTATGCATAAAGGCAATTGTGTAACAGTTCTGGTTCTCTTGCAAATGATTAACAGATGGTTCTAGATGAGAAAAACAAAACTATCCCCCTCTATGTATCACTAAATCAGCTTCATCCAGATAAAAGCTGGGCAGATAGATGTGCTGCCACTATACCTTTGATTTTTAGTGGGATGATTCAAAAAAATCCACATTACTATCAGAGCAAAGTAGGACATAATGTTCCAGCACAGAAAGGATTGGGCCTGGCTATTGATTTCTTCTGACAATATTCACATCACTTTCCCTTTGCCTACAAGCTGTATCAGTCTACATACTTAATTGTAAGAACTTAATGACTGAAAATTTTATACATAATCAAAAAGTATTTTTTCTAAGTAAGTTTAGCAAGTGGCTCTGAGTTTCAAGAATTCCCTGGGCTGCAGAAATTTAAATGTACATGGTATAAAGGTAGAAAGCAAGAAGTAATTGAAAACTAATCAGAATACTTTAATAGCTTTTAAGAATTATTTGCTCATTTACAAAACTTTTTCATGAGATTACAGAGTTTATAGTAACGGATATTATGCTATATTTTAATTCTATAACTACTGAAAGCAGTGGTAGAATCAATGTGGTGTTTAAAATATTAATTATCTTTCTTAAATAAGTAATTAGATAAGTATGATGTCACAAGTGTGGTTAGAAACATCAAGTGGGTGGGGCAGCAAAGAAGATGAAATGGTAACAAAAACGATTTTATATTTATGGCTAATTATGTTGCAACCTGAATTTCTTGCTGTAGTCTTAATGTAAAACCATTGGTTAACATTCAAGGCAGTGTATTAATAGGAAACATCACCTATTGATTCTGGGAGAAGTCATTATTTCAGTTACATGATATAAATCTGGAGTCACTTCACTTAAGTCAATGGAATAATCCATGAATTAAACCACTGCTAAAGCAAATATGATCTGGACTAGAGTCAATATTTGCAAAGCAGAGTACAGAAACATTTCTACTTACTGCTTTTCTGAGTGAAACTATTTATGTATCTATTTTACAAGTGCACATATATTTCTGAAACTTCTGCTATCACAGTTAATCTCCCTGCATTCAGTGCTTAGAAATGACACAACAGAAAAGTTCATTGTTGTCATTGCTATTCTCAGTGAACACAGATTGATCAAGACGCAGCTGTTTAGTTAAAACACTGGGATCCTGTATTTTCATCTTCCTAGCAAGGTCCTTTACAAGACTACCTTTCACTTTAACTAACTGTTGACAAGTCTTTCTCTACAACAAGAAAAAAGGAATGACAGATATTCAGAGAATGGCTTGAACAAATATTTTCTCTGTGGCATAGGATGCATTTACATCATTTAACTCTGAAGCCACGCTACTTTAACAAAGACAGAGAAAACAACCCCAAACCTCTCTCATCTGAAAACGCACTTACACAAACCTCTTCATCTATCCTGGTGCTTTACCAGGGGGAACAAGTAGGGAGGAAGGAAGACAGAGAAGTGAAAAAGAGCAGATTCACACAACTTCTGAGATCAAAGAGAACTGGGGGAAATCGGGTTCCTCCCAACAAGCTGCGTGCTGGGAGGCACTGGGTGGCTCAGCAGAGGCTGCCTGCGTGCGCTTCTCCTGGGGAGGGGAGAAACCCCCAGCCCCGCGCTCGGGGAGTTGGGGCTGGGACGCGCTTACCGAACTGCTGGCGGCTGGCCGCGATCGGAGCCATGTTGGCGGCGTGCGCTGTCCGCCGTGCTGGAGCCGCTGTCCGCGGTGCTGCAGCCGCTGTCCGCGGTGCTGGAACCGCCGTTCGGGGCACAGAAGACGCCGTCCGGGATACGGGAGCCGCCTCCCCGAGTACCGAGCGACCTGCCCGGGGCGTCGAACGCCTTGCCCTGCGGTCCCCCTGCTCTCCGCTCTCACAGCACCCGGGCAACCGTCCTTTCCAGCGTGGTTTTTAAAGAAAAAAAAAGAAAACAGCAACAACAAAAAATAAAACCCGGAGACACGAGCGGTGTGGAAGGTGGAGGAGGAGGCTGCAAGGGGGCTGGAGGAGAGGGGGGAGGGGAAGCTTCGGTCCTCCCCTTTGCACACTGATTTGCAACCCCCTTCCTGTTTTGGCTCTTCTGAGTAGCTCCGCTCCGAGACTGAAGACGTGGTTGAAACCCAAATTGACGCAATCCTGACGCTACAGGACTGAAATCAGCACCTTTCCCTCCTCCCATCCCCCCTCCCCAACCACCACACCCTCCCTCCCTCTCTCTCTTCCCCTTCCTCCCCCCTCCATCCTCTTTCTGGGGATTGAACACGCACTCATCGATTATTTTAACTGCCCTGCTGCAGGATATCAGCTCCCACCCTCCATCGGACGCAGACAGTGAAATGCTAATGTCTGTGATTCAGTGCACCTTGTGTAATACATGGGTGTGTCTGTTTTGCTGGGGTAAGATTTATTTATTTGCTTATTTATCTGTCAGCTGGACAGGCTACAACAACATGAAGGAGATGCCAACTCAGATGGTCCAGACACCTTGGCTCCAACTGCAAGGCACATATGACTGACCAGATACACTTTCTGGATCTGAATCATGAAAACTCCTGCCTTCTGCTTGCCCTTCCTCCCTGCTTCTTGCCACCATCCACCCCTACAAAAACACTCAGAACCCCCTTCGGAAATATATTTCTCCTCTCCTCTTGAACTTCCTGTATGTCTAGGAAAGAACTGAATTTACCTAGATACTTCTGAATTTTACCAGATTTAGATGTCTGTCTCCTAGTCTGGAGTAAGAACATGGAGGGGGGGGGGCAGGGGGAGGGTGGCAGGCAGGAGGAATTGGGGGAAACAGAACAAGAAAGCAGGGCTGCCTGTAACTGGAACTGCTACAGTGTATAATAACCCAAGATAAATCCTGGTGCAACAGAGCTGCAAAAGCCAGCACCTGGCATCTGACTCCTCCTGGATGTAGAAGGAATCATAGCAGCCAAGTCTGGAGCCCAACTGCTAATTCTGCTGCATAAATGGCAAACAGGTGTTGTTGCTCTTCTAAATAACAAAATCCAGATGCAAGTGTAGTCTAGCGTGACCCTGCTCCACAATGGGTCACTTGGTAGCTGGTATGTCTTGGCCCACTATAAAGCATGCACTTGCTTCACAGTGAAGCCAATGAAGCTCCTTGGGTTTCAGAAAAATTAAAATAGGAAGGCCAGAGAATCATCCAAGCTAGTGTCAAAACACAGTTGAATGAAATGCCTGGCTTACCCTGAGAGTTGAAAGCTTATTGGTTAATACTCTTTATGCATATCTACTTCTGTTACACCTTCAGCAACTTGGCCTTGGTATGCACCTGCACAACTCTTCCAGGAACAGCCATATCCAGTATCCCAATCTCTATTATATCCCATCCTATTTAATAAAACACAGAGAGTAGCTTGCCACCACTGTTCCTCTTACAAACACCTGGACTACAATGAATTCAGGTATTAGAAGACTGAAGAAACTGTTGTTTAGCTCTTGCTTGTGTTTTGGCAGCACAATTTGATTTGGGATGTTTGAGTTCACATGTTGGCATCAATCCAAGCACATATGGCTAACTTCTCTCTTCTTTCTGGCAGTTCTTCCCCCCAGCCCTGCTATCCACGTCTCTTTCTCTGTCCAAAATCCAGCCTTGCTCAAAATGTGCATCCCTTGAAAGTAATCACATTTGACTTTAGACCACATTCCAGGTATACAAGCCTCCAGGCATGACTGAAATAAGGAAGATCCTTAAACAAATTTAGTTAAACATGTTTAAATGGGATGTTAAGCTATTGTAAGATGTTACTATGTCTGGACTTTAAAAACAATGGACAAACAATCAATATATGGTTTAACTTGGTAGTGTGTTTATCCTATTTGAGCTGGGATATGGTGAGCATATATATTATGTTGACGTTTGAATTATTGTCAATAATTTTTGAAACTTTTTGATTTTATTTTTGAATGAAAGACAAGACTTCCTTTGTCATTATATATGAAATTTATGGAGCACATGGAAATACAACAATGATTTATTCAGGTTTTTTTCCCTTTAGTTTTTCAGATGTCCCAAGTATATATAGAAAGCTTTTACACAATTTATATATCTTTATATACTGCACAGAGATCACTTCTTTCAGCATTCAGGGGTTTCTTTCTTCCTTTTTCTTTTCTGGGAAAACGCTGATGAAAAGAGGATGATACATGTCCTTGTTTCTTTTCTTTTCTTTTTCTTTTTTTTTCCTTTTCCAAAGTTCCTGGTAGTTCATGCTAGATTTTAGACGCTAGTTAAGACCTGCATGGTGCTGGGTGCTGTACAAACATATCATAAAAAGCCCTTCCTTTCATCTCGGTTCTGTACATATGTAGCTTTTTAAAGCAATATAGAAAAGGTTTCATGATACCAGATGTCTGTCTTTAGAAACTTGGAGCTGCCAAGGCTGTGTATATACATAAGCATGTGTAAACATATATACAGATATGCAAATTAATGTTTTTATCTCTTTATTGAATTGTTCAGTGAAATAACAAATTAACTTTTTACATCATTCTTGAACCTTTTATATTTAATTATGTGACTCCACTTAATGGAACAGAGTGCACATCATAGAAAATATTCGAGGAGGAGGTGGAGCACTGAGTTGCTGACACATCTTCAGACAGACGCAGTTTTTGCTCCCTGTGTTGTGCAAGCACCATCTAGTGTACGTCTTAGTTCCATCATCATCAGATGACTAGCATACACCCATGTAGGTAGTACAAACACAAAAATACATAACCAACACACTGCTGCTTTATTACACTTCTGACAAGTGTCCAGAGGGAAAAATCATCATGTGAACCCTATGTGTTTCTTAACTGATTAAGTTACTATCTTTCAGTTCAGTCCCATGCAACTGTAATGACTCTCCATTTTTGCAGCTATACTTTCTTCACATTTCCCTCTGTTCTCAGAAAACATCCTAGATACTTTAGCAAGATTTCACACAGTTTGCAACAGACTCTTCAGAAAACACTTGGACTAGGAACTCACTGCCCAGGTAATACTGCCTTAATTTTCCCAGCAAACAAGATACTTTGATCTCAAATACTTCCAGCTCAGAGACAGAACATTAAAAGGACGTGGTTCAGATTTTGCCTGCGCTAAGTTGAAATGAAATGATTGTCTACAAAATATTTCTGTGTGTGATCTGGCTGACTGTATCACAACAAGGGCTTCTGTGGTCTGAAAACCAGACTACCGGTGCACATGCATGCACAGAGCATCCTTCTGATACTCTGAGAAGAGGGGTGGTGGTTGCTAAGCGACGGAGTCCATACACTTCCCAAAGCAGATAGTCCTCAAATAAGCATATGGGGCTGGAAAAGGTGATCCCCCATCTGCAAATGAACCATCACTGTTCTTCAGATCCCAAAGCCTGACTGTGGAGAATACCTAATCCTCTCCCTTTAAAAAGAAAAAACAAAGTTAGTCTAAAAAAGATCCCCCCTCCAAAAAAAAAAAAAGTCAACCAACATTTAAAAATAAAAGTCAGTGATTTATATGTATGAGGTGAAGCTCATGAAACAGTCCCTTTCCATCTCTGTGAAATGTTTCCCTGGAGCTTAAAGGCAGTTTCACATTTTCAAAAATAGCATCTAATTTTGAGTTCTGCAGTTGTCAGGTGCCAAACTACAGATATTAATTAATACTATTCAGCACTTATGAAAATCAAACCCTCCAGCCATGCCTAAAAAATAAAACCTCAATAAGAACACAGGTATAAGTCCCTGATTTTGGGAAGTGCAGAGTATTCAATGCTTCTGAAAATCAAACAACTTCAAAGGGATCTACAAAGAGATTTAGGTAGTTACACTCTGTTTAATTTCCACTTCAGTTAGCTCTGCAATTAGCCAATGGAAAGGGACTAGCATCCCTCCCTGTCTCATCTCTCAGCCTTTGACACTCCTTAGAATGCCTAAAGGCATGTCTTTGGGTGCCACACACACACAAAAGCCTGGACTGTCACCTGAAGACACAACCTGCCGCCTATTTAGCCTTACAGACTTATTGTTCCTCCCTAGGTTGTGACTGAATTAACACGCATTTTAATGTCCAGTGGTACAAGAAATAGTTCAGCATGACCTCCTGTTTCTGCTGCAGAATGGTGTACATTTTCTGGACTGTATTTACCAGTCCCATGTGGATATATCAGATACCACAGAGTTCCTGAAATGGAACAAGATATATAGCTTCAGGTAACTGAATCATGCTCTGGCTCATACACCACATCTAGGCATCTAATTTCAGGCCTACAAATCTAGAGTTTAACTGCAGTCGCTCTGGGGCTTGGTTGAAATGCTTCTGAACACGTGTCTAGAGTCATTGAAAAGCCTTAAATGTCCATACAGAACTAGTTGATACAACACAGGATGAACAGGAGATCTGAACACACCTGGAGCAGCAGCTGAAGGTGAGGTAGAGGTGCCTGCTAGAGAGTTTGGGCCAGGTAAACTGCCTCAGATGTCATTATACAACTTCATTTAAGCAACTGAATAAATTCCCTAGTTCACCACCATCTAAATTAAAGTTTTAAACATGAAATTGAGTGATGCCCCACAGATCAGCTTTAGGCTGAGTAGAACCTTTCACTTGGCTCCACTGGCTATATTGACCGGATGCTCATTTTCTATAGTGGGAATTTAGAAGACCTATTGCACATACAGGCATAAAGTTTAGTATGTTATTTTTAGGGCTGAACTCCATTCCTAGGGTTAGGTGAGGTGTTTAAAGTTACTGTTGCATTTACTCATTTAAAAAAAAAAATTAAAATCAAGTATTTTTCTCCTCTATAGTGACGCTGTGTAGATCAGTGTCTTGATGAGATTGTAAGTCTGGGTAAAGGATACCATTTCAGTAGTTTAGTGGTGATGTGTATATTAAGGAAGCATCATTGGTTATTTGACAGATGACAAGGTTCTTCCAAGAATGAGAAATATCGCTGCCCCTTGAGAATGTGGGGCAGCTTGCATAAGGTTTTGCTAAGTGCACAATGACATCTATTTTGTTTTCTTTTTTTTCATTTTAAGTCCTCCCTGCAATTTCACATGGTAGATGAAGGCAGGGGAAAAGAAAAGCTCACAGTGTTTCAATTAAATTTTTACAGCAAAGGCTCCAGAGTGATTTCAGTCCGTGTGTACTAGCATGCACAGTCTTTCCAAAGTGTCTGCAACTCAGGTCTCTGGGGGTAACAGGTACATTTATGTAATAAGATATCAAGACGCAGTCTTTGGTTTTGGAGGCAGCAACTACTAATAATTCCTGACATTTCTTACCTTTTTTCTTTAAGATAAATTTTTCCAGGCAATCTATTTCTTCAGGTGACAGTGTTATTTCCATAACAGCTAGATTTTACTGGTATTAATGTGCTGTGGTTCATGAATGGTAGTGTGTGTGAGCAGGTAAAATTATTGTGTCTGTGTTTTACAGGCTCTGCAATCCAGGTGAGTCAGAACAACTCTTATGTTTTCAGTCAGAGCTATAGACACCTCAGGATATAGAATACCTTTCATCTTGGTAGCCTTTGCCTGTTGAGGAAAAGACAATTTCATTTCCTCTTCAGGTATAGGTTTTGATACCAACAATGCTGCAAATAGAAAACAGAATCAGAACCTTATTTATGTCAGGAATCTCTTTTGCCTTCTACTTAGCATTAGCAGTTAAAGTATAACTCAAATAAAGAAAGAAAGGTACCATTAGGGAATTAGGCTGAGATTTTAGAGCAGTATTATTGTATTAGAAGGTTCAGATTAATTTGAATTTCTTACCTGATTGATTCAGACTTCTTCAGAAATCTCAGCCTTAATTAACAGACAGGCCTTTTATGTTTTTTATTTAATTAATAAATATAAGGACTGAGGACTATGCCAAAGCAGGGATTTGGGTGCTTAAGCTACACCTAACTCCAGTTTTATGAAGTTTAATCTAAAATTCAAACCTTGAAATCCCTGTTGAACTTATGTTTAAGACTGGGAACATTTTAAGAAACCTTGGAACAATAAGAAGGACTTGTTGGAGTGAGTCCAGAGGAGGCCACGAAGATGATCAGAGGGCTGGAGCACCTCTCCTATGAAGAGAGGCTGAGAGAGTTGGGGTTGTTCAGCCTGGAGAAGACAAGACTCCGGGGAGACCTTATAGCAGCCTTCCAGTACCTGGAGGGGGCCTACAGGAAAGCTGGAGAGGGACTTTTGACAAGGGCATGGAGTGATAGGACGAGGGGGAATGGTTTAAACTGAAAGAGGGTAGATTTAGATTAGATATTAGGAAGAAATTCTTTCGTGCGAGGGTAGTGAGACACTGGAACAGGTTGCCCAGAGAAGCTGTGGCTGCCCCCTCCCTGGCAGTGTTCAAGACCAGGTGGGGTCGGGCTTTGAGCAACCTGGTCTAGTGGAAGGTGTCCCTGCCTGTGGAAGGCCATCGGCCTGCAAACAGCTATGCTTTACTTGAAGCGCAGAAGATTCATTTGGGAATGCTGCATTGAGAATAGTTTTTGCTTGCTTTTAAGATAAAGGAGCCAAGACCAGTTCACAGGGCCTTTTGAGGCATGAAAGAAGTAAACATGTGTTGAAGGTCAGTTCAGAACACAGAACTGAAAACAAGGAATGGTTGTTGATGTTTTGAGCCCAGAACACTGAGGCTCTTCCCAGAATGGGTGATGAGTGCTTAGCATGTGAATGTTGATGTTATCTTGAACTGCATAGTCCAGCTCCTGCATTGTAGTAGTTAAATAGGGTAGTAGAATAACAATAAAGCAGCCTTAGGCCTTTCGGCTTCTGGCTTCGATCGCAGAGTCCATGCCTTCTTTTCTGCCCGCCGCACCTGCCCATGGCAGGGTAGTTGGAACTAGATGATCTTTGAAGGTCCCTTCCAACAAAAAACATTCTGTGATTCTATGATGACTTCCTGTAAAATGTTTTCTTTTCTGGCCATACTCAAGAAAACTTGCACTGGTATATGAAGACAAATACCTGGTTTGTTTCTTCACCTTGCTCACCTGTTTTCTGTCTATTCCTCAGACATGCTTGATGGAGCAGGTGCCGGACAAAAGTGTTTAGAAAGCCTTATTTCATTCTAGGGCACCAGAGATCAGAGCATTCCACCAGAAAGTTCATAACCAGGTTCAAGTCTTTCCTGTGCTCTTATTTCTTGCAGAAATATCCTAAGCATCATTCTTTAAAGGAAGAAATGGATCTATTGACATTTTTCCAATGTAACGACGTACTGAGTCAGAAAATAAATATGCAACCTGGGTGCAGTGCTTAGAGTAAACCACTAAAGATGGAGATCTACTACTTTCTCGTCTTCCTTCCAAGCAGTATAATATCTTTGGCAGCTGAATGTTATATGTACAACTGCTTCATTCCAGCAGCAGGTTCAATATTTAGAGGCCTAAACAGTGGAAAAATTCTCTGAAGCTCAGACTAAAGACTCTGCACTATAGAGGGATTTACCACGGGTAACTAATGTGTTATATACCACATTCTTTCTTAAGACTGGTCTTTATCTGAACTTCAAGGATTACATGGTACAATTAAGCAAAGATATTACTATCAACATTTGTAGAGATTAATTGTAGAAATACTGCAACATTTACTGTTATGCACACACGTGTACTGAGACACACATAAGACTTAGGAAACAGGAGTCACAGTAAATAAGAGAGGAAGAGGAAGAGAGTTAATACGAAGAGGATTTTTTTAAGGGAAAAATATCTGTAAAAATCCAGATCTAGAGGTAACTACTTGATCCCAAATATTCTCTATTTAGTGGGTGTCTTCATCACATGTGAAAGCTCTAACTGAAGTCCTTAAGGCTAACATGCCTCAATTTAAGTATGCAAATTAATATTACAATGTGTGGAGCTTAGTTTTTAAAGATTAAGTACTCCCAAAATTCATTTCAAATCTTATATCATACATATTGTGCTGTATTCTGAGCGATGTTCCCCCAACACAACATGTACTCTATGGGGAAGAGAAACACAACAAGTAAGAAATTGAAATACAGTGCCAGTAAAATCTAATTTTTTTAAAGTAAGGTGGAGCTTCTGGAGCCACCAGAGAAGTAAATGGAAACTGTAGATGAGAAACAAGCACTCCATCCAGATAAAAGCATTTATGAGAAGTGCTTTCATTTAACTAAATATAGCATTAGGAATTCTGAGCCAAATTATTTCTACATCAGTACTCTGAAGAGCAAAGTAGATGTCTTTACGAGATCAGTCTCGAGCTTTTTTTTTTTTATTCCATACGGATCTGCCAAATGGTAAAGAGTTTTATTCTTCAGTCCTGTCAGAAACTGGGTAACTTCCCCCCCTTTATTTCTGTGACTATTTCTTCCCACTATAATGTGTTAATGAACTTCCTGTACATTGATGCATCCAAGTGATTCACATATTAACCAGTAAGAGGTGGAAATGAAGATTCACTCTTCATTCCATCTGTAAAATTTTCTGAAATGTGGTTTGGATAAAATCTGAGGCCTGAATTTGGACAAATTTGATTGCAACTGATTCAAACGTAGAGAACAAGGGGGGAGCAAAAGTTAAAGGAGGGAGGAAAAGAGGTTGCTGTGCTCTGTAGGACAGCAAGGGCAAGAAAATTAATAGTGTGGTGATGCAAGCAGTGTCTGACAAGTCAAAAGGGGAAACTATGACTGCAATTCTGCTCCATTGAATTTCTGCTTAATATGGTATGCATCACTTCTCAGGAGCTGGTTTTGTTAGAGATTCATCAGCATATGAAGAATGCTTGATACAGCTTTTGCTTCATGCAGATAAGTTTAAGGGAGCCAATAGCAGTAATATTTAAAAAAAAAAAAAAGAAAAAAAGAAAAAAAAAGAAAATAACAGTCCAGACCATTTATGTTGAAGTCAAGACAATATTTGAATTGCTGAAAAGGATAAACAAAGTTTTTCTGTGTTCTCTGCTAAGATTTTGAAGTAAGAAGGTAATAATCTGAGATACAGAGACGTATTGTTATAAAATGGGAAAAGTACATATTATTTAATTCAATAAGAAAAAGACAAAAATAAGATTACACGTTTTTTTGTTTCCCATTATCATAAACAGCAGGCAGAAAATATCCTTTACTATTACGTTTTCAAATGGTGCCCCATACTTGAGTGGACCATGTAGATTACATCTCTGACACTTACCAACCTCCTGAATAGGCTGATTTCAGTTCTCCTCAACTTTACAGTATTAAAAATACCAGTCCAAATAATACTTTTGAATTTTCTCATTAGATTGTAAGAATTTGAAATATCCATTAGTTTAATCGGGTTCCCTGAATCATTTCCAACCAGATTCTCAGAATGAGATCCTATGTTCATGGAAGCTAATGAGAAAAACTCTTAATACTCATCTTGGAATTTAAACAATAACTATACAAAAGACTCTTAGCAAATCTTGCACACTCGACACTCAATATTCACACATGCTAGAGTTCAGGTTATCTGTGTGCCTGAATTTACTTGTCCTGTGTGTGTTTATACACTTTACAATACTATATAAAATTATGTCAATCCACAAGACCTTTGTCTCATTCAGAATGAGCACTGCTCATTTAATGAGCAGTAGTTCTTGGTTAATGCTCATTGTTCCATGTTTAGCCCCAGGTCTGTCTTACCCAGTTGTTAATCAAACCTTGTTTTAGAAACAAAATGATTAATTTTCTTGGAAATTTTGCTCAGGGGCTCATTATTACAGTATCCTGATATTTCTCTAACATAAATTATTTTCTCAATACTCCTCTAAGACAGACTATCTTGGATCTTCATGTGCAAAGGAAAGACATAAAGAGACTTAACAAAAAGACTTACATATTAAGATGCTCAGTGTTATTATACTCAAGATTTCATTGGGTTCACCACAGATGCAATGATAAAACAAAATCAGTCAATACCAAAAAGGACCAAGATTTCAAATTATCACCTATTTAGGTGATAATCATACCTTTCTGAAACAAGAATCCAGATCTGAGTTTAAATATCTGTATCATTTGTTTTTCAGCTGATGGCAAGAGGCTGTCATGACTGAGTCAAGACTTGATGATCAAACTAAAGTGCGAGAACGAAATACACAGGCACTGGAAGCAGGGACAGGTGTCCTGGGAACAGTATAGGGATGCTGCCCAGTTGTGTAGGGGTAGAGTCAGGAAAGCCAAGGTGCAGCTGAAGCTGAACTTTGCAAGGGATGAAAAGAGTAGTAAGAAGGGCTTCAATAGGTACGTCAGCCAAAAAAAAGAAGGTCAGAGAAAGTGTACCCTCTCTGATGAACACAACTGGCAAACCAGTAACAATGGATGAGAAGGCTGAGGTATTCAACAGCTTTTTTTCCTCAGTCTTCACTGACAGTATCTCTTGAGTGGGTGTACCTCAAGGCAGTGACTGGGAAAGCAAAGTCCCTCCCACTGTAAGAGAAGATCAGGTTTGTGACCATCTGAGGAATCCAAACATACATAAGTCTATGGGACCTGACAAGATGTATCCCAGAGTCCTGAGGGAACTAGCTAATGTAATTGCCAAGCCACTCTCCATGATATTTGAAAAGTCATGGCAGTCAGGTGAAGTACCCAGTGACTGGAAAAAAGAAATATTACATCCATTTTTAAAAAGGGTAGAAAGGAGGACCCTGGGAACTACCAACCTGTCAGCCTCACCCCTGTGCCTGAGAATATCATGGAAAAGATCCTCCTAGACACTATACTAAGGCACTTGGGAAATGGGGAGGTGATCTGAGGCAGCCAGCATGGCTTCAGCAAGCTTAAGTCCTGCCTGACCAACCTAGTGACCTTCTATGATGGAGTGACTGCATCAGTGGACAAGGGAAGAGCTATGGATGTCATCTATCTGGACTTCTGTAAGGCCTTTGACATGGTTCCCCAGAACATCATTCTCTCTAAATTACAGAGGTATGGATTTGACGGGTGGACTCTTTGGTGGATAAGGAGTTGGTTAGATGGTCACATCCAGAGAGTAGTGGTCAACGGCTCAATGTCAGGACAGAGACTGGTGACAAGGGGTGTCCCATAGGGGTCTGTACTGGGACCAGTACTGTTTAATATCTTCATCAATGACATAGACAGTGGGATCAAGTGCACCCTCAGCAAGTTTGCAGACAAAACCAATCTGAGTGGTGCGGCTGACACACCTGAGGGAAGGGATGCCATCCAGAGGGACCTTGACAATTTTGGGAAGTGGGCCCACATGAGCTTCTTGAGGTTCAACAAGGCCAAGTGCAAGGTCCTGCACCTGGGCTGGGGCAATCCTCAGTATCAATACTGAGAGCAGCCCTGCGGAGAAGGTCTTGGGGGTGTTGGTGGATGAAAAGCTGGACGTGAGCCGGCAATGTGCACTCACAGCCCAGAAAGCCAGCCGTATCCTGGGCTGCATCAAAAGAAGCATGATCAGCAGGTCAAGGGAGATGATTCTGCCTCTTTACTCTGCTCTGATGAGACCCCACCCAGAGTACTGTGTCCAGCTTTGGGATCCTCAGTTCAGGAAAGACATGGACCTGTTGGAGTGGGTCCAGAGGAAGGCCACAAAAATGACCAGAGGACTGGAACACCTCTCCTATGAGGACAGATTGAGAGAGTTGGAGTTGTTCAGTCTGGAGAAGAGAAGGCTCTGGGGAGACCTTACTGTGGCCTTTCAATACTTAAAGGGGCCTTATAAGAAAGATGGGGACAAACTTTTTAGAAGAGCCTGTCGTAATAAGACAAGGGGTAATGGTTTTAGACTGAGAGTAGATTTGGATTGGACGTAAGGAAATTTTTTTTTTTACAATGAGGATGGTGAAACACTGGAACAGATTGCCCAGAGACATGGTAAATGTCCCATCCTTGAAAACATTCAAGGTCAGGTTGGACGGTTACTCAGAGCAACCTGATTTAGTTGAAGATCTCCCTGCTCACTGCAGGAGGCTGGACTAGATAACCATTAAAGGTCCCTTCCAACGCAAGCCATTCTATGATTCTACATGTCTATGCCCTAAAAAGGTAAGCATGTTTTGCCTAACAACAGTTTCCAGCATTATCTGCTGGATGTTGTAAGGTGTCCCACAAACTTACTCTTAAAGAAAATGGTAATATTTCAGTAGAATGACTTATTTGAGAAAGCACAACAGACATTTGGATTACAGGCACAAAATATAGTGATACATAACACAGTCATCAAATGCTGTAGTAAGTATATTGCACACGTATTGAGATTACACATCCGTACAGATCTGCTTGGGCCTTTCAACCTCATCTTATTTACTCGCCTCTTTTATGGAAAGCTTCTCTTTCAAATTAAAGTAGTGTAAGTACGTTCTCTAATTGGCCATATGTACATTACTATCTTGGCATGTTTTCCTTAAGGAAATCTAACAGAATCTGGATCATCTCTATATTTCTGGAAAACAAAGTGGCAAAAACCATATATTTCTTGCTGTTAATAATGATTGCCTTCCCTTAGCTATCTTCTCTCCTCTTTCCAATGGCAAGAAAAGTTAAATAAGTGAAAAAAGACAGCATGAATATAGTAGGATTCTCAATACCTACAATTGTCTAATGTACATTTTGCTTTGGAAGAGGGATGAGATAACAGCATGTACTATATGAGCATATACAGAAAACTTGTAAAAAGAAATGTCCTTAGAATAATTTCAGTGTAAGTATGTGCCCAGGGACTCTTACATCTAGTCAGCTGATCAGTAGTAACAGGACAGAATGAACTCTATGTATCTCATGGGAGTGAAAAGAATGACAGGAGCATGAGGAACAGAGAGAACTGGGACTGTGTTCGCAATTTGGTCAGCTGTAGGCTGTGGTAAGGACTGGTGGGATATAATTGTGAGTTTCAGAACAGCAGATAGCCATGACCTCCTGCTTCTACTGTTGTGATTGACCCTGACACTACTGCCACCAATTCCAGTCCCACCACCAAACTGTACTGGGGAGGCCTTGTTCTAGGGAATGGTTTTCCTCAAGGACTGATCGTGTATTTTGCCTTGAGAAATCACTGGAATTTGAAAAGAAAAAAATATGATCAGAATCCCCAAGTTCTTAATATCTTACTAAAGACCCCGGTTTCCCTCAGGTAGCAAGAAATAAAAGGTAGGCATAGTTTTTCAGAACCATTTTCCTAAACTTCAGCTTCTAAATTTCAACAAAATGTCACTTCAGGAGCCCAAATGTTTTCTTAAATGACTGCCAGAAAAATTCAGGCCATGAGTCTGCTCTAATTCAGTATCCCACACCAGTCCCACAAGGCCCATGTTTTCACAGTTCTTAGCATTATATAGTAGTTTATGTGTTTTTAAAGCACAACCCCTAGTTACTGTAGCTCTAGTTGCCACAGCACAGCTCCACTGCATTTCATATTTGAAGTCATACTTAGATGATTGAAGTGATGCGCCCAGCATCATGTAAGAAAGCTGTAGCAGATTCAGTGAGGAAAATCTCCAGGGCAG
Source organism: Nyctibius grandis (assembly GCF_013368605.1). Taxonomy (NCBI): domain Eukaryota; kingdom Metazoa; phylum Chordata; class Aves; order Nyctibiiformes; family Nyctibiidae; genus Nyctibius; species Nyctibius grandis. The sequence goes on along the minus strand of NC_090695.1, from coordinate 3,475,427 downwards.
CAATCAAATTTCTTAATACTGAACGCATCCCACATTTTAGTCTGATTTCCTAAGGGGACAAACCTGATGTGATGGCATCACTTATATCTCTGTGACTTGAGTCTTTCTGTCAGCCCTCTTTCTCATAATAACTTTTGATCCCTTTGGCTAATATCAGCCAAACTGGACAGAAGAGTAGAAATCTTAAAGGTATTAAACTACTCGCAACTGAACTATACAAAAATACAGCCTAAGGGTTACATGTGGCTGCTAAAAAGTAACATGTTCTGCCTGACCAATTCAGCTGCTGAGAGGCAAGTGACCAGTCATCACATTCACAGCACTACCTGTTGTGCCTCTTGCCTAATAAGCAGTCCAAAAAGAAATAGGAACATGGAAAAAGGTAGGGAAAGGTGTGGAAAGGAAGTAGATGGTCTTTGGCAGGTAGGAAGCAAGTGGCAGAAAAGAAAGATGGTCTTGTTGGGGAGGAGATGAAAGTCTGGCCTCACCTTGGTAAGAAGTCTTTGGTAGCAGGTCATACCTTTTAACTCATAAGAATGTAGTTCTAGAATGAGTGGACAAATAGAGGCAATAGGAGAGGTGAAAGATCTCATTGAGGAAAAAAACGAGATAGTAAACTCATCTCCTTTCAGAGATTCACCTGTATACTACCATTATGGATGTCCTAAACACAGGAGGAGAAAGGGGACAGATTTTGTGTTTTGTTACACATCAGGGAATTTATACCTCAAACAGGGTTTGTCTACAAGTGGATTTTTGTTCTATGTCCAATATGCCTGAAATCTGTTGATTGAAGCCTCCACGGTACCTCTTCCTTCTGTGATTTTTTTTGAGGTCTACAAAGGTGTGAGCTGACTTTCTAACCTTCAATTAATTCTGTTTAAAAGGTCATTAATCACCAATCCACTGCAAACAGGATTTCATTAAGTTCTCAGATTATGTTTTTTCTTTTTCCAATCTCCAACTTTATTTGCTATTCACCTTTCAACTTCTGAGATGGAGTCCTACAAACAGCAGCCTTCGTTATTCGATGAGCCTGATCCCTAGGATACATCAGTTTTCTGAAACAGATAGGGTACCCATGGTACATTATCCCATCATAAGTAATTCCCAGGGAGGGACTGAATTAAGGTGACTCAGGCAGTTTGTTAAGACCATACCCCTGCCAAATGCACAGGCTGTATTAGAACACACAGCTGTGAAAAGAAAATGCTTGCATTTTTATGGTTTTAACTATGAGGTTTCTAGGAACAAAATAGAGTGTCTGTTTCTCTAGCTTGCCTAATACAAAGGGCATTTGAGCTGTTTTGGACAAAATGTTTTAATAGTATTTTAGTATGTTCTGGCTGTGTGTACAGTCCATGCACAAAGCACTATGTGTACACAAAGTTTCTCAGTCCACAGAATTATGGGCTTGTAAAGTTGTGAGCAGCTTTAAACAAGGTCTTAAAATAAATAATGTCAGTTGAACTTAATAGCAGGTAACTCAGCTGTTCTGACCCATAATATCAGATTGTCAGAAAATCTGGCATATTTTTTTGGCAATTTTTTTGTATGTCAGAATTATTGCAAAATAATAGGGTACTACAGTGAGTTTGTCATTAGGAAACATTCCAGCATTTAGTATATCTTAGTTTTAAGACAATATATATTGCCTAAAGTTTGCATCTTTAAAGCCATTTAGAAAAGTTCTTGTGGCTTTGCAAGGATTTTAGCCATATTCAATCATATATTGCTTGTTCCTCCTGTTAAAGTGTCTAATAAAAGAAAAGCATCTAACTACGATACAAAAATGCACAACAGGTGATTGAAGATTTCTAGTTTTATTAACTGTGTCATGACACATGCTACACTTTGGGCATGTTATTGTTCCAAATATTTCATGAACATTAACGTTTATGGGACTCTACTAGCAACCAATAAACTAGAAGTGACATGTGCCAATGAGTCAGCTTGCTTAAACATAAATGCCATTTGCAACATCCTAGAAATCTGAGACATTCAATTGGGCTTGTCAGTATGACACTGGACCTAGGAGAGACCAATACCCTTTTGGAGTGCAGCTGGAGGCACATACATAAAACCCTACTGCATCTAAAATGACAAATGACATTAGACAATTATGTTTAAGTACCCATATCATGTTAAGCAACAAAGTTAAATTATCTCATATCCTGAGCAACAACAGCTCCTTTCACAAATGCAGTTAACTGTAGAAACAACTGCTTATTTGCATTGGTCATCTTAGGTTCTGAACTCATTTTTCAGAAGATGGGATTTTCCCTTCTGATAACAAATCCTATGGAAGAGAGCCTAAATGATTGGGAATATAAGTTAAGGAAGAGAAATTTAAATTATATAATTTTTATAAAGATTTTTTGTCAATGTCTCAGAATGAAAGTCACCTACTGATCTCCCCTCCACAGTGTGCAATGGTGAAGCCTCTATAAAATGTCATGACACCTGCTACACTTTGGGCACATTATTGTTCCAAATGTTTCATGAACATTAACACTTATGGGACTCTACCAGCAGCAGACAAACTAGTTTTGCAAACTGTTTTGCAAAAAGAACATGGCCTTTCAAAGTCTAACTGAACTCATTGTCTTTCAGTAACCTTTGTCTAACGGTCTGTTCCCCTGTTATGTATCTTCCCAGAGTTGTTCAGTGGCAACTTATCGAAGGAAGCAAAGGGAGTTAATAAAACTTTGAATAGGACACACTTTTAGTTGCAGATTTCAAATGGTAATTTGCCTTGGATAGTAACTTGTATCTCAAATCCACCCTAGCCAAGGAGTATCTAAGTGGTTTGAACCTTTCTCGTACTGAGCAGAATTCACGGTCTCCCACAGCATCCTTGCAGCTAAACTGAGGAAGTGTGGTCTGGATGATCGGGTAGTGAGGTGGACTGTGAACTGGCTGAAGGAAAGAAGCCAAAGAGTGGTGGTCAACGGGACAGAGTCCAGTTGGAGGCCTGTGTCTAGCGGAGTCCCTCAAGGGTCAGTACTGGGACCAGTACTATTCAATATATTCATTAATGACTTGGATGAGGGAATGGAGTGCACTGTCAGCAAGTTTGATGATGACACAAAACTGGGAAGAGTGGCTGACAAAACGGAAGGCTGCGCAGCCATTCAGAGAGACCTAGACAGGCTGGAGAGTTGGGCAGGGAGAAATTTAATGAAATGTAACAAGGGCAAGTGTAGAGTCCTGCATCTGGGCAAGAACAACCCCATGTACCAGTACAAGTTGGGGGCAGACCTGTTGGAGAGCAGCGTAGGGGAAAGGGACCTGGGGGTCCTAGTGGACAGCAGGATGACCATGAGCCAGCAGTGTGCCCTTGTGGCCAAGAAGGCCAATGGCATCCTGGGGTGGATTAGAAGGGGTGTGGTTAGCAGGTCAAGAGAGGTTCTCCTCCCCCTCTACTCTGCCCTGGTGAGGCCGCATCTGGAATATTGTGTCCAGTTCTGGGCCCCTCAGTTCAAGAAGGACAGGGAACTGCTAGAGAGAGTCCAGTGCAGAGCCACGAAGATGATGAAGGGGGTGGAACATCTCCCTTATGAGGAGAGGCTGAGGGAGCTGGGTCTCTTTAGCTTAGAGAAGAGGAGACTGAGGGGTGACCTCATTAATGTTTATAACTATGTAAAGGGCAAGTGTCATGAGGATGGAGCCAGGCTCTTCTCAGTGACATCCCTTGACAGGACAAGGGGCAATGGGTGCAAGTTGGAACACAGGAGGTTCCACATAAATAAGAGAAAAAACTTCTTTACGGTGAGGGTAACTGAACACTGGAACAGGCTGCCCAGAGAGGTTGTGGAGTCTCCTTCTCTGGAGACATTCAAAACCCGCCTGGACGCGTTCTTGTGTGAGATGGTCTAGGTGGTCCTGCTGCGGCAGGGGGATTGAACTAGATGATCTTTCGAGGTCCCTTCCAATCCCTAATGTTCTGTGATTCTGTGGTTCTGTAATAACTTACGGGATTCTGGAAAGAGAGGACAACAGCACCAAAGGTCTGGGATAAGCAGATGAAGAATGTCTGAACAGTGGCACCAGACGCCAGAGAATTTGTACTGTGCAAACCTGATATTAGGGGTCATACTGCACTGACCTCTCTGGCTATGGTGGAAAGAGTGAATCACCAGAGATGTCTCATCATCATACCTCTGTTTGAAAATCTGCCAAAACTTTTTGCAGGACAGCAGTATGAGTAATAGCAATCATCGTAACAAAAGTATGTCATCAAATTGTACAGCCTGCCAAAGGGTAAACATAAGCAGTTTCAAAGAGCGTAAATTTTTTTTCTCCAGGTATATTACAGACTGTATTCTATTAAAAAGAGTGAGAATCACCTTCAGGACACAGTTCTGGAAAAGATTATGCCTGTCACAGACTGATTAACAAGTGCAAGCTTCACTTGCATTCAAACTTGACTATTCAAGTGGCTGTCACACAAACTTGGGTATACCACAGTGTTGTTTTCCAGACCGATAGAAATAATTTTGTGTTTTCTGCAAGTCCACTGGGAGATGCCGTTTCTTTGCACAATGTGCAACATAATGTAACATATATAAATAAATATAAGCTGCTTTCTGTTAGTCATCTGAAATTAAAATGTTCCTTCTATTTACCAAGAATCTTCTTATTTGTTCTGGGTATCCGTTGATATTTATGGAATCAATATGTAATTTAGTATCAGTATATTTAATCATAATCAGCCTGAGTGCAGTGTTTAGCTGAACGTATAAAATGTACTATAATGACTTTAAAATGTTTAATTTAAGAATCTCTGCCTCTGCGCATATGAATCAGAGACCTGTGTTTAATTATTGATAGCAATTAGAGCAGAGAAGCAGACAAACAGCATCTGGTGGCAGGAATAATTTCATAGCCTAGCCCTTATGCAGAGTCTCTTTTGGAACCAAAGCAATGCTTCACTGATTGATTCCTTGAAATGTATTAATTCAGTTTTTGGTTTCTAAACAACGCTTTGGAAGCTGTCTGTCATTTTATAAGTCCTGCTAGGTTTATACATCTATGTGTGGAACAGATGCAACACATCTGGTCAGCTGTTGGTCAGCTGTTTTCTTAATGTAGTCAGAATCAGAAAATTACTCCTAAGTACTACTCTGTTTTCATGTATGCTCTGTCTTGTCAATGCTAAAATTTGAATTATATATTGGTATTCGAGTCTGAAAGTCAGGGAATTAAAGTAGAAATCTGTTCTGGTAAATGCTAAATACGAACTTTTAAGTGAAACTTGCCAAATACTATGAAATAAGACTTACAAGCATTTGATTCTGTACTTACTGAAACCAGAGAACCTCTCAAATTAAGCACTTGCATCATAGTTAAATTTCCTATGATTCACAGGGTTACATTGCCTCTCACCAGTGAATAACCTGAAAAAAATGCCACAACTTTTTGAAATTGTCATGGAACCAGAAAGTTTTAAATCATTAAATACAGATATAATTCATCTATATTGGCTAGAAACTAATCTATCAAAGAAGTGGCTACCAACTTTTTGTGAGGGTTTGTTGTTCCTCAAAATATTCTTAAGGAGGCGCAGGCCCCTGTACAGTGAATAGGTTCTTGGCAAAAAGCTGGTTGTTCTTGTTATCTTTTGAGCAACTCTTAGAAGTAGACCTTGAGGGTTCATGGACCACAGGTTAAAAAGACGTTAGAGACAAGATAATAAATGATGTGTTTTTCCAGAAATGCTAAGAAGTACTTTATAAAAATCTGCTCTGTCTTTCAAGGACAGGCTAGCTTCCAACCATGAGTTTGCATTATACAGAAACACTCATTGTATAAGAATTTTCATCACACAAGAATTATCCTGAGAGTCTAGGCAGAGTTTGAAGTGGGCATTAAAACTAGCCAAAACCCATGGATAAGGCTTAGACATGGATATTTCTCCTCTCTCATACACACTGAGACATACTGCCACCTATGCTGGTTTTACTAATTGTCCTTCTTAACCTCCCTTAACACTGGCTCAGAGGTCAGGCTTTGAGAAGCTGTTATTCTATACTACTTTGCTTTGTAGGCAAATAGAAAGGCAAAGTAGAAACTTCTTATTATTTTGGGTAGGAGTGCAGAGAAAGCATGGAGCAGCATAGGATTATTTCCATCAGTAAACAAGATGGACACAGGTAAGGAATCATGACTCACAGACTGGCACTGACTTACAGTCAGAGCTAAGAAAAAAATATTAATCTGATTTGAAATGTGTACTGTTCCTGCTGAAGCCAAAGTTCTTTTTTTTCATAGTTGTTGTGTTTTTCCAAAGGAAATATAAATGAAACAACTTTTCTCAGTCCGAGCGCGCTGTTTTCTACTCCAATAGAGGAATGGAGAGAGAAGCTGAAGTGATCCGTGCAGCATCACTCAGAAGAAAAATCACACAGTCTAAAGAGTCCATCTATGTGGTGGCATTCACATCAGCAGTGGGGTTCTTCTTCCTGTAGGAGGGAGACCATTCTCAGTGCCAATGTACATTGAGTGGCCGCTGCAAAGCTGAAGTCTTCTGAGCCTCTGTATAGGGTATAAGCCAGAATAAGATTTGTCTCATATTTTAATGACTCACTGGAGGAGGAAAGAAAGGAAAAGACTATGCTGTGACAGATGAGGATGTTGCCCAGGAAAATTGACAAGCGGGTATCTTCAAGACAGTAAAGATGCACAGATTTTGGAAAGAAGTTAAAGAAATGATGGGCAGACAGACAAACATTTGGGAAAAGATGCTTCTCTTCAATATTTAATAACAAAAACCTGCATACTCTAAACTTATAACCACCTAACAATGCTGTTCTCTAAAATGTAAGACATCTTTCTAATTGAGCATTCCTGTGCTTCACACTGCTCTCTGTTGTGTATGTGTGTGAGGGCTGGAGGGAGCAACGAAGGGTTATTTCATGTAAATAGCTTAAGGATGGATGTAAGGACAAAAGTGCTGGTATTTCTGGATTGAAAGGAGAGAAAGAAAAAAATTATGCCTGACCACACATGAAGGATGAAGAAATGCACACATGGAAATGTAATTTTTGTGATGACTCTTTTGTATTAAAGGTGTGGGACAATTGAGTTCCCCATATTCTGCACATTTTACAGCTTATGCCGTTTTAAAATAAATATATCAAGCAATGCCTAACACATGAAAAAAAAAAAAACAACCCTCTTAGTCAACAAAAGTTAGTAGGACTTTGGGTTCTTTCTTGCAAGAGATCATTACTGAATGATCTCTTTTTCTTCAGACATGTGAAATAGATAAGAGTTGAAACATGCTGCCTGTGTGCAGTAAAGGCCAAATCACATGTCTTACTGAACTACTTGAAAAGCAGCACAACTGACTGATTAGACTTTCTTCTTCTTCCCACCCGAGCTAACAGTAAGCCATTAGCCAAAACTGTTTTGAGAATATGTTTCCAAACAAAGTCTCTGAAGGACTGTATGAACTGGGGTGCATTGGAGAGGAGGCAGACAGAGCCACTGGGCTGTTAAAAAGAGTAAAAACATCAGAAGTTATTAACTATTTTATATACACACAGACACAAGTATTAAAATCCTATATCATGTATATTTATGTACATGCACATATTCATATGTATAAATATACAGAAAATAAATATGTATATACTATACAGTATATATCTTTCAGGTTTTGGAGGACTGCTTCAGGAGCCCTTGTCCTAAATTTTTAACTCTGCTTGCATCATTACCAAAAGAAACAAGTTTTAAGACAATCCTGTCAATGAACCAGACTGTAAAATACCTCCAAAGGTTCCCAAAAGACAGAAATTCTTCTTCAGCCTAACTACAAGAAGTCTACTTCTCCACTGTGCTGCTATATAAAATTAATCACAAAACACTGCTTTTGCCATAGTGACATTGCCAGTATTGAAAAAGGGACTTTTAAAAGAAAGGATGAAAGCAAAGGGCTCTCCACATCCATCTGTAGTTTAGGAGGTTCACGGAAGTGTGAAGTGGCCAATTCGTCTCCATGAAATGTTCCCAGCTGAATGAGAAAACGGCATGGAGATGAATTTAGTCTGAAGCAGCAGCTTTTAAATGTGTGAACCACTTCAATCACCTGAGCTGGTTCTATTATTGCTGCCTCAGAAGCATCAATGTTTCTGTTCCATGATGTGCACCTTGCATATGCTTTCTTCACTCTGCCCCGGTCTGAATGTGGGATCCTTGATAGATGAAGTTTCAGTTCAGAGGAGTAGGTTTTTTCCTCTACCTGGGAGACAGTATATGGAGAAAACAGGAGGGTTCAGACCCCTTTCAGAAGTGAAAGATGCCCCAAAGCCAGTTGGAATTTGGTATGTGGGGGAGTGGGGAAACTAGGGAAATAAGATGTCTTTAAAGAAGGAGGAAATCCAAAACTCATGGTTCATGCAAGAGTAGAAAACAACAAGGATCACTCATACAGTGACAGATTCATATTAATGCCCTTAAAATGCTTAATTTAGAGCTCACTATCACACTTCTTTTTTTCCTTTTCCTATCCCTGCTCCTTCCTCCAACTTGAGACTGCAAATCCATTTGTTTCTCCCAAATCCTTTCTTCTCTTATACTCCTGCTCACCCAGCACATTTCCATAGCGATGTGCTGACTTTCTGCAGAGCTACCTGCAATACTCCTAATACATTCTCACCACAGACACACGTTACCCAGGAACAGTCACTCAAATAAGTCATTCTTAGATTTATGCTAGAAGTAGGCATTGAAATTATCACCCATGAGCACACAGCAATGATAAATGTCCAAACCAGGTCCTCTTAAGACAGAAACATCAAATGGAAACTTAGTGACTCTTAGCCAGAAATTCTACTTTTATGAACATCATTCTGTTCAGTATATTGAATATCTGAGACACACCTACCAAAACCCAGCTTTTCTTTCGAACATTTCCAAGGTTCCCTCCAGAATTGGATGCTTGTTTCTGCACTTTCGTTTGGTTAAAAGTTGAGTATGTAAAACAATCAGAGTATTGTTTTAAGCTCCATGGTAGTTAGAAAAAATCTTACAATTTGCTAAAATAAGAAGAAATGCTCTATTCAGAGAGGGGAGAGATATCTTAAGAACTTCTTGCTCAAATAACTGCAGATCTGAGTCACAAGTCATCCTTTACCACCATAAAGGAACACAAAATTTCAAAGGTGTATGAGCAGTCTTTTCTACTGTAAAGATCAGAGAATAAACAACCTTTAAAAACAGCTTTTCAGCTTAAGCACCATCAGGGTTAGTTTACCTCAATATCATCTCTTGCTTGGAGATATCCAAGACTGGAAACAAAGGCAGAGAAGTTAAGAAGGGAGGGCAAACACATTCACTTTGGGACACTGAATTCCAAAAACGTCGAGCAACTGAAGGGAATCAAATGGAAAACAAGCACAATTTCAGAAAATATTTGCTAGGAGGAAAGACTGATCAGCTTGCAGTGGTTTTGCTGGAAGAGTAACAACAGAAAGAGCTGATAACAACCTTCAACTACATAGAGTGCTGCAAAAATGAAAGAAATTATTTATTCATAGTGTCAGAATTCATAATAAGGTAATATTTTTGAAACCTTGGCAAAGATTACCTAGAAGTCAGTGATACTTTCCACACTAGAGACCTCTGAAAATAGATTACACAAAAAAGCAACAAGGAAAAACACATCTACTAATAACCTTGCTTGTGTAGAAAAATTATGAACTAGATAATAAATTAAGATCTGTTCCTGTAAGTACATAAGACAAAGATGGAAAAGCAAAAATCACAGTCAAATGAAAGGCTGTACAAAAGCAGAAAGGAAAAGGATGCCCAAAATATGTACAGCTCATCCATTTTCAAATTTAAAGCCACAAAGTCAGAATAGGAATAGAGTCATGACTCTGAAATATGGTGAGAGAGGAAAATTTGATAACTGTTGTTACATGCACTGCTCTTTGCGTCCTGAAAAAATGAAACATCATGTAGTACATGCGGTTACCAGAAATGTAAAAGATTCCAGGGAAGGAACAGTAGCTGCAGCATAATCTTGGTAGATCCAGAGATTCTTGGCGTCCACCTCCTTCAAAAGAAAACTGTAAGTGACTCAGCAATTTTTGTGTGCTCCATGGGGCCAACATCCCTTTCCACTTTACCTGAATTGTGTTGCCAGCCACAGTACAGTACCAGCAACACTATTAAGCAGCAATACTAGAATGGCAAAATGTAAAAAAAAAAAAATGTTGCTCCTGAGATCCTATTTTCCTCTCGTGCTTTGAATGGCATTGCTGTACATCAGTGCAACATCTACTACTGCTGAGTTTTTCATTTGATACTGACAGTACCTGAATATCCTCAACAGGAGAGAGAAGAGAGAAGTCATTGTGGACTCTTTTCAGTATTCAAACAGAATATGAGAGCATACTTCATAAAGATTGACCTCTAGAGACAAAGCTGAATGCTGAAGTAGACAACCTGAAAACAGAGATAATGGGGAACAGCTACTATAGACAATGCACTAGAGTGGTGCTGGTCACCTTATGATTAGATGGAGACCTTGTCTGTACTTGGGGGAACCATAAGTATCACACTGGCTTTGAAATGCAGGGCAAAATTAGTCCTAGTGTATTTACTGAAGGAGAACTTAACAAATGCAAGGGGAAAAAGGGCAACTGCAATCAGCAAAGAAAGCTCAGTGGTAAAGTCAAGGGAATAAAGCAGTAACTAAACTGAGAATCAGTATTAATCCAAAATGGAACTCTGAGAATACAAATATTCTGTATCCAAAATCAAAAAACTGTCCTGGGGTAGATGGATCTGTCTCTCAGTACAGTAGAAGTTTTATCCTGGATTTGAGAACATTTTCCCTTAAAACTATAGCATACTTTCCTGTGAAAACTTTTATTCCCTCTGCAAAAAGGTTTCGTTTGAAAACATCTAGTTGGGAGTTCTGTCTGGAAGCTCCAGGTTACACCTCATACCTACAGAAACCAGGCTCAAAACTTTACTAAATGACCCTTGAGTCATCTGTTTTTCTAATGTGGAATTGTGAGAATAACTCTGAGCAGCGGTAAAAGGCCAGAGGACAAAATAAGGATGAAGCATAAGGGAAACAAATTTCTGACTAGGAAGCATGAGGTTGAGACAGTTGATTTGAAAAGCAGCATTTTTGGTAATCGTGGGTATGTTTAGACATGGGTGTTAGCACCCTTTGTCCCAGAAAGGTACTAAAGTCTAAAAAAAGGCACTGAAGTTAAGGGATAATTTCACCTAACTGATATCTGAAGTTAGGTGCTTAGTCTAAGCCTTCTGCCTATGCCCTAGAGAAATACTTCTAGAAGGTATATCATGCTGTTGGTTGGAGACCCTCGGAAGGAATACTTCGACCTCTGTAGGAAAATCCCTTTCTTCGTCTACTGTTCTGGAACCTTCAATAAAGACTAATTTATATTAAACACCTTCCTTTTAAACAACTAAAATTAAAGAGGAATCACACATAAACAACTTGATCATTACCAGAAAATAATTCTGTGCATAACCCGGGGTCAACATTTAGATCCCTAAAGTCCCTAGCTCAAGTCCTCACTGTTTCCTTTGGCAGGCCAGATAGTTATTCCATTTTAACCCCAGAAACTTTAAAATTTATAAAAAAAAGAAAAAAAAAAGTCCTTTAGAATCTATGTTAAATTACATAGCTCTTTAAATAACTAGCAGACTTGAAAAGACTAACAGCGATAGCAAAGAGCAGAAGAGGTGACTGAAAGGTCTAATATGGAGATCCTGGTTACAAAGTCCCTCCCCTGTCACAAAAAAAAAAGAGGTCTTTTACCATAAGAGGAAAGACAAGAATAGTTTTCATTGGAGGAGAGTAATCTAAAACTATGGAATGGTTCTCCAAGGAGCTGTGTTACTAGTTAGCCAGGGCATAGTTTCATGATACTATTGTTTAAGTGACATCACTACTTAAAAAGGATTATTTCATATCCCAAAACCCTACATGAAAAGATTATTTTTTTCTCCATGATAATTTCAAAAATCCCGTTAATATAAACTACCCAACAAACATTGCCGTTGGTGCATCTGTTCACAACAGTGAATAGTTAATGGACCAATGCCTGAGAAGCATTGGAAAAGTGATTGCCAGAATAAGTATCCATAGAGTTATACTCTTGAGTATTCTGGAATTTCAACCGAATATGAGTTTAGTAAGGCTATTTTTATATTTAGACACCTAAAATGTAGCTAAAGAATTAACTCTTTGGAGATGTACTTTTATGGCCTAAGTAGGCAATAGAGTAGGCAATGGATTTTGGATCTCATTTTGTATCTGTACTGAGCAAGAAAAGTTTATTATCTAATTTTCAGAAGAGACCTGTAGCTGTGGATGGTGGCACAGACACTCAATGTCAAAAGAAATTTGCCTCCATGTAGTTTTCTGAGTGTCACACACAAGATATCTGGGGTTAGAAAACTCTTGAGTCCTATACAATACATAGAAAAAAATGAAGTCCTCCTTCAAGGGAGGAAACAAAACCCCACAGAGCTCCTAAATTATAAGAGACTCCCTCCCTACATGCACACCCTGGTGCAAGCACACCTTTAATATGTGTACCTCTTATAGTATACAGACATTTAGAAAAATCTTAGTTAGTCCAAAACAGCAGGTGCTAAATCAGGCAGCTTTGCAAGCGAGCTATGAAAGGGAAGTAGGAATAAATCGTTTACAAGGGACACAGACTATCACTTCTTGCAACACTGGCATTACCATTTAAATGGTCCTTGACAAGGATCTTATTTTGCTCCATTTTACATTCATGCTTAGCAAACAATTGCTGAACATTCATTAAGAAAACCTGCTATAACAAACGAAAAAGCGACTTCAGGAATGTTATCACACCCTGTGTTCTGAGTGTGATAAATAATTAAAACCCTGTTGGCACACTGGTGTGTGTTTTTATGTTTTATGTATGTATAAGACTCCATATCTGCAGCAGGCAGGGAAACTATCTTTTCCTACAAAAGCCTCTCACTCTTGAATTTGGAAACCAAATGCTGGAGTCTTCTTTGCGGTTAATCAGAATTCTCCTATTGAAATCAGTGGAGCTCTACTGATTTCAATAGAATGATGCTGATTTACACCACTGGAATAAATGTTCCCAACTACTTAATTCCAAAAGAAAGGAAGTTACCACTGACTTTTCATTAAGCTGAATATTTTACATACGATTGGGAAATAAACACCTATTTAATTTTTGGTTTAAATTTATATGTCTTTTCACAAATGCACTAGAAGGTGAAAAAAAGTGCAGTAAGCTTCAAACCAGAAAATTCTGTGACATTTTACATTAAGTAAGATTAAAATGACATTTGTGTTACTATATGTGGTTCATATTAGTAGTATGAAAAGGAAATAAAACATCCAGAAAAAACTTTTGTGATCAAATACCAGTTTTCCCATAGCCCTCATTTAGAAGGAGAATGCAAGTGCACAAACCCAAACATACACAATAGGAAAATTATTAGAACTACCCTAAAAACCTTTGAGAATTTTCTTTTTTTTTAAGTATGAGTTGCATTAGTAATTATACAGTATACTAAGTTGAAAAAGATTATTTTTTTTCCATTGGGAAATGTCAGTGAAGAATTGTTCTTTATTTTTTTTTCCTCCGATTCAGACAATTAACTGAAATTGTCTTGAATTCACAAATTGTTTCAGTTAATCAGAATGTACAGGGTGATAAGACATGTTTCTACTGATAAACGAGACACAGCTTTACTTAGAAATTAAATCCTATTTAAAGCCTATAGGAGCTTCAGCTCCTAAATAATTTTTGTTCTTCTGAAACTTGTATCTTGTCAAGCTAACAATGTATTCTCATTCTGATTATGTCCAGACAAGAAGATTTCCTTGTGCTATTAACCACTTGCTCTCAGGGATTGTATGGTGTGTAGTACTTTGCACTCGCTTTCTCTGTCTTTCAGTTAAAGAAGAAATGCCACTTGTCAAATTACAAGCAACGTAATTATTAGAAGCCTAAGGGCAATTTGTTCACAGTGGAACAATCCAGGGAACAGTTGGGTTGGTTGGATTTGTTGTTCACTTGGCTGCTTTGTTCTTTCTTCTTATTCAGTAGAGGGTTGTATAACCTTTTCTTTGCCTGTATAGACTGTTACTTTTTGCTTTTAAATTGTTTAATAACAGAGTTAAAATTGCCTTTTCTCTCTAGAAGTTATATGAAGGTAAGTTAAGTTCTCTTGCACTTAAAAAGCATCATATATAACATGCATATGTATTATTCCAGTGTGCACATAGTGTACAGCTATAGTATCTTTAAACAAGGTACTTATTTGCTTGCTTTTCCACTTGAATAGTAAGGGGATTTGAGTTTCAGGGAGTCTTAAAGCGGTAAGCTTTAAACTGAACTTGACTAAATTTGCATCTCTGTATCAGGGAGAGGCATTCATTCTGCTTCCAAGTGCTATTCCTTAACTCCACTGTAGTGAATTAGCCTTGGTAAACATTCAGAAGCCCACCAGGCTACTCACTCCCTCTCTCTCCTCAGTGGGATGGGGGAAAAATAGAATAAGAAAGATCATGGGTCGAGCTAAAGGCAGGGAGGCTACTACCACTAACCATCACAGGCAAAACAGACTCTACTTGGGGAAAATTTATTTAATTTATTGCCAATTAAAACAGATTCGGGTAGGGAGAAACCTCAATCTCTTCTCGCAGAGGCGACTCCTGCAGCCCCCCACTTCCAAAACCTGAACATGGACACTCGATACACTCACTTGAACAGAAACAGGCAAAAAAGTCTGAGAGGGCTTAGACTGTTGTATTGTTCAAAGTCACCAGAAAACACCATTATAGTTAATCTGACAATCTGTTGAACTGTATGAATAGGTAGTTAGGTCTGGAATAAATGTCTGTTTGTTGTGTAATTCTTTTTTACAGGCAATGAATATCACCAGAAAAGTTTGTTTTGTCCAAGTGTCTCTTTGACAGAATCATTTATTAGATGCAAAGCTGCTGCCTGCAGGTTATTACGCATGCAAAACAAAATAATTGCATATTGTCAAATCATGGCAATACGAAAGGATCTGGAAATGTGAAAGCAGGCTAAGAAAAATGGATAACTGAGCAAAACTATGTGATTTGCTGGAGTTCAGGTGTTTAGGAGAGCTGGAAAATACTAACTCTCCACAACACTGAAGGCATTCAAGAAGTTTTTCATATTACCTTTTGAGGATGCTCAAATTAAACAGCGAGAAAGAAAAACAACCTCTGTGTCAGATAAAGGATATTTTAATGCATAATCCCCAGGATGACAATCTCTGTTAAGAGTGGGAAGAAGAGGGATGAAGAGCTCACCCAGGTCTGGTTAACATTAGCTGAAAATGCTAAACATTTTTAAAAACTGGGAAGCCCTGCTGCTGCCAAGGGCAGTGCCCCTGCCCGAGACCTGAGTGACAGATGAGATACTTGATAATTTTTCCAGAAAAATCTCTTTAATGCCTATTTTTCCAAATTAATGTTTCTGTATCCATGGATTTACTGTTGAAAATCCCTGTGTTTGTGCTTCAGTGATGTAAACTAAAAATTGTTATCACACCAGCATGGTATTAGCCTGTGCCAGTTAGTGCTTTTCCAGCCAGTGCTCAAGCACAGATTGCAAAATCGAAAGGGACAGGAATTTTCCCAGCAGTTATCATGGATGAGGCTTTTCTTTTTGGGGATAAGGCATTTGGAAAAGAGAGTTTAGCCATATGAATGCAATCCGTGCCACTTCATAAAGTTTTTGGCTTATTATATTTCCCAGTATTGACACAGTTAATGGGCAAGGGCACTAGAATAAATTCCAGTACTAGCAGAAAGGGTTGTGGAGATGAATCTTACCCATTTATTACCTCAGCCTTGTGCTTAAACACGTAACTGATGCAACTGAGGAATCTTATACGTTTATATATAAGATACTGTAATTCCATTAAGAGTTAAACAATTCTGAGTTAAACAGCAGCCTGAAGTGAGAAATTTGAGGGGAAGATTACCATGCTGATTGTAACTACTCTACAACATTAGAATACTGTGTGAAAGTTGTTAGTGATCTAATCCATATTATAACAGCTTCAGATTTTTTAAAAATGATTCATAATTGTTCTGGTTTTGACCTGTGCTGAAATAATTCCTGCTTTCAAAAATTGTGGTTGTCACATTAGTAGTGATCTTGGGCAGACAAAGACAATCCTAACTTAAATATAGTGGAGACTGAGAACTTCTTTCTACTAAATACACCAAAATCAAAACGCTTGTTTGAGTTGTTACAGAAAGGGGAACAGAGTCTGGATAATACTCCAGATCCCAAGATTTTATCCTTTCCCAGAAAAAGTGCCTAAAAATGTTGACAAATTCTAACTACTTCTGTTTTTCCAGCTCTGAATTACACTTCAAATTGTTATACTGCTCACTATTACTGCTCACTATTACTATTGCATCTTATGTGTATATTTCCTATCCTTTGGAGGAAGTCAAAGTAAAAATAAAAAAAAAGGACTTGGGTTGTATACAAGGAGTGTGTAGGTGGAGAATTTCTGAGGACATGAGTTTCTATCCCAGTCAGACAGGGGAAGGTTCATGTAGTAGCTCTCAGCCTTCAATGCTCAGCTGAAGTCAGATCATGTTTGGTTCTTGAAAGGCTGTATCATTTTTTTGTGACATACTACAATTTGCCTCTGTCAGAGGACTCTTATTTTGGGGAACTGTAATCTGAGCAAACCAGCAAATCAACATAATTGGAGTATTAAAAACACAAAGGTAAATACATGTGAAAATGCTTAAGAGAAGAATGGGAGACCGAATAGCAGAAAATGAGAGGGTGGACTGTGAAGAGATAGAGTCAGAGGGGAAGGAGAATCATAGCGTGTGTGGGAGAATAGGTACAAGGAACAGAGAAGCAAGGCTGGATCCTGGGAACAGCACTTGGGTATGGATGACAGATTGAGTCAAAACAAAATTTGGCAAGGCTTTGTGGATCACGTTTTCTCTGCTCAGTGTGCTTGGATCTACAGTGAGTAGCACTGCTCTTTGGAGTATCTGAGTTACTGCACCTGCTACCTCAGTGAGCCAAGATCCTTTTGAAATATGGAAGAAGACTAAACATTTCTCCCTACTCTCATATAAATCAGCACCTTAACTCAAATCTTAAAAAATAAGAGCGTCCAAAAAATATCTTTCTAGATGAGATGAGAAAATCAAAGAAATAAAGGTTCCTATGTTTACATCTGATTCTTACTTTAAGATGTCTCACAAGAAGTCTTGTCTCTAACTTTTGACTCCCCTGCACTCCAAGGGAGCTTATCCATGCGACAGATGCAGATGCTGAGCCTGATCTGTCATCCATGAAGACAGGCTACATCTAGAACACAATCACAAAGGAAAAGAAAAGCCAGAGCTGCTACTCCTTAAAATTCAAGTGCCTGAGATAGGATATTTTATGGTGGATCAAAATAGCCTCTTTAGTTAAAACCCTTCCCCTTGCCAGGACAGCTTCCTTCTCTCTGTGCCAGTCACCCATCCTTTCTCTTACATAAACTACCATGACTTAGGGTGATGCAAAACAGACTCATGAGAAGTCTGAGAAGTTAAAATGGAGACAACAACAACGTGAAGACGACAACATGCAGCAAGGAGAGGATACAATCAGAATGACCTGGGCAAAAAAAAGGCCCTGTAGCCCAGCTCTGCAGGTGGGAAAGAAGTACAGGGTTGTTGCAGGTGGTCCATGTGGAAAACCAAATTTCATAACAGAGAACCCATTCAACCAACTAAAGCAAATGGTATATGAGTGCAAAAAATTGCTGTCAAATACAGTGTAAAACACAGCTTTGTTAATGGCTTCTAACATGGCAAGGGATTAATGACATGAAAAAAAGAGGACGGTGAGGCAGGAAGCTCTATTTGCAGCAAAAAAAATTGTTTGGTTTAGACTAAAACAGACCAATTTTCCTTTCAGTGATTTTTCCTTTCATCTAAGTTTCCTCTAAGTAACTGCACTTTCTGAAACTGACTGCATGTTTTGCAGACAGTGTTTGTTTCTAGAACTGACAATGCTCCAAGTTTATGGTTATTACTAAGGTAACGGTAGGGATGTTATGCAGAAAGTCTGTTGCTGAAGACTTATTCTTAGAGAAACAAGGTCACTGCTAAATTCCTCACTATCTACAAATGGAGAGCCATAGAAAGGTCACACCTCCAGGGAGAAGCAGACAGGACTGGTGACCCAAAATTCACCAACCAGGTATTCCATCCGATACATGTCATTCTCAGTTTAAGCTGAGGGATCACAAGGGTCTCGCTCTCTTCTTCTGTGTCTGGTGTCCGAAGAGGATCCTGCCCTCAATTGCAATCCATGCATTCCTGAATCCAGTTCCTGTCTGTTGCTGAGTCCAAACCAGGACTTTCCAGAGTCTGCCCTGCAGTGCCAGTGGTGACATGACCTTCAGCGGGGGGAGGTTGGTCTTGGATTTGTATATATTTGTAGATATTTAATTATTTCCGTTATTATTATTATTATACTCTTTTCCATTGTTATTGTTTATTAGAACTGTTTTAACTTTCCAACCTGTAAGTCTCTTTCCCTTTTGTCTTTTCCTTCCCCTTCTTGGGGTGCAGAGGGTTAATAGAGAGCATCTGCCACTGGTTTAATAGCCAGCCCAGCTTTAAACCATGACAACAGTGAAGGAGAGTAGACAAAAAGTCTTACTTAATTTCTCTCATATGCTGAAACAATGTCCTTGTTGCTAGTCTGTGAATAGTTATACATTCCAAGCATTTGAAAATACAATCATCATCCCCAATATACCATAACAAAAGGCGGTTTATAAGCACCTTACTGGGGTAAATCAGGGTATGAATTTGTGATGCAGTTGTTGTTATAGTAACTGCATGTTTACATAGAGTTTCCATTTAACAAATATGAGATAAATTATCCTTCTTTCAAGAAGAGGAGACAATTACAAGAGCTTTTAGAGATGAACTGTGCATTTATAGTTTCTGAGTTCACATGCGATCTAATGTGTTGAAGTTTTGCATCTGTATTTACCTGTATTTATCATAATTTGAACATAAGTTCCCTGACTAAAATTATGCAGAAATGGGAGAAACACTTGCAAGTCACATGGCATGCCCTGCCTAGGTCTGATAGCATCAGGATATCTATTCTTACAGCCTGATTACTCCTACAAATAGTTTCTCTCCCCATGAAGAATTAACACAGACCACTGATGAAAGGAAAACATAGTGACCTCAAGTTGTTCACAAAAATGTCACTTCCCAATTAAGCTTTTACAAGATTTGGTAAAAATATTAAAAAAACAGAATATTCCACTGGACTACCAAAACTTTGTCATTATTAATTTATTTACCATTAAATGAACATACGTACAAATATAAACACGAAGATTCTATATTAAAATGATGGCAAGACAAGTATTAATTGAAGTGATAGTTATTTAGAAAACATGGAGCTCACTATCAAGAAAAATGATAACCCTGGTAACAGAACCATCCTGATTCATCAATGGTGGGAAATAGAACTCAAAAACATGAAATAAAAACGTAACAAATACAAAGAAATGACAAAATAAGTGTTAGTTTGCTCAACATCATCACTACAGAGAGTAAGATGCCTTTACCACATGAGGCTGATTAGTAGCTTAATAATCTATCTGAAATAAAAACATTTATACTCTGCATATTAAAATAAATTGCATCCAGGAATATTTGTATGTGACTGAAATAAATAATACATAAATAATCACTTTTAAGAAAACTTTAAATTCTAGGAAAACCTAGAGTTCTGAAAGAGTGTT
Source organism: Nyctibius grandis (assembly GCF_013368605.1). Classification (NCBI taxonomy): domain Eukaryota; kingdom Metazoa; phylum Chordata; class Aves; order Nyctibiiformes; family Nyctibiidae; genus Nyctibius; species Nyctibius grandis. Next base: position 3,455,579 of record NC_090695.1, on the reverse strand, counting down.
ACTGTGATAGTGATATTCATAAAGGATGAGCTGAATAGTCCTAGTAATTATAGGCCAGTTACCCAGACATCAAACTCAGACAATATAATGGAAAAGTCAATATGATTTTCCATTAATACAGAATCAGAAAGAGGGGACTGTAATTCATGTCAGTCAAAGTGGGTTTATGGAAAATAGGCTTTGTCAAATAGTTTAGATTTCATTATTTGATAAGATTACAAATTTGGTTGATAAAGGTAGCTGTGTATATGTAATACATGTAGAATATGGTGTGGCATTCGACTTGTATCAGATGAGGAGGTGATTTTTAAAAAATTACAAATATCTGTAAGTCACATGTTAAATGGGTTGTGAATTTGTTAATCAAAAACTTTTAAGTGTTTGTTAATGGAAAATCATCACTGGATGGGCCAACATTCAACACACTTAATTCATGTTCATTGTTTGAAAATTGAATTGCCACACAAAAAACTCCTAGTAAAGGCAGGATGGCACATAAGGACCAGGCTAGTCAGCAGAGTGATCAGAGCTGGTTAACTAGTGAGGTGTATTTGAGTTAGACACCACTAGGAACAGTCAAAAACAAACTCCATCTCTAGCTTCACCTGCCAACTTGCGACAAAAATTGTTAACAACAATGAAGTGGAGTAATAGGCAGATAACTGGTAATCATATGATCTTCATGTATGGCAGTCTTGAAACAGGTGATGGAATACTGCATGGAGTTCTTGTGCTTATACTGTACAGTGAAAGTTATAAACTGGTGATGAAATAAAAAAGGAACAAACCGCTTTGAGATCTACCAAATGTGCCTCACGATGGAAAGTGTTAGAGTTTAGATGAACTACTTTATCAAAATAAGACTGAGAAAGGTGACATCTAAAATTTGTAAGCCTGTCAAGAGAGCCCAGCGCGTAACAGGAGACTTTTGCTTAGTCAGAGCCACAGCAAGAAACAGTAACTAGAAGACAAAAGTGGGGAATTTAATTTTAAAAAATGTGACTAATTTCCATCTTGAAGGGTAATGATCAATGATCATCAGTGATCAGTAATGAAGGATAATGTGAATGACACAGAATGAGTAGGTCAGAGATATACAGAAAGTAAGATTAAATGATCTATAGTTAAACATTGAGGGATTTGGCTTGATATGAACTAGAATTTGTCATAGCATTCCATTATTTGAACATCACAGAAATAGCCTGCTATAAGAAGCTCAACATAAAACTCAAAATCAGCATGCCTCTAGCAACTGCATTTTATTTGTAATACTGACTCTTTTCTGAATGATATAGCAAGATATTGTACTTCCTGTTGTATGGCTGTTTGTCTCTAGCTAAATCACATCCATTAATCCCCTTGCAAGATTTATCAAATATAACATAAAAGGAAAAATGTAGAATCAAAGGTTAATTTAATGTTACAGAGATTTTTAATGGTGATTTGGTATTAGTAATGGTAGTTTATGAATCATGTTTAATTAAATGAATGTGGGAGATAAAAATTAGCCTTATATTTAGCTTTACTAAAGATTATAGCCTCTAAAGCTCAGAAGAGGTTGAGTAAACTCTTCTGGTCTCTAGTAGGGGCTGTATTTAACTAACATTGGAGGTAGATTCTATAGTTTTTATCAGCAAATTAAACATGATCTTCAGATAGCTTAAAAGTGGTGTGGCTTCACTGACATATTTTTTATTGAAGGAACAACAGCAAATGATGTCAGCTTCAGGTCTGGTCTGTTTGTTTCTGCGTGGGGTTTGGAGAACAGGTAACCTTCACTGACCTGTGCTGCACATTGCACACAAAGATGATGCTCAAGCCATTGGAACAGCAAGGTCCCTCAGTTCCTTGAGAGGAAATGCTAAAAACATGTTTACAAGATTGCAACTTCTGCTGCTCCAGTAACTCCAGTTGGAGTGGCTGCTTGCAAAGAGTTGCCTTTGGAAGCTGGTCTCACAAAGGCAGTGATTTAAATATTTCATTTTAGTACTGTATGACACATCTTCACAGAATTGCACCATTCCAAGATCACCATACAGAAAACCACTGCAATACAAATGGTATACAACATATACACTGAAGAAGTAATTAACCAAAATTAAAAAAAAAGGTTTGAACTGCAAAGAAAGATTAAGGTTATGCTTTCTTCATCTTTTACCTGCTTGGTTAACCAAGAAGAAATCATTATTATGAGATGCATCCTGTGAATGTGCATCACCATCTTGTATTTTCACTTTTTTTGATTTTATGTCACTGCTATCATACACAGTTTCTTAACTCTGCAATAATTTTGGTGACGTTAAACTACACATATACATAAGAAGGATGTTCATCTGTTACCACAGTCCTGTACTGCTGTTTACTCCTCACAAATCTAAAGTCACAGTCTCTCTGTTTCTGAAAAATTCTGTTCAGTTATAGGTCCACTGTAAAGAATACAAACACTCATCACATATAAAAAGATGTCTGCTTAATGATATCTGATACCAGGGCTGCTCTGTCCCCAGACTCCCATTTGTTCCTGAGCTCCAGACAGTCTGCATCATCTTGCACCTCTCTTTGCAGCTGGGTACATATGTATTTCCATATGGCTATTTAAAGGCTCTTCTCTGACACCTTGCCTCCAGATCTCTTTTTAAGCATGATATAGAATTTAAATAGAATGCGAAAAACCATAATACTTCAAAATGAATCATTGGAAACAGGATTGTAGTGAAAATTAGAAGGTAACTTATACAGTGAGCTTATTGCTGTGTCACTTCAAAAGAAGTAAATTAGAACTTTAATTCCACAGAACGTGTCCAAATTTTTAATTCCTTGTTTTAAATTATTCATTATATATATAAAGAAATAAATTAAATTATCCATTATGTATAGGTATATTTTTATAGAGAGTAACATTTGTAGAATTCTACAACCTAGTGTGGTCCTGGTAGTTTATTGAAAAATTCTTACAACTTAAAGGTCACGCAATTCTACCAACACCATCACCTGGTTGATTCTGTGATTCTGTGATCATATACCTTCTGTTTCAGACTGTTGGATAAAGAGAAGTTGTTGCTCTCACAAGTAACAATTCTTAATTTAGTAAGAATTTAGTTAATTTGCTGGCAGGCCTTGGACAATTCCCTTGAAGGCTCTGCTTCTGCTTGCCTTGCGACAAAATTGATGTGACTGATACTTCCTTTCACAACAGAGTTGGTGTGATCTTATATTTATGCTTTGAGGCCCTAATATGAAAAGAATCAGGTATAATTTAAGCATCTGAGGGGAAAAAATGCCAACAAAGAAACAAAAGGAATACCGCAGTACACGGATTAAAGCACAGAAATGATATGTGATCTAATCAGTCTTTCATCACAGTAAGACCGGTTGTACTCAGGGCAACTGCCCCCCTGAGACAGTAGACAGGAATGGGGAGCAGAATAGACGCCCTGTAATTCAGCCGGAAGTAGTTAGTGACTTGCTGTATCACTGGGATGCTCACAAGTCTATGGGACCAGGCGGTATCCACCCAAGGGTACTGAGGGAGCTGGCAGAAGAGCTTGCTAAGCCGCTCTCCATTATTTATTATCAGTCCTGGCTAACTGGGAAGGTCTCAGATGACTGGAGGCTGGCCAATGTGACGCCCATCCACAAGAAGGGCCAAAAGGAGGATCCCGGGAACTACAGGTCTGTCAGTCTGACCTTGGTGCTCGGCAAGGTCATGGAACAGATCATCTTCAGTATGATTACACAGTACACAGAGGACAACCAGGGGATCAGGCCCAGTCATCATGGGTTTAGGAAAGGCAGGTCCTGCCTGACCAACCTGATCTCTTTTTATGATCAGGTGACCTGCCTAGTGGATGAGGGGAAGGCTGTAGATGTAGTATACTTGGACTTCAGTGAAGCCTTTGACACGCTCTCCCATGGCATTCTCCTGGATAAGCTGGCAGCCCATGGCTTGGACAGGTGCACTCTTCACTGGGTTAAGAACTGGCTGGATGGCTGGGCCCAAAGAGTGGTGGTGAACAGTACAGCACCCAGTTGGCGTCTGGTCACTAGTGGTGTCCCCCAGGGCTCAGTACTGGGTCCAGTCCTGTTTAATATCTTTATTGATGATCTGGATGAGAGTATCAAACGCACCCTCAGCAAATTTGCGGACAACACTAAGTTAGGTGGGAATGTCGATCTGCCTGAGGGTAGGAAGGCTCTGCAGAGGGGTCTGGACAGGTGAGATAGACAGGCCGAGACCAATGGCATGAAGTTCAACAAGGCCAAGTGCCGGGTCCTACACTTTGGCCATAACAACCCCATACAGTGCTACAGGCTGGGGGAAGAGTGGTTGGAAAGCGGCCTGGTGGAAAAGGACCTGGGGGTATTGGTGGACAGTCGGCTGAACATGAGCCAGCAGTGTGCCCAGGAGTCCAAGAAGGCCAGCAGCATCCTGGCTTGTATCAGAAATAGTGTGGCCAGCAGGACTAGGGAAGTGATTGTCCCTCTGTACTCAGCACTGGTGAGTGTCCAGTTTTGGGCCCCGCACTTCAAGGAAGACATTGAGGTGCTGGAGCGAGTCCAGAGGAGTGCAACGAAGCTGGTGAAGGGTCTGGAGGGTATGACCTATGAGGAACGGCTGAGGGAGCTGGGGTTGTTTAGCCTGGAGAAGAGGAGGCTCAGAGGTGACCTTATTGCAGTCTACAACTACCTGAAGGGAGGTTGTAGTGAAGTGGGAGTCGGCCTCTTCTCCCACGCAACTAGCAATAGGACAAGAGGACACAGCCTCAAGCTTCTCCAGGGGAGGTTCAGGTTGGACATTAGGAAACATTTCTTCTCAGAAAGGGTCATTAGACATTGGAATGGGCTGCCCAGGGAGGTGGTGGTTTCCCCATCTCTGGATGTGTTTAAGAAAAGCCTGGACATGTCACTTAGTGCCATGGTCTAGTTGACACTGTGTTGTTAGGTCAAAGGCTGGACTCAATGATCCCAGAGGTCTCTTCCACCCTGATTGATTCTGTGATTCTGTGATTATAGTAGGGTCTTTACATATTGTTTTATTTATTTAAATTCAGTTACTGAATATTGATCTTTTTTTATTTTTAAGCAACTGAGATTTCTCTCTCCGTCTCTACTGCCTGCTATGTTATCTCTACAGAGCGATTAATAAAGATGAAGTTTTTGTTGGTGTCTTATTTACTGGTACAAATGTAATCTGGGAGACAATATGATACCTTCTGGAAATAAAGCTTGTATATATGCTAAAGAATGCAGGTGATTTGCAGATTTCCAGCCTGCTTACACTGCAGTACATGTGGCACCATGGAAAGTTTCTCCTCCTGCAAGGCATACCGAAGAGCTCCATCTGCACAAGATTATTCATCTGTCCTGTCAGACTGAGGATGTCCCTGTTCGACAGTGCTGAAAAGAGAGCTGTAGTCCATACTCAAGGAGAGTAACCACCCTATAATTGCATAGCTCTTGATACCAGTCTTGCTAGCTTCGATGGGGGTCTTTCCAGTGAATAGTCTGCATGTTGTGCAGCTGAGACGTGAATGCTAGTCGGCTCAACACCAGAAACACTAATGCTTACTGACACTCCAGCCCTGCAAAGTCCATGCATGCACTCTTCTGGCTCCAGGGTTGGATTTAGCTGTATTTCACATGTGAGGAGACCGTACAACCAACTGTTCTGTTTTCCCCTTCAACAACAATTATTCTCTCTTTTGTTTTCAAATATATATACATAGTGGGAAATTAACACCTCTTCAAATCTGGTATCTTTTTGACAGAAAAACAGAGAAATGAGAGGAAAACATTGAAGTCACGGATCAAAATTTCGCCACGATGTGTGAACAGAGAGAAAAAAGAACTCCTTGCAACTCAACTCTAGTTCCCAGCTCAGTCACTAGCCTAGTTGTCACTAGCCTACAGGGATGTTTCCAGAAACGTATTTTCTTATGAAACAAGAAAAGAATGAGTAAAGAGATTCTTAGGACTGGAATTAATAAGGGTTTCTAACTTTGACATCTATGGTCATTTGTTGACACAGTTCTGTTTCTCATAATCAGATTCATCCTTACATGGCTAACCTCATTGGGACAAACTGAAACAGCAATCTAAATAAATGGGAAAGGTGATATAACTTGTACCAGATTTTAGATTGTCAGTCTAACATTAACAAACTGAAGTCTGTAAATTCTGACTCAGACACTCACCAACTGAGTCACATCACTGTTGCCTTTTCCAGGGTTGGTTGTGTTCTGCATAAGAGTTTGTAAGACTTAAAGCCCTTAAATATCACTTCTGAGTTTAGTCTAGTATGATATTTGTATTCTTAGACAAAGATGCTAATTTAAGATGGTGAGTGCGGAATTAACTGAAAATAGGTTATGAGATTTCTGATTATGTACATTCTGTTCTCTGTTCTTACTTTATATTTTTCTACCATAGGTGCTTTGTAAATACTTCTCCCTTTATGTAGCTAAATGTCTTCTCATTTTTATTCTTGATCTCTGAAATTATCTTTGCATTTTTCCTAGGGGTGACTATAATTGAAGACATCATTTGAGGAAGTCAGTATTATTACATCGATTTAGACAGTAGCCTTGGTGGATTGGAACAACACAAATCGGTAAAGTGTTCATGAAAAAATCTGGACAAAGTCCAGCAAATATATGCAATTTCCCACTTTTTTTAGCTTTGGCCTTTTTTAAAGAGAGACTAGAATCCGAGTGCACATGACCGTTCTTTTTGTAGCTACAAAATTGAAAATAATTCAGTCCAGTGTGGTCACTGAAAGCAGTGGTGGGAAGACTCCCACAAGTGATGAAGTACTCCATCCAGAGACAAGAATAAGAAGCAGAGACACATCCCTCTGGGAAGACAGTATTGCTTTTGCTTCTTCCTTCACTCCAGCTCTTCTCTGGATTAAACTGAAAGCTTCTCATTTCCAGTACTGTCAATCTGACACTTTTCATGAGTGTTAAGTTCACTTCTCTCTAATAAAAATATCATAGGAGCTACAAAATATAAGAAAATATAAATATTTCCTGAAGTTGTGCTGTATTTTAAAATCAACTAGGGGGCTTCAAGCACTATATCTCTTCTCTAGATATTGTGTTTATTAGTTAACTAATAAAGGTGGTCAGTTTGTAATACATTGAGAGAACTGAGGTATTTTTTGGAAGTTACTTACCTGCTACCAAACTTGGTGGTCTCCTATGAAAAGAAGTTTCTTTGTATTCTGCTGGAAACGAGGGGAGCAAGGGGCATGTTAGAAGATTATTAATAATCCCTGGTCCTCTGAAAAGTTCTGGGTGTTTTGCTCTGTTGACTTTGACAAATCACAGGTCTTAAGAGGTAGACATAAATCACATTGTTAAAAGAATTCATATCATAACAGCAGAAATGTTGCAGCCTGCAACTCATACTTCAACAAATCCATAAAAATAGCTCTCTTTGTACAGGAAATTTGCACCACTGTAATCTAAGGTCTGATTATAAACAAATATAGCTGTATTGATCCAAACTCTTCCATTCATTTTGGCAGAACCAGTTTCTTCTTTGCTTCTCTATTGCAATAAGAAACAGATTAACAAAATAAATCACTTCTAAATCGAATGACAGGATTAAACACAGGTTAATGGCAATTTAACAGTATTAATATAAAAATTAACTTAAGCAATTTGATTTTTTGCAAGTATTTTCATATTCTCCAGCTCTACTGATGTTATATCATTCTCCTCTCCTCCTTTATTTATTAAGTGAATTTGTTAAAAAAACAAACATACATTTCATCACTTTAATATTTCCATGTACAACACTGGGCACAAGTCTTATGAGAAACAGCTGAGGGAACAAGGGTTGTTTAGTTTGGAAAAAAGGAGACTGAGGAGAGACCTTATCACTCTCTCCAGCTACCTGAAAGGAGACTGTAGCGGGGTGGGTGTCAGCCTCTTCTCCCAAGTAACAAGCAATAGAACAATAAGAAATGGCTTCGAGTTGCATGAGGGGAAGTTTAGACTGGATATCAGGAAAAATTTCTTCACAGAAAGGGTTGCCGAGAATTTGAACAGGCTGCCCAGGGACGTGGTGGAGTCACCATCCCTGAAGGGATTTAACAGACATGTAAGTGTGGTGCTTAGGGACATGACTTAGTGGTGGGTCTGGCAGTGCTGGGTTAACGGTTGGACTCAATGATCTTGAAGGTCTTTTTCAACCTAAATGAATCTATGTTTGTGAAACTGATTAAGGTTAAATCAAAAATTAACAGAACATTTTGTATAAAATGTTCTTTTATTTCTTTTATTTCAATAGCTAATTCATTGAAACATTTTTATTTAGTTTGCAAATACAAAAGCATTTCTCTTCATATTTCCTAATGGATAAATTATAATTGCTCTATTTTACACTTGCCTTTGACTAAAAGCTTTTTAGTGGTTCAGTTTCTAAAGTGTATTTCAAGGAGATGACTGAGTTTAAAACAGAACTTGCATTCTTAGGTATTTATTTTGGTGTTTAGCTGTACATCCAGGCTTTCTAAACAGAGAGAAATGCTTCTGATAGGTCAAACCAGGTGCTCTTCTAAATCATTAACTGCCCTGAAGGGGACCCATGTGAATTGATTGAGAATTTAAATGTACTTCTCTACTGAACCATTTTTTGCTTAATAGTATTTTGAAATCCCTTGGGTTCATCTCCAGTGCAACTGGGTGGTAAAGAACTTCACAGAGAAATGATAAATATGACCTTAAAAACACTGGCATATCAGTTTTGAACTACATTTAAAGATCAGCTTTTTTGAAAAGCTCTTGGTTTTGCTTAATGAAATGGAGTCAACACTCCAGTCTAGTGTGTATTACTAACCTTTGTAATATTTATATCATTGTTTCTTTCTCACTAAAAAAGTTCTAATCACATGAACAGACCTTGCAGATATTAATTTTCTGTTTATATTTTGGAATTTAACAGGTTATTTTGCCCAGTGATGTACTATCTGTTTACACAATTACTGTACATAAATTTCTGCCTTTTTTTCCACCTCATTCCTTATGTAGCCTAGTATTCTATGTATTTTTTTCTTTAAAAATAAGAAAAATAAGTTCACGCTGAAACAGATGATTTAATGAACTCTGTACACACTGTGTGTGGTAGGTTTTTTTCAATTCTCTTCCTCGGTAGTTATAGTTGATGCAGAAACCAGTAAGCAAATTGTTCTTTCTATTCCATATTATCTTCTCCAACTGCATGTGTCTGCATCAGTAACTGTATCAGCAACATCATTGTCTTTGAATTTTGTCCTTATTAACTTCATAGGAACATGATTTTGTGTAGAAGAGAAAATGAAACACTTTTGCCTTAACCGTTTAGTCATTAGTGTATTTCAGTGCTTTAACCATTAACAGGGAGCTTCAGTTTGCCTTAAAGGAACTCATCATGTCATCATAAAGGTATGTCTGATTTTCTTGAGATTAGACTTTCTGATAACAATGACATAAGAGTGTTTGGTACATACATAAGAAAATGAACATCACATTAGTATTTTGTGACCTGATAATTGTAGGCTGTTAAGTTGCACTTTTGGGTCATCTTACATCCATAGCCAAATAGCGTGACAACAAACTGGCAATATATAATGCTCAATTATTAATTTTATTACTTAGGGTATACTGAGGAGTTTCACTGGATCATGCATTGTTATTTTTAGTCTGACTGTCTAAACAGACGTAGGAAATATCTTAAATAGTTGCTGAATGTGCATCCAAAAAGTAGTAGCAGTTAATGACTTTAGAGTTTTGTAATTCATATTAAAGTAGTTTTAATGCCTGATTTGCTTTAAGTATCAGTAGATGATTGACAGAAGTATCTCATACAGAGCACATTTGGACTATGAGAATTTGGATTGTGAGAATTTGGTCTGGCAAAACTTCTTTTCATTCAAGGTAACTTAATGTATGCTAATTCCCATCTGTCTGCATGTTCAACAAAGATGATTCAGCAGGTATCTTTGACTATATCTATGCTAGCAAATAAAATTAATCAGGGTATTTCTCTGCCCTGAAACCAAGGTGTATGCCTGTCTTCCATCTATATATCTATCTAGGCTCTGTTACCTGCTTCCTGCATCACAACATGATCTGGAGCAGTGTCTTGAGTGACTCCAGTAATAAAGGAGCTAATCACTCCACACAGAGGAAGTTGTTCTGTGAATCTTCTGATGATAATGTTCCACTCTTAAGCAGGTAGGATTTGAGATCGAAATCAGCAGTATTCTCCTGGTTGCCTGTAAGGATCCAATACCAGTGAGGGAGCGAAAAGATACGCATTCCAGAGTCACAACCAACATGTACAGGAACCTGCAGATACCTGAAAAGCAGTTATAGAGAAAGCAGAGCCAAGTTCTTCTGTTTTGGGGCAGATGGTAAAACATCTTCCTATCATTGTGAAGCAGAATTCACCAAGCGTTGGATTGTTCACCCACTAATGTGGAGCAGGGTTCCATGTGAACAGCAGTTGAACATGGGTCAGTCAGTCCTAAGCGATAAGTAAAACATCAAAGAGCAAACAAATGTGGTTTAGTAAGTTCAGGCTGGACATGAGAAAAATCATCCTCACTAGCAGTGGAGTGAAACACATTTCCCAGAGAGCCTGTTGAATTTCCATCCTTGGAGGTTTTTGAGTCTCAGCTAGACAAAGCCACAGCTGGACTTGTCTAGTGTTGCTGATAGTTCTACTGCAAGTGGGAGTTTGGGGTCCTGTCAAGAGGAATCCCATCAAATCAACCTTTCTGTGATTCAGTGGCAATACTAGGAATGACCTTACACAGCTCAAAAGTGACAACGAATATCTACAAGAGGGACTAATAGTGTCAAGAGTTTAACAGGTGTCATTGCTAAAATCCTGGTCTTGGATCAAGGTTCAGGCTTGACTTCTGTTGGCGTATGTTGCTGTATGTTCTGTTTTGATAGAAGGGTTGTGAAAGTTTGCCTTATCCTTCACTGATGCATTTTGTGATTGGATAGATCTCTTTGGAAGGAGATAAAATGTTCCTCTTTCCTGAGAACAGCTGAGGCTGGGCAGACAGAAACTCTGCATGTTGGGATCACCTTCTAGAATATGTGGGCTGAAGATGATCCATGTGTGAGAGAGATCAGTGCCTGCAGAATGATGCATTGTACAGAGAAACTCTAGTTTATTGTAACTCTGAATGTCATCACAAGTTGATGGACTGAGGGTAAGGTAACAGGAAGCGACAAGTCCAGCAAGAGGAAAGTTGGGATTTTCTTTTTGTTTTGCCTTACAAGGCATATCTGAGTTTTCCTATTTGAAGTTTGTCTTTCTAATCTATCACACTAAAGCTCAGCTTTAGACGTTCAGAAACTTTTTGGTGTGCTCATCTTAAGAGGGCAGACCTCTTAAGTAAGTAAGATCCACTTACTTAGATCATGTCATTAAAGGCCTTGTTTTATGTTTATGGGTACAGATGTCTTTTTCCTGAAGTTCATCCAACAGACATAGACTGCTGAAGGTTTATTGCTAGTGACTGAAGGGGAGGGAGAACACAGATGTTCTCATGCTGAGCATCATTTGATTAGAAAATGAGGACAATCCACAGTTTTTTTAGTAAGAAAATGGTGTGCACATCCAAAAACTTAGTGGCAATAGGAGATTTAAAACATTTAGACATACTGGGAAAGATTACTACTGGATATGAGGTAGGATAGGAAAGAAAAATAACAGGAAAATAACAGTAATTTTTAAAAAGACAGATTTTAATAAACTTTGTAGATAGGATTATGGAGAAGCTGCGAAAATGGGCAAAAGGTGTTAAAGCAATGTGATAATTCCATAAAGAATAATAAAGATATACACAGAAATTATTGTGGAATTGAGGACTAATTCAGAAAAATGAAACTATATTTAGCTCATTGGTAAACTTAAACAGAAGAATAAACAAAATATCTAGGAAACAGAAACTAGGTCAAGACAAATATGAAAGTATTTCATGACTATGTGGAAATAAACACAAACAAAACACAAATAAGCAAAGATCATGAAAGCAAAAGAAATTCATTTATTACTGAGCTAAAAAGAGTATATCAAGAAGTTCTTTGTGAGAGAAGGAAAGAAATTATTGACAGATACAGACAGTCAGGATGCATAATGCCTTTTTTGAAAAAAGCTTCACTGAAAAAGGCTTCACTGAAAAAGTCTTTCAGTCATTTGATTAAATTATAGGAAGCTGCTACATCTCATGTGAGCATCCATGGAATAATATCCAAGGGACAGAAAAAGTTAGACTACTCAATCAAATCAAATGTACCTAAGCCAGTATGTAGGGAAATCTTTCTGTCATTAGGTTTGAGAATGTCTGGAAATAGAAATACATATGTCTTTATTTATTTAAGAAAATATTTTTTCTTTTATATTTATGCCTATAAGAAAAAATATGTGTATATAGATAGATAGATAGATAGATAGATAGATATAAAAGAATAAATTGGGTAAACTGAGCATTGTGGGTCAGTCACTGTAATTCCAGTTCTGAGAAAAATGATGGAGCACATAACCAGTGGCATATAAAAACATAAAGGAATAAGGAGATGATCAACATCCATCATGAATTTGACAAAAACAAACAAGTCAAAGCAAAGAAATTCTTCAGAGAATTTCTTAAAGGCTCTCTCTGTGTCCAGAAAGCCTAAATACTTGATGGATCTGAGAGAGTTTGCATATTCAAAGTAATGACCACACTGAGCTAAAAAGTTAGTGTATTAGAAGAGAATATCAGAATTCAGCTATCAAACTGAGGCAAAAAAATAGAATGTTGTTCAATAAAGAGTGATGGGAAGAAGACACTACCCACAGTAAATGGATCATGATTGACTAAGATAGCAGTTCTGTAGAAGATACTCTAGAGTATCCCTAGGGCAGGCAAGTAGTAGCAGACAAATTATAGCAAAGGTGAGTCTGCTTCAGTACTATGTACAGCTTTTAAATTAGAGAGATTATGAAGTATTGAAATAGATTGCACAAGATGGCTATGGTTCCTCCAACATCAGATGTCTTTAAGAATAAATTAGACAAACATCCATCAGAAATGACATAGAAATAGCTGATCTTGCCTTAGTGAAGGGGAATGTACTGGAGAGACCTATGATACCAGTGAATTCTGCGCTTCAAGCCCTGACACTTGAATGTGTATCTGATTGTTTTGACTTCTACTCCTCATGGACACAAAGAAAGATGTGCTGAAATACTGCTGTTGCAGTTAGACTACTCTGGCCAAAGACATAAGCTCTTAAAAGAGTTCGTTCTTTCAAGACCAAGGACTGAAAAATGCAGAATTTGACCCAGGTTCTAGAGAAAACTTAATTTTTTCTCTTACAGTCATATGGCACTTACATCAAACTTACATTCTTAAAAAATGATATATACTAATCACAGTTAAATAGTCTGTTATAAACTGCTTACACAATTGGACATAGACAAATAATGTGGGGCTGATAAGACAGTAATGGTGCTTTTGAACATGTGAAATAGATGTGGAGTAGAGCTCCTTTTCATAAAATCACAGAATCACAGAATCAATCAGGGTGGAAGAGACCTCTGGGATCATCGAGTCCAACCATTGCCCTGACACCACCATGTCAACTAGACCATGACACTAAGTGCCGTGTCCAGTCTTTTCTTAAACACATACAGAGATGGTGACTCTACCACCTCCCTGGGCAGCCCATTCCAATGTCTAATGACCCTTTCTGAGAAGAAAAGTTTCCTAATGTCCAACCTGAACCTCCCCTGGCAAAGCTTGAGGCTGTGTCCTCTTGTCCTATCGCTAGTTGCCCGTGAGAAGAGGCCGACTCCCACTCCACTACAACCTCCCTTCAGGTAGTTGTAGACTGCAATAAGGTCACCCTGAGCCTCCTCTTCTCCAGGCTAAACAACCCCAGCTCCCTCAGCCGTTTCTCATAGGTCAGACCCTCCAGACCCTTCACCAGCTTGGTCACTCTCTCTGGACTCGCTCCAGCACCTCAACATCTTTCTTGAAGTGCGGGGCCCGGATAATGGCATGCCAAGTCCATTTTTCTGTCAGTAGAGTGTATGACTGAATGGTAACTGCTATTCCACTCAATTTGAGAGAAGGTTCCATAACAATATGCAACATAATGTGTCACCAGCCATTTCATTGTCCATCTCTGGTCTCGTAATAAACTGCAAGAGCAAAAGCTGAATATATTTCCTTATACATCAGAAACCTTGATATGGAATTACAATTTGAGCTTACATGTCTTTAATGGGTGTGTTGATGTGATGATAATAATAACAGTAATAATAAGAATATTTGCTAATCTGTAATTGCACTCTGATTATACCAACATGATTTACAAATACTAATTATATGAGCCTTTCAAAGCTCTTGTAACAAACATAATAGGAAGAGATACAGCAATTACTATCATACTTCTCTTTCAGCAAAAATTTCCTTAAGACTTGTATATAATCTAAAACAAAGAAAATACAGGAATATGAGCATTTTCGCAAAAACTAATGTGCTGAAGATATGGATATTATTTTTATTCTTATTAAACTACTTCTTTTTCTTACATGTCGTTGTGTTACTATACAATGAACACTTTAAATTTTTCTTTCCTCATTTACAAAACAAAAGTTAGTTTTCAAATTGCAAACTTTGCAACTCATTCATAATCAATGTCAGCAGCTTATTAAATATTAATTTGTTGAAAAAAGCTCAGTATCTTTACTTTCCTCTTCACTCTGTATTCATTGTTTTATGTAACCTGTGTGCTATTGTTTCTCTCACTTGGCAGTTTGGTTCCTGTAGCATACTAATATGTAACATCCCAGCAGAGCTCTTTGTGGTATATTGGCCCAACGAGTAAACTTTGTGGTAAGTCAACATGTGTCACATTCCTTCAGCTTCTACCTTTAGTGGGAAAGTAGAATCTTCTTGGCCACAGTCACGGACCATATTCTACATTCCTCTAGTACCATCAACGATAACTGAAGCAAACGGTGGTATTACAGGAAATTTTGCAACACATTAAGTTCAGTTGATATAGTCTATCCTACTTATCTTTTTCTATGCCTTTACACTAGTGTAGATTTCTGCAGAATTTGACTCAATGAATTAAAATGAAGAATTTCCTAAAATTACTTTTCCTTCATCAAAATAAAAAGGAATAACTTAAAGGTTTTTCCTCTCTTGCCTTTATTTTTAGCAAGGAAAAGTTAACAGATGTATTTTACTTTACTTTGTCTTCATTTAACATTTTTGTATTAGATAATTGTAAAAAAATCTTCCTGTAAGTATAAAATTCCTCAATATTTCTAGAAGTTATATATAACTTAAATTAAACATATAATTACACACACACACACACAGAGAAAATAGTCTCTTGCTGATTTGAAATTTATGTCTGATGTGCTTAAATCAATCCCATGGGTAAACAGTAACACAAAACATATTTAACTTTGTAAGAACTTCTAATGCCAACAGCCTTATTAGGTAATTTCTTACTTGTTTCACGTATGTCTTTATATAGTCTGCATTAGAGCAGAAATAATGCTAACAAATATTGATTTGAAACAAAGTAGAATCAAGAGATATCCCACATAACATTTTGTAAAAGAAGTTTGAACTCAATGTAAGAAAGAAGATTCAGTGAAACAAAAAAACAAGAATGTCTTTCCGTATTGTGATAAAACCTATATACCTCATTAGTAGACAATGTATTTGACTACCTTAATAGGGCTTTGAAAAGAGACAGTGCACTACTTTTAGTCAATACTTGCATCCTGGTTCACCAGAATTCACCAAAACCCTTCCAGTATTAAAATAGACAATGTATAGACATTTAAAAGTAGGTATTGAATGGTAATTATCATTATAATTTGAAGTGACTGGAGGTCTAGGACTCACTGTATATCTGCAGTGAATATACATAAAAGCATGTGGTGTTTCAAGTGATTCTGATTTTTCCAAGAATACCAATTCCTATTATGTATTGTTTGCTGAGTCTGTTTGAACAAAGGCAGATTGTAGCAGACTGCAAATTATTTGAACTGGTTGAGAATGGAGGAATAGGCTCCTAGTTGAGGATTATTGAAATTTTGTTGCCAATTATGGAAAAGTCTTACTAAAAAAACGAACATTATAGCAAAGGAAACAAAGGTTCAGCCTGAAGGCTGTATAACAGGATGTGAGGAAAACTGCAAAGGACTGAATGCTTATTTGAAGATGATGAAAATAAAACACAACAAGGGAACAATAGTCAAGAATTTGACAATGTGTGTGAGTTACACAAAAGTTTGCTTTCAAAATAACAAACACAAATAATTTAACAAAGCACCAGCTAAAAGGATTTCAGAGGGGAAAAAAAATGCATTCTAAAATTACAAAAATAGCAAAGGCTCCTTCTGTAGAGAAGCAACAGTGTCCATGGAAAGTGGGGGTGCTGTGACTAGAAAATATGAAGGGAGAACCAGTGGTGGGTTAAGTATTTATCATTGTATTAGGGTACTAGGAATTTTTTTAAAAAAATCTTTTTTTCTTAAGGAAAATGGAACTTCTGATAGTGGCAACTAAAGGAGAGGCTAAATCACAACATTTTTGTGTCCATCTCCCAGTTTACTCTGTCAGAGATGGACCAGTACAACAGGACAACATCCTTGATGCTACCACACTTTGCTCCACCCATGGAGCACATGCGGTTTTGGAGGTGGCAGCCGAAATTAAACCAGACCTTTCCATGCCTGAAGAGCAGGACTACTTCAAAGTTTGGTAGAGAGAGAGCACTTAAAGCTGGTTTTGCTCTTAAATTATATGTTTGTCACATTAGGCTACTGCTGCTGCAGACATCTAAGGGCTCACCAACAACTGCAGGCAAAAAGTGAGCATCAGAGGGCATGCAGCTACTTGTGGACAAATTATATGACTGATTGGATCTCAGAAAAAAAGACTAGCAAGTGTTTCCTTTTTATATTTGCAGCGTGCTTAGCCTGTAACAGGATGTCTTCTGAGTCTCCTCATCATGCAGAATTAGTAATAAAGAATAACAATTAGTATCCATCTTCTGGTCCTGAATCCAGTACCCTCTAAAGCTGATGAAAAGATCACCTTTGATTAGAGAGATAGAGTGGGGATCTTGACGCAGGGAGCATAACTGAACAAATGTGAATACAAGTGCTTTACAATGGGCAAATATCATGGACTGGTCATAAACCATAACCCTTCCTGGCGAACCTTTCTGGCAAAGTCTCCTGTTGTCTTTGTCTGATATTTTCTCACTGTCCCGAGTTCATTTTAACTTTTTCTGAAAGACTACTCCTACTCCTCTGGACTGGTCTGCTTTGTCCCCTTTCAGGCACTGATCTCCAGTGAAGACCTTAGTCAGCAAGAAAAAATATGAAATACGTCTGTGAGGGTAAGGGCAGAGTAAAGTAATGCATCTTCTCACAAATTGTTTATATACTTCTATTTTTGTTGGGCAAAAGCAATAGTTTCTTGTATTATCTAGACTTCCTCCTCAGGAAATTTGAAACCTTACAGTTCTGTAGTATTTTATTCCAGTTTCTACCTACTATCAGAGCCTGGTTATTTAAGTGTACATATATTCAAGCAGAAGAAAATCCCTTCAGCTTTCCAAGATGTAGTCAATTAAAGTTTTTACTCCATCCTTTTAGACGTTTTGCTGTCCCTTCTTTATTTGCCAGAGGAAAAGAGAGAAGAAGAAATGTATATGCCCCTGTGCTTCCTGCAGCATAATCCACAACACTGCTGGTAGGATGTCGAGTTAAATCCTGCACCCTGTGAGTGTGCAATTATCATGCCCTCAGCAGAAGCACATTTTTTAGAGGGACACAGCAAGTTAGGATGATGTATAATATCCTCCTCATGGGATGGCTTAAATTACTACACTGCAGAGCCAAAATGCTGGGGTTTTTTGCTTGTTTTTTTGTTTTTTTTTAAAAAAGGCAGTCTTTCCAAACAGCGCCAGTGTCCCATACCTAATCCTATCGCAACATTTATTTGAGAGACCTCAAATTTGTAGAATCAATTGGATGGTTTATTTTTTGATCATCTCTCCCTCTTGTGGCTGATTGCAGCAAGGAAAAGGGCTGTTATTCACAATTAAATTCAAATCAGGTAACCCTATTATCTGTTTCTAACTACAGGATTTTGCTAGATATGTTTATATTATAAAGTGTTACGAATTCTTAAGGACATAATTTGATGCCCTCCACTTAATGGTGCACATTTACACTTAAATAGCACAGAAATATTATCGTCTCATTAGACCTTATCCACCTTAACTCTCACCTGTTAAATGACTGTGTAGGTTATGCTGTTAAATGCATGTGTGTAAATAAAACCCTTATTTAAGAAAGCTTTCAAAAGTGGGAAATTTTTTCTTTTTATTTGCATGGATGTTGTCAAATTAATACTAGTTTACAGGAAAAAAAGTATACTAAATATCATTGTATGGTAAATCTTATAACTGAAAGTTGTCTAGAACCACATACTGGCTCTCTGCTTCAAGGAGCTACAAGGGTTATGGATTTCTCCCAAGGAACAAAACATATTTTCAAAAAGCTATTTCTTCAGGTTATTCTCCTCACATATTTGACATCCCTTTATACAGACTGAGTTATACTGTTTTCCTGTAAGTCTAATTTGGTGTTGGGCTTTTCAGACGGCATTTTGAAAAATAAACATGGAGGGAAACAAACAACTGTTCTTGAAAAAAAAAAACCAAGAACAAAAAAAAGAAAATTTGATAGTATAACCATACAACTGCGCGAGGAGGGGACTTTGACTAAAATTATGCATGGAGTATGTTTGGGTGGGGGCATGGAGGGAGGTGAAAAACACCAGATCTGCACCAATAATTTTCCTTTGTCATATGTGTAGGACGACGACCAGTTGTTTAGAGGGATTTACAGAGAGTTGTGGCAAAGCAGTTAAGTTTCTGACAACTTGGACTGGACCCTCTTTCTGGACTCTGACCAACAGTGGATTCCAGTTGATCCAACGTGAGTGGATACCACTCAGCACACTGGGAATCAGACATGGCCAGCAGCAATAACCTCTACATTCCTTCTACATGCACCATAGCCTACAGAGAGTGGGACATCTTGCTACCAACCCACAAAGAGACTTCTAAGCGTTTTTAAAATTGTCCAGGGTGTCTAAGACATTCACATAGAACTGAGAAGTCTGACACAGAACCTACTTATCTCCTTCTGGAGGAACTGCAGTCATTTACTGGGTTACTTTATTCTCAAAGAATGCTAGAAGTCTATGCAAGGACTGCTGAATGAAGTTCTGGTGGATGAGATTAACCTTGGAATTACAACACATTTGTGTGTGTATTAACAATATCTCCACTGACTCAGTGAGAGCTAAGATCGACTCTCAAGAAGATGACTACCTTTATCTCCTCATCTAGCTCTGAATCCTACCCTGATATATCTTAAATGTCTCAGTTTAACGAGCAGTTTAAGTTTGCAAATGCCATGGGCATACATTGCATTCTAACAGCTTTGAAAAGGGCAGGCCACCAGTCCTCTTGAAAAGAAATCTCAAAGGGCAAACAAGTGTCTTCTACAAAGTCTGATCTAAAATTAAAAAAAATATATGCATCTTTTTTTCAGGAAAGTCTTTAAAGAAATCAGGATTTCCCATGAAGGTGTACTAGTTTCAGTGATGAACACTAGTACACAAACATTTCTGATAATGCCATTAGCATCCTTTCAGCAATTCTCAAATTTTTCACTCAAGAGTTGTTGCCTGACATAGCTTGTTCATCTGCTTAGGTCATCTGTTCCTCACCATGGCAACTAGAAAATTACTGTACGTCAGTGGTCTGAAGTATAAATGCATTTATTGTTGTTGCTGTGTTCTCTTGGGTGGGGAAATGAGGATTGTCTTACATCATGGAAACAGCAAGGTTTGTAGCCAACCTTATTTCTGTGTGAGTAGAAGTTTCCCAATCATAGTTCATAATAATTCAAAATAGCATTTGTGTCCCCTTCCTCGTAGTCTCCCTCTTGCTGCTAGCTTCATCATTTCTTAAAGACATTAGCCTGAGCTGGAGGGAAACATTTTCCTTGAGCTACTAGCCTGCTTTGTTGGGAGATTAAAAGACTAAAATCTTGACCTTCTTGGTTTTGATCCGTATTAATGTCATGGAGGGAATTTTGGTCTCAGGGTCTGTGGTTTTGTTCCTACAAAGAATAAAATAAGCCCTCTTAGAGATTACAGCATATGTGTTTGCTCGGCCAAAGCAAGCCATGGTAGAATATAGTAAGTGTTTGCAGTTGTTTAGTTAAGAAGATCTAAGCTAACTGAAATAAATTGCTCACTTGGAATTGCTCAAGTGGCTTGACACCCACATTTATCTGCTGTGATGCTATAGCTCAGAGACTAGAGGAGATTTAAAGGCTGCAGAGAATTGAGTTAATTTTACAGACCTTGTTTTGATTTAGAGAGCCAATACAAATATTATTGTACCTTCTTTATGCTTACTATAAGCTCTTTTAAAAATGTATGAAAGTAAAGCTCCATTCTGCTATAACGAGGCATAGCACACTCTGGCTATATAAAAATGATACATTGAAATACTTTCTTCAGAAAATAGCTTCTGAAAAAAGTAGACTTTAGGACCATTGCAATCATGTACTTCTCATAAAAGTTGCAATTAAACATTAAATTACATATATATATATTTATGTGAAGCAAACAGACCTTTCAAACTTTCTTGTTATTTTGAGATTTTCTAGCTGCAGGGATAAGCCTATTTTATTAGAGCTTATTTTACAATGAGCTCCTTATCAGATCTACTGCCAGCTTGTAAACCCCAGGGGTTCAAATACAAGTGGACAAATCTCTTCATGGTTTCCTTGAAACGTGTTAAAAACTTGCTGTTATTTTCTGTTAGACTCAGGTCAGAACTAATTTTGAGAAGACCTTTTAAACCTCTGATACTGTAACACCCCAGGTAAGCAGTGACGTGGAAGTGGAGGAAATATGATAATTTGAGAAGAAGGAGACAAGCTACAAAAACAATTCTTTGAGCAAGGGAAGAAGAAAAAATCTGTACAAACCCTCTTTTCAGTAACATTTTCAGTACTATTTTCTGTTTCTTTAACAATGTATTTTAGTACTTTGAACATTGCTTTTTTTTGATCTTATTATTAACACTTATTTCATACTGCACGTAGAACAGAAGGTGACAAGAATCTTTTGATTGCTTTTGGCCTAATATATTTGGCAGGTTGATGCTGCAGATCATCAGTACACTACTCTTTCTCGCTTTGGGAATAGGATTGATAACTGGACAAGACCTAATTCTTTGTCCTACCAAGTCTAATGTAACACGGTCCACACGTCCCTGACATGCATCCTAAATAACACAGTAAAGGTCAGCTGAATGAGTTCTCAACTTACAGCACTAACCTTGAGCTCAGCATCAGGGCCAGTGGCATCTGGGCACTGTGAAACTGGTATAAACCAGGGCATTTCAGGTTAAATCATGTCCTTAGAATGCTACTGCCATCCCAAGACACAAGCTGGTATTGCTCTACTGCTGTCTACACAGGAATCTGCTGCCAGTAGTTGTCGAAAGAAATAGGAAGGCAGTATGTCATCACTCCTCAAGTTCCACTTTTTCTGCTAAGGCTCTAAAATAAGAACTATTTCATTTCTTTTTTCTTTTTTCTTTTTCTTTTAAAAAACCACCCCGCTTTCATGAGAAACGACTGGTTTCAAAATTATAAAATATAGCATTCCCCCTGTCTCATGAAAACATCTGTTTTCTATGATGTGAACATCAGGCTGTGCTGCAGAGCACAGTCTTTGTTCCTTGCCCTTCCCATGTCTTCCTGTAAAGGATCTTGCTAATTTTTCATGTCAAGCATGTCAGCAAATTCTTCTTTGTTTGGAGTACTTAAACAGCAATCAAGTATTTTTCTAAAACAATCTGCTTTAGATCAGCAGATTAGAGCCCAGTTAACACTTCTTACATTTCCAGGCATGACCATTCACACTTAAGAGAGAAATTCCTAGGCTTCATTAAGGAGAAATCAAGAGACAAAGTTATACTGCTGTGATTATAACAACGTTCACTTTAGCATAGACTTGTAGGGAAGGATAAGCCACTATCCAAACTGGGGAAAAATCCTATAAACATAGATGTCTTATTTAATCTACTTTACATATTAATTTTCCAAGTACCTCTGGTCAACGCACTAGAATACAATTTTCCAGAGCGATTAAACCCCATATTTTCATACGTCTTCTGGAACTTAGTGTATAACCATAGTTATATAATTGTTACAACTTCATTGTACATTTCATAGTTAACCAAAACTAGGTCTTACAAACAGTTTAGTGTTACAATTTATAAAAAGTGGTGTGCCTTTATTTTTCTTTTTAATCTCAACACAGTCCTCACTACAGTGAATTTTATATCTCAGCATATCTACATTACAGCTTGATTACTGCAAAGAAAGATCCTAGGCCTAAATTTGCCCTGCTTTTCTGAAAAGCCCAACCATTTCAGTGAGGTCTACAAAGTTATTTAGAAGTAGTTTATCTTGCTGTAAGAAAGGTTGCATTAATTTCTTTACCTTTGTTAAGTTCTTTATAACACTGTCTCTCTTATTAACATCTAGCCAGTTGTTCTGTCATATTAAGAGAGAAATTCCTTCATTATCCCATCTAGTGGCTACTCAGTGCTTCAACCTATTTGTGATTTTCATCTACTTGTTTGTTCTATGAAATTATGCAGTCTATTACTATTTGGACATAATTAATCCTACTTATACTCTTTGGTGGGGAGTTCCACAGGTTAATTGTGCTATTATACAATTATGCTTCAGTACTTGTGAAATACTGTTTGTTTCAGCTGTAATTTGGCTTATGTTATCACCTCTCTTTCTATATTAACCTTCTTGTCACCACCTGCACTTTTCCGCAGTTTAAAATTCACTCTTGTGTATGAACTGACAATACCTGAATGTGGGAGCTTTGCCAGCGCTGAATAGTCAACTCCAGTGTGCTTCACTACTTTTCAAACCTCACTTATCACCAGCAAAACAGCCACTGAAAGCCAAACACAGAGACTTCCCATTTCTTTACCTTCAGTCTCATAACTAGACCACTTCATTGTATCATAATAACTTTAACAATGCCACTAGCTTACAATATTTTTATTATTGTTACAGGGTTTGTAATTTAAGACAACCTAGTTGACATTTATTTTGGTTATCAGTCTAGGAATAAAACTTTCCCTACACAAAGTTTATATTAGGTTCTAATGTTGGGAAGCAAATGGGGCTATATGTTCACCTAGTCTGAGATACACTTTGAAGCCAGTTTCATTTGGGGCAGTAAGGAAGGGAATTGCATTGCTCGGAAAATTGCTGGACACCTGGCAGTTATAAAGCTTCTTCTGGTTAATTTTCACACAAATCTAAAACTGTCAAAAAGCTTACATCCATAAAGGAAGGTGGACAATGTTGGTGACATACCTGGGAAGTCTATATGGAGAGAGTTGATAAAAGTGATGCTGGATGCTGGTATGTTCTGAATAATAATGAAATTGAGATTGTGGCGAAGTCAAACCTCATGTTTCTGAATCACCTGAGCATCCTGACTAACTTACAGATACTACCCTGGTCAAAATCCTCCTATGGATAGATGCCATAGTTTTTGGTTTTGGACACTTGTTACGTTTAAGTTGTGTTGTGTGTAGGAGGGCTAATTTGGCAGAAGCTAAATCCCCTTGCATTCCAGCTTGTCCTCAGATATTAGAGGGGCTGGGGGCAGCTGAGCTGAGCCTCTGAGTGATGCCTAATGTGACACCTTAAATTTTGGCTGAAATAGGCCAAAATCGGCACTATCAGTCCGGCTGCGTTCAACAGATAATATATTGAACTGACACAGGTCCAGATGCACTCGTAGTGTGGGGCCCAGTCACGGTCGGTGAACTAACACGGTTCCAGATGATGCCGTAAATCTGGGCGTGCCCACCGAAATAAAATCCTAGCGACCAGTTCCACAGTTAAGGAAATTTATTCAAGCAACAGATACAGATTCTTTTAGGTTGCTGGTGATGAATACACTGTCCGCAAAGCACGCTTAGGTACCTATGAACATACATATGTTGCAGGATGACTCTATAGCGCTATTAATACAATTACGAATACAAGCTTGATTTCTAAGTTTCCCAGGGAAGCACCTGGTATAACCAAGTGTACAAATCTTACCCAAAGGCGTCCTTATGGGTTTGGAAGAGAGATTCAGCCCTTCGACTGCTCCCAGAAGTATGTAGTGATGTTCCTCTGACTTCTCAGTGATGGTATCTTCCCCACCTTGCCTCTTTCTTAAGGATTTTTTATACTAGTTTTCTGTGTTTAAGTGGAGCTTGAGTGACTCTAGTCATACATACCTTTATTATTGATTGGTGCAAAATTCTTTTGCTTCAATTTAAAGGTATAGGCTAAGAAAAATTCAGAGAGCATGCTCAGGGGGAGAGGGAGGTGGGTAGCTTTTGGGATGAAGGTGTGTTTTGGTATTATAATGAGATTATAATAAGCAAAGTTCATCCACGGACACGATTTCATACAATCGCTGGCTCTGTAACCAACATTCTGGGTGGAAAGGGGTACTATCTCTCATTTGACAGTAGCTATGTAATTTATCTGCTACGAGGTACCATCGAGTTCCTACACCTGCCTCATTTACATAGAGCCTGGCCATGGTTATCTCCACCTTGTTCCACCCTCTGTTCTCTCAGAGTTAGCACACCAAGCTCCCGTGGTGCTGAACATCTGATAATGCAGGCCAGGTTGCCTGGGGAACCATCACAGATCAGATTCCTTATATGCCAACCACGTTCCATCCTGGATGCTTTCTTAGTTCTATAGGATGTAGATATAACTTTACTTACTTACTTTCAATAAGTGTGCCTTCAATAATTGGTTTCAATAAATTGCCCCCAGTAGTCACTCCACAACACTTCACTCAGAATATGGTCCTCCTACTTTGCAGCAGATTAAATTACCTCACTCTTCTCTACACAAGTCTTGTAACAAAACCAGGAGGAAACAGCTCCATTTTCAAATAACTCAATGAATAAGAAAAACATTGATGACTGAAGCTTCCATGCCACCTAGGGATTTAACTACACAGCTCCCATCAGCTTCAGGGTTGAAGTGTCTTGTACCCTCTTTGAAAATATGCCTCAAAGATTTTACCACAAAGGCAAAACACAAAGGCAGCAAAGAAACTCAAAGTGAAAGTGGAAATTCCCTTCCTTGTGTGTATTGCTGAAGTCTTCAAAATGCAGCTAATCTTTTACGTCGTAAAATGTAATAACCACATATGACAGGTGATTTTAAAAGAAGAAGACAACAGATGAATTACCCATTTTCAGTGTGCTGCTTAGAGATACGCTGGCATTAAAACAAAGACGCCTCAGATTCAGAGTGCCACAGCCTTGTTGATATCAGCAGTGTCCCAGCAATGAAGCTTGCTGGGAGTGTGCTCCATGACTCTGAGCAAGCACTAGGGCAGCATAGGGAGCATGAATTAGGCATCAGGCCAGATGCACAGCTGAGGGAGAAAGCTATACTTAAATGAGATTGACTGAACAGTTGTAGCTTAAAGGTGGGAGCTGAATTTACCTCCCCACAGGTCCTTTTTCCTCATCTTGTCAAAATTTATATTCTCCCTAAATGTCTCTGTAAGAATCCTAACTAAGCAGCCAGCTTCACAGTTAAGTGCTTACCAGAGAGAAGATATCACTGTCTTGGACACGAGCTGGCAGGATGAGAGGAAAAGTGCTGGGGACACCCAGGTCCTTCTCTGTAACTGCTTCCAGCATGCTGTCTTTAGCAAGTCATATAGAGTGTCATCCATCTCACCTTATTTTATCTATCCAAAATATATTTGTCAGCCTAAAATGGTCACCAAGATGCATCAAGGGAGAGAGGAAATTGCTGATTCTCCTTGGCTATCTTTGATGCTTATGTCTAGTTTACAGAGTACTGCAAGCTATTCCATAATTTAGGTATAGCACATACAAGCAATTCTGTGCAGGTATGTTGTCAGTGAGAAAACTGTAGTATATGTATACGTTTAACTAATCTGATTCAGGTATGGTTCTAGGAATGTAAAATTTTAAAATTAGAGTTTTGAAAAATAATCTAGGATGGGGGGAAGGAGGTTCTGTCATTTTTTTCTGTTTCCTTTTTTTTTAGGTTCAAGTCATTTTGAATCCAGATGTCTTCAACACAAACCTTGATGAGAAAGCTTGAAAAATGTTCTTATTTGGTAGCTTTCTTGTATCTTATGACTTTGTGTATTTTTGCTTTAAAAAAATCAGAATCAACATTCAGCATACTATTATTTCTAATGGCATTTACAAATACAGATTTTATAACCCTTCTGAATGCCCAGCAAAACCAGAAAACAACCAAGAGCAGAACACAGAGGTATGGAAATTGAAAGGTAAGTGAATGCAACTTAGTTTATTACACCTATGATTTTCTTATGGTTTTCCAAACTAATCTCTAGACTTTTTGAGGAATCTGACTGAATTTTTGATGTTTCATGTTAGAGATGATGTAAATAAGGAAATGAGGAAAAACTTCTTTACTTTGAGGGTAGTAGAGCACTGGAACAGGCTGCCCAGGGAGGTTGTGGAGTCTCCTCTGGAAATATTCAAAGCCGACCTGGACATGACCCTGTGCAACATATTCTAGGGGAACCTGCTTTGGCAGGGGGTTGGACTAGATGTTCTCCAGAGGTCCTTTCCAACCCTAACCATTCTGTGATTCTGTAATAAAGCTCAAGTTTTGTGTTTTCCAGGATGAAGAATGGTAACTTCACATCAATAGAATACAAAATCCAAATTTTCTACTGGGACAAAGAAAAAACATGTTTGTAGACATGAGAAATTTTTGATAGATTGATCAAATACTATCCCAGGGAAGAAGGACTCTGTTCTAATTAGTTTTATTTTACATTCCTCCTTTGTCTCCCTCTGTGAGCCCAGTGTGATGACAAAAAATCAAAGTCACATGTTAATTCTGTTAAATATCTACTATGACAAATGACAAGAGATTGTCAGGAGGACAAAGTCTTTGTTGATGATTATGCTCACACAAAGGGGTAGTTCAATAGCTGGAAGGCTAAGATAACAACACTCAAAAAGAAAAAAAATTCTCCCTCATCATGACAGCAAATAAAACTGGAACTGTTTACAGAAGAATACAAGAGATGTTTCCATCACTCAGAGTCTTCAGTTTAAGACTCCATATACCTTTTGGAAAGACGTTCTTTAGACCAGATACACATCCCTGACCTTGGGGTAACCCTGTGTGTGGGAAGTGGGACTGGATGGGCACGAGAGGGAATCCCACTCAACTATATCAGGTGATGAGTTCAGGACTATCTACACAGTGACTCCACTAAATGTGTTCATGTAAACATGCCCATATACCCTAGATGTACACATATGTGGGTCCATGCATACAGGTGTAAAAAACATTTTTTCTGTTTGCAGGAACACATCAGGTTGTAGTTTGACACACAGGTTTTATTACCTAGCCCTTGGTTAAGCAGTGTTTGAACGACTGTTTTCAGTAATTTATGCAACTTTTATACAGGGTGTTGCTAAGGGAGCTGAGATTTTCTTTTTTTAATAGTGCATTAGACTCTGAAATATGTTTCACATGACACATCAGAGAGTATGAGCATATAACATATTCCTTTAATATATGTGACCAGTGGAACTACCACAATATGTATTGAATATGGCAGCATTAATATATTATTCATACAGAACATTTAAAAGCAGGGTTTAGAAATATGATCATATTTAGTACTTCTTTTTTTTTGTGTTTGAGATGCTTTATATTCAATAGACCACAACTCACATTTCCCTTTTATGTTTCTTTCCTCTTTTAACTATTCCAAGACTGAACGAATATCAGTGATCCTCAGCACTTAGAAGTGAAGCAAAATAAACACCCTTTTTTCATAACGGTAGATACCTTAACAATATTTACAAATGGAAAACACCAGAGGGTAGTATTTATTTATTTTCCAATATATTTTGGAACAGTAGAGCATTCTGGCTGCTGAATTCAAAAGGATGGAAGCGAACACTTAAATTCCTCTCTGTCAAATGTGGTCTATTCCAGCATACTTCTAATGGTGAGTACCTGAGAAAGATGAGGTTCAGATCTTACAAGCTATCAGGACAAGACTGAGAAGTGTAATATTGTTAGGGAAACAAAAGATAAGCACTGAACTGGCAAGCTTTGCTTCTCTAGCAGCTCTGAATTATTAACACCACAAAACAGAAGCAATGAAATCTTGAGAGTCACTTTGTAGGGCTGAAATGAATAATTTAGGAAAGCTACTGTCTGCTGTCTCCTTGTTATTAAATAGGCAATTGGAAATGACTGAAAACGACCAAGAGCAGCGAAGCAAAGGCTGTTGAAATAGCACCTTTGCACAGCTTTAGGCTGCTTTGCTTGAGCTTGGATGTGCTGTTAAAATTAACTACAGGAGGGAACAATTTCTCTAGCACTTAATCTGAGTGCTTGGTTGGATACTTATCTACCCATATTAGAATTGTCCTCTGTCAAACAACAGACCTAAAAGTTTGTTATATAAGCTGATATGCTGGTGGTGTTTACTGTTGTAATAACAGAAGCCAATGTTTTCAATTATAAGGGTCTGGAGTTCAACATTTAAATTTAGTGTTAGTTAATTTTTTCCCCAAGTTTTCAGGTTTACCTGCTAAAAAAATAAAGGAATCTAATTTATTTGCAATACTCTCCATTGATACTCTGTATAGTCTCAAGTACACATGAACTAGCTGTGAAAAATTGCTGTTAGCCAGATTTCTTCACTGGGTATCCACACAGTGTGGGATATGGTAGGATTTTCTGTTACAGCCATTTCTATCAGGAAACAAGGGCTAATTCTGTGAGATAAATTGAGCTGATAGACTTTGGTTACTAGTGTATAATTAAGCTTTACCAAAAAAGTTCATATGTAACACTTCTTAATTTCTTGTGTAGTATTTGTGTTCTTATGTAACATTTACAACAACTAGTAGTCCCAGCTTGGATGAAGTCCCTTCTCAGTACGAAGATGTGAGACGTATGCAAATGTAACATATGACTTGGTAAGTTTAGTTAAAGGCCCTGATTCATCCCCACCTACTCTGATGCTAGACTGTGTCACTCAGGCTGGGGATCTTCTCACAAAGAGACTCTCTATAGTTGGCAGAAGGAGGTAACTACCTTCAAAGGTGACAGCAATGCCAAATCCCTCAATGACAAGACATTTAAATTCCTAAAACTAGGCAAGTGAATCCAGGTCAAAAACATACAATGAGCAGGAACTGTCATTAACTGAAGACAAAGGACTGAAACCTTATTAAGCAAAGCAAGAGCTGTCAATAAATAGTGCTACACTTGCTCGATCTCAAAGCAAATGAGCCTGGACATTAAGGCTGGGTCATGGTTGTAACCTAGACACCTTCATATGAATGAGTGGAAAGAGCAGTAGACAACTGAAAGAGTTTAAACCCCAGCAATGTTCTGAAAAATGGGGATACCCTCCAATGCATTAATATTAAAAGTAAAGCAGCAGCTGAACTCTTTATAGCTCTAACATCTGGTATCCAGCTAAAACCCATTGCCAAGGATTGCTGCATATTCTGCTTCCCTGCTGCATCTAGCGAAAAATATATGCCTACGTTGCAGGACTGTTTTTTGA
Source organism: Nyctibius grandis (assembly GCF_013368605.1). NCBI lineage: Eukaryota > Metazoa > Chordata > Aves > Nyctibiiformes > Nyctibiidae > Nyctibius > Nyctibius grandis. The sequence goes on along the minus strand of NC_090695.1, from coordinate 3,425,773 downwards.
AAGCGTGCATAGGAACAAAGTGCAGTTATGAGAAAAAGCTAAATGAAAGGCCAGCCAAAGTCAGAAGTTCCTTGAAACTAGGTAATTCTGCACACGAGAAAAGTGCTGTTCCTTCATCTCTACAACTAGAGATGAGTGTGGGCACTAGCAATTTCCATTCTTCTCTCCTTATTGTACGCACAGCAAACATCAGAGGGATAATACTTACTTAACCCTCAGGGGGTTGTGAAGATCAATTAGTTAATGTTCTTGATGCATGTCAAAGATGAAAAGCTCAGTGTAAGTACTAAACATTTGTGTATACTTAGGCACCAGAAATATGCATTCTTTACAGGAAAGATGATAGGTAGAACAGTTTTCTATCTGTGTACAATTTCCAGAGGTGAAACTCGTATACTATAGAAAGCCTACAAAATTACATTTTAATAGTGGAGCTATTTAGAGAAAATATTGTATAAGACATCCAAATGTCTATTTTTGCTTTTGAGCCTGGGTGAAGAAATCATTGAAAAGCTAATGATTCCATTTGGAGAAAAGAAAGAAAAGATGAGTTATGTTGTTTAGTGAGATTATAATGGAAATGAGGGGCAGAAAATATTCTACTTGGGGTTTATAATGCAAAAAGTATTTAAGATATTTATACCTTAAATTTTCCCACAGGATCCTGCAACTTATCTCATTTCATACTGTTCATTTTGTACAATAGGTCTTGATCTAAACCTCATAAAGGCACTGGTTATTTCTACTGGTTGCAGTTGTTTATGGTTAAAACTCTGTTTTGCCTGAAGCAAAAAGAGGATATTTGGACATTTCTCTCAAATCAAAGAGAAGTAACAGAGAATGAAAAATAGATGTTAAATAATATTACTACATGAAATTATGAAGATGAGAAAAATAAATTTATTTTGTACTGTAAGGCTATGAACTGTGGTTTTGATACCCTTAAAACAAATGGTCTAGGAATGCCTCTTCCAATATTTACTGTTTCAGAAGTTATTCTGGGGTGGGTATATAGATTATTGTCAAGAAAGAGTCACCAGATTACATATACATGCACATAAATAAATATATATATTGCTATATGTATATGTATATATAAGGCTCATACATACATGTGTACATATGAATAAACTTAAGGCTCACATATATATACAGACACACACATATATATGTGTGTATATGTGGGTATATGTGTATAGATATATCTGTGTAAGTTTGTATGTATGTATGTACGTTTCAGCTATCAAAACAACTCCATTGTGCTTAAAAATGTGAAGGAAAATAGAAGACATACCTGGGTGTCTTTGAGAAGCAAACTTCCCAAAAGAGGAGAAAACTGAGGGAAAAAGTCTGACTTTAAATTCCACTCCCTAAGTCAAAGTGTACAAAGTAAAATATAATCTTTGTGCTAGGAGCAGAGAACATACATAGTCTCAAATCCTTGTTCGAGCTCATAGCGTAAAGTCAATTCTGACACCATGTTTTCCAGAGGGTTTTGGCTTTGTTGTCTTTGAAATGTCTTGGAGGAAGAGCTGTTCCAGCCTCATGGGACTGGGCTGTCCAGGTAAGTCATGGTTCTCAAAGTTGTTGTGTATAACAATAATAAAAGCTCCCTAGTGAATATAAGAATAATTATTCAAAGGTACTGTTTTTTTGATGACAGACTGCATAGTTGTGGTCGAAAGCAACTGGAAGAATTAAGACTTTTTGGGTTAAAATAACATCTTCTATTGTACTTCTTTTTACTAGCTTTGTAAATCAAAATTAGGCTTGTCCTGGATCAAATATAGTCAAAATAATAGTGAAATAAATTTTATATTTTATTATGGGGGATATCAAACTATCCTGATTGCTGTTTTCCTTGGAAATCTGAAGAAAATTTTGCAGAAATATAGTTTGGTCACAGGGTAGAAAGGGAGGTAAGCATAACTTTTTTTTTACCTGTAAATGAAGCCAGAATATGTTAAGGTGCAAAGGACAACAGGGAATCCTCATGACAGTAATGTAATATATTCTTTTTTTTTAACATTTGTCTACTAAAATTTGTAAAAGAGTAATATCAGAGACCAGTAAACCTCACACTGCAGAGATCTCAAAGGACTTGCCAATCTGTGAATTTTCTGTGCCTCTAATCACAGAATCACAGAATCAATCAGGGTGGAAGAGACCTCTGGGATCATCGAGTCCAACCATTGCCCTGACACCACCATGTCAACTAGACCATGACACTAAGTGCCGTGTCCAGTCTTTTCTTAAACACATCCAGAGATGGTGACTCTACCACCTCCCTGGGCAGCCCATTCCAATGTCTAATGACCCTTTCTGAGAAGAAATGCTTCCTAATGTCTAACCTGAACCTCCCCTGGCAAAACTTGAGGCTGTGTCCTCTTGTCCTATCGCTAGTTGCCTGCGAGAAGAGGCCGACTCCCACTCCCCTACAACCTCCCTTCAGGTAGTTGTAGACTGCAATAAGGTCACCTCGGAGCCTCCTCTTCTCCAGGCTAAACAACCCCAGCTCCCTCAGCCGTTCCTCATAGGTCAGACCCTCCAGACCCTTCACCAGCTTGGTCGCCCTCCTCTGGACTCGCTCCAACACCTCAACATCTTTCTTGAAGTGGGGGCCCCAGAACTGAACACAGTATTCAAGGTGCGGTCTCACCAGTGCCGAGTACAGAGGAACAATCACTTCCCTAGACCGGCTGACTACACTATTCACTACTACTAATGGAGGCCAGGATGCCATTGGTTTTCTTGGCCACCTGGGCACACTGCTGTCTCATGTTTAGCCGGCTGTTGATCAGCACCCCCAGGTCTCTTTCCGTGATGTGTGATTCAGTTAGGGGGTTTGCATTTTTTAGAAGATTTTCCAGCTAGAGAAGCAATCATGCTATGTGAATCACAAAAGGTTTGTGAGATGGCAGTGCCCTGAGGGATTTTCATCCCAACAATTAGTGCTTTTTCCCTCATTTTTCTTTTTTGTAAAGAATCAGATCAAAACTGAAAGTGCCCCATTTTTATGGGCAATTTCAAGATAGTTTGCATTTGTTGTTACTGCTCTATTTGTTGAATATTGATGACATTTCCAAGTCAAAAACAAGCAAGTCTAAACATATAACATTTTTTTCCTACCAAATCTGCAATTATTTTGTGCTTATAGGACAGCTTCTCCATGTGGAGGTTGGTCATCCTTAGACAAGAACTATTTCATTGAAAAGATTATAGTACTGAGAGGAACAGAGCACCTTGAATAATGTGACCAGTTCTGGGCCCTGCACTTCAAGAAAGATGTTGAGGTGTTGGAGCAAGTCCAGAGGACGGCGACCAAGCTAGTGAAGGGTCTGGAGGGTCTGGCCTATGAGGAACGGCTGAGGGAGCTGGGGTTGTTTAGCCTGGAGAAGAGGAGGCTCCGAGGTGACCTTATTGCAGTCTACAACTACCTGAAGGGAGGTTGTAGTGGAGTGAGAGTCGGCCTCTTCTCGCAGGCAACTAGCGATAGGACAAGAGGACACAGCCTCAAGCTTTGCCAGGGGAGGTTCAGGTTGGACATTAGGAAGCATTTCTTCTCAGAAAGGGTCATTAGACATTGGAATGGGCTGCCCAGGGAGGTGGTGGTAGAGTCACCATCTCTGGATGTGTTTAAGAAAAGGCTTAACATGGCACTTAGTGTTATGGTCTAGTTGACATGGTGGTGTCAGGGCAATGGTTGGACTCGATGATCCCAGAGGTCTCTTCCAACCTGATTGATTCTGTGATTCTGTGATTCTATATCTGCCCAAAATGCCAACAAAAGATTTACACTGTAATTTTCTGTCTTCAAGAAACCAAGAATTATAACTGCTGTAGTGAAATGCTGACATGTACCTGGACCCAACAGCACCCAAAATCTGTAGCCAAAGCCGGAGAGAAATGAATACAAACTGAACACAGAGAAGTCAAAACATTCCTGAATAGCTTACATATGTGACTGAATTATGAGCACTTAACTTCTAGCCTCAAAACATAGCAAAAAGGAAATATGAGTAATAGGAACATTAACAGAGTAGAATGGGAATGTGTAAAAATAAAGTAAAATGAAATGCAAAAGCACGCTTTGTGGGCTTTACACTGTAACACGAGGAAGCTTACTTTGTGCTTTCAAATTGCCCAGTAGCACAGGTACCCTCAATGTTACCAAAACTAAGATGCCTTCATAAGGTCATAAGCAAAATGCAAGCCCAGAACTGTCCATCTTGCAGAGATGAAAGCCAAGAGATTATGTTCAAACATTTATTTACATTCTCCATGTCTTTCCTAGAAATTATACTTATAAAATGAGACAAACCAGAAGCAAACTAGTGGCCTGCACCAAAGTAGGAAAGGAGCTGAGCAGCATGCAAGAAAGGATATTACAGTGTAGTTGGGCAAAGGACTGTATGGTCTGATACCGATGAGAAACCACCCACATGCTGGTCAGCCTTGTTGTTTTCAGAGCTGGCTGCAAATTGTATCAGTGACAGTAGACCAGTGCGCTGGGAGGAAGCTTTCATCAGAAACCTACGAAGTAAATCAAATATCAGCAGAAACTCATATAGCAATTGCAAGCTGTTATATGTACCTGAGCAGGTGCCCACCCCTTTAAACACAGATACCTAACCTGAGTATCCTCTGAGGAGCTGCCTTTTTTTTTCCTCATTACATGCTATGTACATACAGCGAGTGAAAGGTAAATTGAGACACCTTAGGATGCATGTCTATATAATAGTCCAGTAATGGTTTGATCACTCATTTCCTACCCTTTCCTCTCACAATCTTCGACGTGAAATACACCAAGCAGTATGATTTACTGAAAGCTAAACTCAGGAATCATAAGTGAACTATGCTTTTTACACCAGCTTGCACATCATTCATTTAGTGACACAGCCCTTCAAAAAAAAAGAAAAGTTTAATTATATTTTGTGTAATAGCACAGATAACACAATCCAAATAGTCTGAAAGTTACAGTATGTTTGTAGCCATTATTCTTCTGAAAATAGCTAGGGCACTAGCACCAAACCTGGCATTTAAAAATAATTAAATCAAATGTTTAAGCTTATTTAAGGTAATGGTGCAGCATGAATCAGATTGTAAGCATATAAGTAGGAGTGTAAAAGCCTTCTTATCTTTGGTTACCATGCCAATGACATCTAGCTATCAGACGACGTCATTTGCTTTGTTTTATAAGCAGGAATGAGTCCCCTATCTGCAGTCAGTGCTGTGAGAATTCAATCAGCAGACGGCATTGTGTTTTTTAAGAAAGCACTGCTGGCTGAAATAATGGTGCCTGGTGGTACATCGCAGCTCTCCATAAAAAGTGCTATAGAAAGCTTGATAACTTGGACAAGTTTCAAAATCAGCAAGCCACCTCCTGAAGATAAAGTTGCTAAGAAAAACAAGGACATTTTCAACATTGTCATGACTCCTGATCGCATCCCTCAATTTTTCATCCCTTCTCTGGACATAGACCATATCTCCTTCCAACGGGAGCCAGAGGAAGACACCGTAGAGAATTCTTCTGAGAGAGGAGTCTCTGACAAAGTTGTTCAAAAGCACAGAACAACTAGGAGCAAATCTGAATCCTACATCAAGAAAGATGCATCGTGCGAAGGAGAGAGCCTAGACAGAAGAGGAACCCTGTGCTTTACAGACCGAATGATTTTCCCTGCAGACCTGGAGAGAGAGGCACATCATTCTGACCCAGCAACCAGAGCTGCCCTCTCTTTGCCCCACCTCTCCAAAATCACCACCCCCTATGGGTTTCTCACACTGGGTGAGAGTCCCAATACCAGGAGGAAAGAGTCTCTTTTTTTTCAGCATGACTCTGAAGAGCTTAAAGTCCTCTTGTCCCAAAGGAAGAAGACCACATCTCTTGTAAGGAGCTCCTCCAGCCCTTTCAGCGAACTTCAACAGACCATTGAGTGCATAAAGCCTTCAGCTGCTCCTTTCAAGACCAGGCGGGCCGTTTCTTGGGAGGCAGTCTGCAGCAACCGGCTTTCTCCTCTGCACTTCAAATCAGACTCTGAAACACAACCTGTGAAATGCGAGAAGAAGAGGTTTCAGATGACAATGAAGAGGCATCTGTCCAGCATCAAGCGGATGTGATCTGGCAGTGGGATGAACTGGCTATGCTAACGACACGTAGAGAGGTCCCAGCTCTTAAGTCCTGTGACAATGTGAAGGAGAGAGTCTTCCACAGCCGTGTGCAAACATGAGTGTGTAGCAGACATTCGGTGTTGCGAGCTCCTGATAAAGGCCAGACAAACAACCAGAAAGAACTTGCTTACGCTTAGCAGGTTGAATGCATCTCCTGTTTCCTAAAGTCATACTCAGCGGCTTTGAATCTTTTAAAATGCAAGCAAAGGCAGGAATAATTGAAATAGGTCAGTTTACAAAGGAAATGTTGTCTTTTCTGGTCACGCCTGTAAGATATGTGAAAAGGAAGGAAATTACTACATCAAAAGCAAACTACAAAGACAATGTCTGCTTTTAGAATAGCAATGTTGGTTTCAGACTAATAGCAAACTTGAAAAGAAGAAACATCCTAGCTAGTCAGGTAAAAGTTATTTTTATTTTTTTCTAGTATTAGACTGTAAGTGAAAACCGATTAAGAGTTAATTTGTCCCAGGCTGTTTACAGCAGGTAGTTGCAGTCATTCATAACTTCTGGCAGGAACATGCTGGCTGAGAGGGGAAGACAGGTGTCTGCCTTGCTGATGACAGTGAATAGAGAGCTGTTCTCTTTCTATTTTTAACAGATATACTTGTTTTATGCACTCTTGTATTTAACCATTCAATGCAGCAGGAATTAGGGGGAAAATGATGTGATTTGTTTACCTTGTTACCAGTGTCAAACACTGTGATATTTATAACCTGTCATTGTTCCAGTTATAACTAAACCAAATAAAATCTCTTTTTCTTTAATTGCTTTTCTTGTCATTGCTGTTGCCTTTTTTTTTTCACAGATCTCTCCTTACCTTAAAATCGGAAAGGGAGATAAAGGAGACAACCATGAATATTCTGTGTCTTCAGAACATGTGTTTCTGATCCTGTTTGTTAACCTTAATTGTTTTGCGAGGCACTGATACTCCAGTGCATTAAACACATCAGAAGGAAAGCCATCAGTAACAGCTAGAAATGTCCAATGACATCTAAACACTGAGCTGAAAAGTTTTCTTGTGTGAAAATTTCACTATTTTCAAGCTGCTAGTCTCCAGCTAAGCAAAATCTACTTGCCACTGAATTTCAAATAAAGATAACTTAAAGTACTTATGAGACTTCTCTATGGTAAGCTCTGTCCTCAGTTATATAAGAAACAGAGTTAGCAGGAGATCAAATCTGGTAAAATCCATTAGTTTAGTCTATTGGGGTGAAGATAACTAGAACACGGATAAAGTCAGGAGTGCCTGTTACAAAAGAAACCATCTCCCTTAGCTGACAGGAGGGTATTGTAACATTTGGAATGAAAAATACCTATTATATTACTTTGCATTTAATTTATTTGTGTTGCATAATCTGTAGTTGATAATTAAAATACTATCAAGTGACCTTCGTGCATGAGAAAAAATCACTGTCTAAAGAGATGAGATTGTCTCTGTTTTACAGACAAGACACAAATTCTGTGCAGCAAATACAGATCAAGTAGCCCCTGAAACTCATATTCCAAATAATCAGAAACGAGCTGGCTGTGCTTTCCTGGCTGTGCAGCAGAACAGAGACCACCGTGTGTGAAATGAAATATGTATGTGAAATCGAGTAAATTCACAGATGGCCAGCTCCTGTGACGGCAGTACAAGTATCGAACCCCGGGGTAGTCATCCAGACTCCTTTTATAATCTAAAGTATGATTCATCTCATCTCCTACAGAAGACATCTAAAACTCATCAGGTGTTTACACAACAGGCTTTGTCCTGAAGAATCCCACTTAAACATCATCACACCCTTGTAGGAGGCCAAGGGCAGTGCTTGGGATTGAACCCTGAGTTCTCAGCTTGGGGGTTTGTACAGAAGACCATTATTCTGCTCTCAAAATAGGAACAAATAAGATTATTTTTTGGTAAGAGTATTTTAATACCAAATAAATAAAAATTAAGAAAATATGCAATTTGCAAACATATGCTGTGCTGGGGAGAATGTAAAAGGCCTGTTGAGGATAATGTTTGCTATTTTACCCTGTCATTCAGCAGATTTGTATTAAGGGTGACCACGACTGAAAACCTTATCAGTTAACTGATTTTGAAAAAGAACTGGAGTACAAATAAAGTTGTACTCTGCATATTGTAATCCAAACTAAGTAACCCACACAGGCTTAAACAAATTCTTTCTTACATTTGTAAATACATCAGCTACACGTATGATATTTCCATGGAGAAAAATATTTACCACTGAACGTTTGATGTTAGAATCCATATCTTTTCTATTTCAAGCAGCTATGACATACTTAACTTGCCTTAGATACAAAGTCTTAAGCCCCTATCCAGAGTTACAGCACATCTTTTTGCAAACACAGTATGTTTGATGCAGTATAGCTCTGTGCAGGATTCTCTCATCTCACAAGTTTGTTTTGTTTATTTTCTCCTACACATCCTACGGATATGCAGAACAGAAACAAGGTAGGGTGTACAACTTTGTTGCCTCTGAGGTCTCAGTGACTCAGAGCTAAATGGATGTCTGGAGACATGATACTGAGGTGCTCTGCCATTGCTTACTGCTCTGCTCCACCTGTACAACACTGAAAAAAAAAAAACCACTTCAGCAGCTTAGGAGCCAATTTTCTTTTCACTTCTAATATTCATTCAGATTGTTCTTCTTTTGCTGCTGCTCTGCTAAGGAGCTCTTCAGATTTATTCTTTATTTGGGCTTTTTGATGTATCATGATGAATTTGAGAGGATACTGTTAATTCCTGGTTTGATGGCTATCATAGTTTTGGAGTTCTGCCCTGACAGGGGGGTGGAGAAGAGTAGGAGACAGATGAAGCTATGTGGAACTGAGTGTAGCGAGACAGCAGATAAAGTGAATATCACTCCTTAGTGTATGAGACTGGAAAAGTGAACAGCTGAGTGGAGGGAGCTTCCAGAGAGACTGTTGTCTTGGGGAGTTCATTTCACAGCTTGTGAAAAAGGATCTGGCATATGTTCCTTTCTCTCTATGGTGATGACCACTGAACTATTACTCTTTAACTCACCCCTTTCTCATGCTTTCCAAGAGGCCAAAAGATTTGTCTTCAGATATAGAGCTTGTTATTTTTTTTCACTCTTATAATTGAAAGTACTCTATGGAAGGGAGAGGTAATAAACAATATTTCATATTTGGGTGTCATCCGAAATTTTCTCAGTCATTGAAATGAAAGCAGTGTTTGGGATTTTATTCATTCCTGTTTCTCCATTATAGTAGCTTCCCTCTATGAGTGAAATGCTGGAGGCAAAAAAACAAGACTAATCACCCAGAAAATATGTCTGTTTTAAAAATAGCCTTGGAAGGAGCTTGCAGAAAAGGCATACACTGAGATATCATGCAGCAATAAGAAATTAGATTCAATGACCTATGAGATCCGTTTCAGTTTAAGTGCTCACAATGCATTGGCACATTCTGTAGTGCACTCAGGCAAAGAAAGGCATTCCAGGAAATCAGCATGTATACCTCAATGTCTTTTCCTAATTAATTATAAATAAATATCCATGAATGTCACTAAGACTAATTTAACTCTCAATTGCATGTAAAACGTAGTCTGTTACAACAAAGCTAGTGACCATTACCTCTTCAGCAAGTGCTTCACAAGAGCATTTAAAAGTTGATTTTTGACACTAGGGGAATAGGGGAGCAGGGTCATCTCTGGTATTTGTGTGTGGGGAGGGGATTTGATTTGTTTTGTCTTTCAAGAAGAAAATTAACAGAATTTTTTAAAGATTTTGGGGTTTTTTTGTCTTTTTTGTTGTTGTTTTTTGTTGTTTTTTAATTTCCAACTTGAACTAGTTGAAAGAATTGATTGGAAAATGTGAGTCTTGACAATTCAGAACTAAGTTGAAAATACCTTGTGTATATTTTTTTGTCTGAAAGCAGAAATTTCATGAAAGTCTGAGCAAATTTTGACTTGGGTTTGTTGTTTGTTCCTGTGATCAGGTATATTAACTCTCCTTACTCACTGTTTCTTTTCAATCTTAGTTTAAATTTGACCTGGATTTTTAAATTACTGACTGTATTTCTTCGTGATATTAAACTATAGACCAATATGTTTTCCTAAACTCCTGCATAATATTAGCCTCTTCTGTTTAAACTGCAATCACATTTCATCACAGAGTTATCTGTATTTTGCTAGTGATTGTAATGGCTTCTTTATTCTGAATATAGGTTGAAAATCCATTTGTAAATTGCTTTAGGATATTTCCAGATGCAAGTTCTATAAATATAGGTCTCAATAATTATGGCGCAATTCCTATTTTATTTTAACCCTTTTTTTTAATTGGACAACTGAGATATAGTGCAGTGATTCCTCAAAGAGTTTATACCATCCAGGCCTCTTTTTCTTGTGACGATTTTCCTCCTGCTTTCTCTCCATGTGTACTGCTGCTGATACAATCTTACACAATGGGTAATGTAATGACCTCTATTAATTTATAGTAAGTTATACTGTGTTGTGAAGTCCATGAAATATTTAACACTAATAAACAGGATGATCATTACTTTAATGTATAATGAGAAAGTAAATTAAGTAACTGACATTTAAATAAAATATAAATACTTTATGCAGTTTCTATTTACCACATCATGGCAGTAATCCATTTAAAGTCAATGAACAACATAATTGAATGGCTCATGTAATACAAAGACCTTTTCTGAGTCTTTTCCCCAACTATTCACGTGGAAACTCGCTTGTAATTTCCTGAAGTTTTTTAGGCTGTCTGTAAACATGGAAGTATTATTATATATCCCTTATGCAATATTTTCATTTCGAAAAATATCAGAAGTGTTGAAACTTGAAACTTGCTGCCAAAATGTAGTGCGGTTTATGGATTATGGGAAAATGGAACAATGAAGCAGAGGCTGAGACTATCATCTTTTCACTGATGTTCTGTGGAATTTAATTCTAAACTTGTGCAGTAACTGGTATTAGAGCAGATGAAGCGAGGTTTAAGCAAAAAGAGCTCACCTTCTTGGAGAAAGGATGCCTTTTTCTCCATAGATGACCAACGCCCACTCACTTCAGTGTCTAGCAGGAGTGACACTGAATGCATTGAGGAAGGATAAAGGAAAAAAAATGCATTTAAATACATTAAATGCAAGTTTTCATAGTAACAAGCCCTTCCTTTTCCAAAAAGTCAAACAAAGAGAAATTTTATCTAACATGAATATTCATCACAGTCTGTGAAAAGATTTCACAAATGACTCAATCCAGCCAAAATGTTTGCATTCCGTGTGGGTTTGTTACTGTCTATTGATCTGAGGAAGATCTGTTGCATTTAATTCTAAATACCCTTTTCATTCTCTTTTGAGAGTAACCAGAAGATGTTCAAATGTCCAATTTAGTACTTTCAAAAATATTCAATGTTCAAAGTTCAGAAATAAAGAAGTAAACGGTAAAAAAGTAGAAAGGAAATTAACAAATTCAAATAAATTATTGAAGTTTAGCTTAACCAACCACAATATTCTCTGGATTTTCAATTCTTATACAATTGAAAATTTGAAATAAATGACTTTTACATCATGGGCTTTTTTTGGGGTGGAGAAGTCTGTAATTCTGAAGATTTTATGGGAAGGGAAAATAACTCTATTTACATAGAGTAATTACAAGGGGAAGTCATGCTCAACCAACTTGATAGCCTTTTATGAGGATGTAACCCGGTGGATAGATGAAGGTAAAGCTGTGGTTGTGGTCTATCTCGATTTCAGTAAAGCGTTTGACACGGTCTCCCACAGCATCCTCGCAGCTAAACTGGGGAAGTGTGGTCTGGATGATCGGGTAGTGAGGTGGATTGTGAACTGGCTGAAGGAAAGAAGCCAGAGAGTGGTGGTCAATGGGACAGAGTCCAGTTGGAGGCCTGTGTCTAGTGGAGTCCCTCAAGGGTTGGTACTGGGACCAGTACTATTCAATACATTCATTAATGACTTGGATGAGGGATTAGAGTGCACTGTCAGCAAGTTCGCTGATGACACAAAACTGGGAGGAGTGGCTGACACACGGGAAGGCTGCGCAGCCATTCAGAGGGACCTGGACAGGCTGGAGAGTTGGGCGGGGAGAAATTTAATGAAATATAACAAGGGCAAGTGTAGAGTCCTGCATCTGGGCAAGAACAACCCCATGTACCAGTACAAGTTGGGGGCAGACCTGTTGGAGAGCAGCGTAGGGGAAAGGGAGCTGGAGGTCCTAGTGGACAGCAGGATGACCATGAACCAGCAATGTGCCCTTGTGGCCAAGAAGGCCAATGGCATCCTGGGGTGGATTAGAAGGGGTGTGGTCAGCAGGTCAAGAGAGGTTCTCCTCCCCCTCTACTCTGCCCTGGTGAGGCCGCATCTGGAATATTGTGTTCAGCTCTGCGCACCTCAGTTCAAGAAGGACAGGGAAGTGCTAGAGAGAGTCCAGCGCAGAGCCACGAAGATGATTAAGGGAGTGGAACATCTCCCTTCTGAGGAGAGGCTGAGGGAGCTGGGTCTCTTTAGCTTGGAGAAGAGGAGACTGAGGGGTGACCTCATTAATGTTTCTAAATATGGAAAGGGCAAGTGTCATGAGGATGGAGCCAGGCTCTTCTCAGTGACATCCCTTGACAAGGGGCAATGGGTGCAAGCTGAAACACAGGAGGTTCTACTTAAATATGAGGAAAAACTTCTTTACGGTGAGGGTGACCGAACACTGGAAGAGGCTGCCCAGAGAGGTTGTGGAGTCTCCTTTTCTGGAGACATTCAAAACCCGCCTGGACGCGTTCCTGTGTGATATGATCTAGGCAATCCTGCTGCGGCAGGGGCATCGAACTAGATGATCTTTCGAGGTCCCTTCCAATCCTTAACATTCTGTGATTCTGTGATTCTGTGATACATAACACAAATAAATATAATCTAAAGGCATGTAGCAGGACCAAGATTTTCCTGCCTGCAGACTCTCAAGTCCTGCCCAACAATTGCGTAATCTGAGAGAGGGGGATATTATTGTTTCCCTTTTATGAATCAGAGGCACCAAGGCAATAGGTTATGATCTTCTGATAAGAGATTAATCTGGTAGCATATTAATCAGTCCTGAAAGTTGTACAGGCATTAACTGAGAGAGCACTCTTATCTGCTGCTACATGTGTACTGAAATGACTGAACAGGTCTTCGCTAGATTATTAAACAATCTCTGGGATATTCATCTATATTATTTAAACAAAAAAAATCTTAGTGCAGTCCCTGGCAGTTTTGGCTTATGTTGACTGGCATCATCCTGAAGAATTTCCTGGTATGTTCAAGCCTTAGCACAGGCCAGGGAGCCGAGTGGGTGCAGCAAAACTTGTATGCAACCACTCTCTTTCCAGGGCTGAAGTAGTTTACAAGTGTGGTTTCGGGCCAATCCATTGGCTCCATGCCTGGGGAGATCTCTGGGGAGAATGAATTTACGTGGAAACACATTGCTCCCGAGTCCAAATGGAGCTGTGCAAGTAGATGTCTGGTGAATACCAAGTAGATGTCTGCTGATCTCCACATTATTCAACTGGGAGGAGAAGCATTACAAAAGGGCATTTTTGAGAGCTGCAAGTTTCGCCCATCACTTCAGCATTTCAGGGCAGTTTTAATGCTACTGCTTTTCCTCTTATTTCAGTATTTGAAGTTGTGTCAATTAAAACACATACACAAAACTTCTATGTTCTTTTTTCTAGAAATTTATTTCAAAACTGACAGTAACCTGACCAAGCCTGTCTAAACAGTGTAGATTCATATAACGAACAGAGTCACTTTAACTAAGGGTAACTGACATACAGAGATGTTGTAGAAATCAGCGTATAACTGCAGAAGAATTATTGACTCTATAAGGCATCACAAAACTAATGCTTAAATCAGGGGTAACAGACTGATTTTGAATTTTCTGGTTAGATGCGTGTATCTGCACCCCAGCTGTGTGTTGGGAAAATTCTAGATACAAACTAGCCCCTTTCCTCATTCACTACTACATATAAAGGAAATACACGCATGTACTAGCAAAACAAAGCACAGTACACTCAAGTAGGTAGTGGCCAGCACAGATGACAGAGTGACCAAGAGCTTGCTCTGTGCTCCAGGCAAACACGCATATGGTTATTGGGTCACACAGGGAACCTTAAAAATAGTTTACATCTTCAGCATTTAATATGAAGTGGTGATGCCAGAAAAGGGCAATGAAAAGTTCAGGAGATGTTCCTGCTTCTGACAGATCAAGATAAAATATTTCATGCATGGGTCTGGACTCCTTTATTATTTGTAGCCACCAGCAATAAGAATAAGCAATTTTGAATGCAAAGTGTTTGAGAACTACTACTAGTACATTTTTACAATGTTTTTTCCTTTTTCTTTTCATTTCTTTTTTCTTCTCTTCTCTTCTCTTCTCTTCTCTTCTCTTCTCTTCTCTTCTCTTCTCTTCTCTTCTCTTCTCGTCTCTTCTCTTCTCTTCTCTTCTCTCCTCTCCTCTCCTCTCCTCTCCTCTCTTCTGCTCTTCTCTTCCTTTTTTTTTTTTTTTTTGGTATGGGAGTGCTCACACCTGGGAGTGTGAAATGCAGTCAGAACATTCCAGATTCTTCCTTCATCATGCCAGTAAAGCTCCTGTGAATACTTGGTGACAAGTGCTCAAATGTTCTGTGGTAAGAAATCAATTAAAAAGTCTTTGCAAGACATCGTTTTGCTTTCTCTATCTTGCAATTTGAACCAAACATTTAGACTCATAGGCTTCTGCTAAACTGCAATAGAGATACTATTTCAACTATTTCTTCTTTTTTTTTTTTGTGATGAGATGACCCAAACTCGTAACAAACAGATATGAAGAAGGCGTTCTGTAAATGGCTGTTATGTTTTACCATGTTCATGGTGAAACACATGACCCCAAAAGTAACTATTTTATCTCCTCTCTGTTGTTGTGTGCCAAAGGTACTGACTGAAGGAAAGAATTTAAACTATTAATGCAGATACATCCCATGAACATAGATGCTCAGCTGACAAGTCATAAAAGGGATCCCAGTCACCTTTTATAATCAAGAGAGAGCACGAAACTGAGAGGAACTTTTAACTTGATCTAAGTCTCCATCTGCATTATGTCTTTCTTTCACTACTAGATACAGAGAAAGCATAAGGAAACTGCGTGTGCAGCTCAGCTGTGTGCCTCAATTTATGCAAGATGATTGTGACCACCTATTTGAAAATATTCTGGATCATACATTAAACATTAGTAAGGTGACAAAGTGAATATTTTAAATTGTTACAATGATTACTATAGACAGTGTGGCTCAGCATTGCAGGTGGTAAGCCAAATATGTTATTCCTTTCTGGCTTATTCTTGGAAGTATACCTATTTTTACTTATTTCTCATGTAGTAAAAAGTAGATCCATTAAAACAGAACAGAACAATGCCAAATTGTTAGACTTGTGCACTCATTTACAAGCAGAATCCATTTTTTCTGTTTAGTTGCATGTCTGTAAGTATGACATTAATACCTGATGAAGTCTGCATGGTGCACATCAGTATGCCAGGCAGAGACCTGCTTGCTGAACAGGATGTTCAAATAGGTCACTGATTCAGTGTCCCCAGACATTGAACACGTTGCTCCAGTGTGCCTCCCATTTCAGCTATACAAGCAACAGAATACCAAGGGAATGCTTAGGTGTGTGGAAATCCTGTGATAACAAAATTTAAGCTAATCCAAGCCATCAGCCATTTTCACTGAGAGACATTGAGTAACCAGAAGCTGAAAATCTAACCTAGAATGAAAATAAGGGAAAACATAAGTCCCTCTGAATGGGTTTCAGTGCTAGTCACCGCAAATATAGCTGGCAAGACAAGATGCTATCTTACTTAAAACATTTGCAATGTAGTTATGTCTAGATATGCGAGCCTGATCACCTTGGATTTTCCATATAAATGAAAGAGAGAAAAGAGAACTTTCTGGGCACCTCATCTGATCTACCTTGAATGTCTCTTTAAAACAAGATGAATACTGTACTAGAAATATAATCTATATTAATAAACATTAATAAAATGGGAAATCCAGAGGAACATCTTAATTTCAGCAATAGAAATCCACAGTACAGACAGGTGTCACTTGCATATCAACACTTGTGTTAATTTAAAGCAATCAAAGAAAGCTATAACAGACAACCACTTACATCCACATGATGAAAAACTTAATGGTGAAAACCACATTCATCAATTCAGGTGTTTGCCAATGTAACATGGCATGAGATCATCAAAGACCTTACATCCAGTGGACTTTTCTGTTTCAAATACATGCTGTGCAGACTTAAATTAGTACTTGATACAACAATGCTGTCAACAATAGAGGACTTGCATGAATAAAATGAAGTTGCATGGTCATCACTTGAACTACTTTGATTTATATATGTGAGGTACAAACCGGAAGCTGAAAATAGGAAAGTTTTTATCTTCACGAGACATCCAAGTAGTTGCTGATGTAATTATGTGGAGTACAAGTAATTATGTGGAGTACAAGCCCCTGTAGTAAAAGGAGAACAAATTAAAGCTGCTTGTTACATCATCCAGTTAAGAAAAATAATCTGAATCCACACATGGTTCCCTAAAAACAACTTGACCCAACAATTCAAAAAAATCTTATTTTAACATTACAGAGAAATTTCAGACTACAAAATAAACCTTTCCTACAGGAGGGATATACCGTGCAAGATACCCTTTGACTTCTTATCCTAGAGGAACTGCAGGTGGAGTGCATATGTCCCTCTCATGATACAGATCAGAAAATTGCCAGGAAGCATGAAGTATAAGATCTGAGAATATAGCCAGGAACAGACACTTTGGCTGAAGCTACTCAACCAGCCTTTACTACTTATCAGGCTAATGACAGGACAGCAGTGACTCATTCATTGCCACAGTAACCTTTACCTGTCAGAAACCAAAAGAAATTGGATTGACATCACAAGGGTTGTTTGCTTATGCATCACTTGCCTGTTATTATGCTCACCCTCTGATGGATTATTCCGTTAAGTGGGCCAGAAATAGTATTGATGTCACAAGTCACATCTGCTACTCTAATCTTTTGCCTGTCTACTATTTTCAGGTGAGAAGGAAATCCAAAAAAGTAATCATGTTACACAAAGCATCAACAGTTATTTCCTTCAACTTCAAGTTCTTCTTCAAAAAGACAGTGAAACAGCATGCACACAACCATCAATAGCTTCTGTCAACTCAATGGAGAAATCAAATTCTTCATTTGAACTGTAGCAGGAAGTTCACAGACTGCTAACCTGAAAGGAAAAGCTTGAAAAGCTTTTAGCACAGACCTCTTACAAACTCAGAGCTCACGCCACACCACGGCATTGTCACGACCTTCACTAGTGAAGAATGGGAGGAAGCAGGCACACAAGATAAATGTAGATGGATGACAAGGGCTAAAATTTAAAACAGAACGATTGTCCAGATGGTAACCAGAAACAGAAGCGACAATATGGATCAGGCACAGTTCAAAAGCCAGTGTTTTCAGAGCGGTTCACTTGAAAGTGTACAAAAGTTTGTAGTTCAATGGAAAGATAAAATATTCACCGCTTTTTAAGTCTCTTGAAGGAGAAGAAATTATATGTGCAAGGTATATGACTTTTATAGTATTATCAAGTTGAAAAGCTTCTTACCTTGTAGAGGTTTACCTGGGCAACTCGGACTTATTCAGGTCCAAGATGTTTTACAGAAATTCAAATCTGATCACTGATCTACTAGATACTGGGATTACCTACATGAACTCTGTTCTATCCACAGTTGTCCTCAGTTGCTGCTTGTCTGTTATTTGTTGCTTCTTATCTGGAAGTAATAAATAGGAATAAGGAATAGGAATAGGAATAGGAATAGGAATAGGAATAGGAATAGGAATAGGAATAGGAATAGGAATAGGAATAGGAATAGGAAGGAAGAATAAATCAATCAAAATAATGAAGTTACTACCACAATCATGCTTTTATGTCAGAGAAAGGACTATATTCCCCTCCACGTGTTACAGAAACTGGAGTTTTAGCAGTGGAGGGCACAGCTCAAGCACACTGTGGTGGAGGAAGACAGAAACTCTCCTACATGATCCATCTTCACGTATTTATTTCTCTACTGTTCTCTTTGGGTCTCTTCTCTTTAACATACTGTAGCCACTATAATTCTGCTTCTTTAAGAATAAACTGTATTCAGCATTCCTGCCTGCAAATAAGTAGTGTTGGATGTACCATTCACACAATCCTCCATTCTGTATAACCTCCAACATACCCTAGTTAATGCTCTAGCTATACACAATATCTAAAGAATGGGAATATCTGATTTTCTTAAAATCTGACCATTTTGAGCATATTTGACACCAGATACATTCACCACAACTTACGTAAAATTTTTGTACACACACACAAAGACACAATGAAGAAAAAGAGCACTTGGTGGGGCAGGATAGTGAGGCAGTCTTGAAATTGTTAGAATTTTGCAAAATATAAAGGAAAGCATACATTCATACCCTACTTTTATTTCATAACAATTTTTCAGATCTTCTTTGCATGCTATTAGCTTTCATTCTCTGCAATCATATCCACTCTGATGACATCCCTAGGCAATATTTGCTTCACAAGAGACAGCCATTTCAATGCTTTTTATGCTGACCTCACTGCAGTCTTAACATAGCAATCAGACCATGATTACAAAAATGTCATTTTTTGTATTTAAAATAATCTTTTTTTCTGTCTTTCTATGTAGGATGATACCCAGACTTAGTTTTATTGTGTTTTTTTTTCCTTTTTGTAAAAAATGTAATATTTTCAAATCAGTTAATATTTCCTCATTAAGTGGGAATCTCTATGGTATTTACTATATTGACACATTGCAGGAAATTATATGTCACAGTTATACCTTGCTATGTAAACAAAATAAGTGTCCTGACTTCTGAAAAGTAAAGTTACTAGAACACTGATGGAAACAAATGTTTTCTTTTGTCTCTGAGGTCACAATCATCCAATTACAGAGCTGTCAAGAGCACACAGGAGGTTTAAGTAGTTATACAAACACCTGGAACAAATGACTTGGGTCTTGGGAGTGGAGTATTTGGAACCAACTTCCAAAGATCACTTCCAAGCCTAGTATTTAATGGTCTCATTCTATAAAAATTAATCATTTTGTGTTAAAAAAAAAAAATCACAACCATGGCCTTCAATATTCTTGGTAGATGCTCAGCTAGTCAAAAGAAGCAGCCATTGTTTATGTTTTGGACTTATGTTTGGTGTCACTACAAATTTCTTTATTTTATTGTTTGAATATCACTGGCCGCTAAGTGCTTAACTCAGTTACCCCTGTATGGAATCCTAGCTTATGTTTAATTAGCTCCTTGCATGCAGAAATGACTTAGAAAGACAGATGGTCTAAAACCATAATGATCTACATGGAGAAATTACAACTGTACTGTTGTCTACTACTCACATATCAGGCCACCTATAAATGTCTGCATAATCCAAAGCTCACTGCTTATTGTCTGATCTTGACCTACTTTCCTGACTTCTTATTTCCAGGAAATATTTGGTCTTTCATAAGATTAAATGATGAACATGAGGATGATAAAACATTTATCTGGAGAAAATGAATGGAAAAGCAAGCACTATACTCCTGTTTGTATTTGATACCTCATGCAAGCTGAAATACAAAAATAAATACAAAGAATGCATAGTTGATGAAGTTTTGATACAGAGGACTTCATTAGTGTGCTATCTCCTAAGCACATTAAATTTTCCAATGCAAAATAAATCAGAACATTGTAGTTTAAGGGTCTTGTTTTTTTAATTGAAGAAAGATTCATTACACAATTTTACTCACAAGAGTACAATAAAGTTGCAGTCCACCTAGAGTGTTTCTGAATAAGTTCCTACCTCCACTTGAATCATTGTTATGGATGCCAGGACACAGAGCATTCCTGCTTGTAAAGTAGTTCTTCATTTATTAATTGGTTTTATTATCTATTTTCTGATGTTGACATTAAAACAAGTTAGTAATGATGGTGAAATTCACAAAACTAATGTTATATCCAGCTAGAATGCAATGCCTTACAGGGGATGCTTCTGCAGAAAAGCTGTTTTTTTAAATTGATTAGCTAAAGGAGGGATTTCTTATCATAGAATCATAGAATAACTCAAGTTGGAAGGGACCCATAAGGATCATTGAGTCCAACTTCCTGTTTCTCACAGGACCACCTAAAATTAAATCATATATCTAAGAATGTCATCCAGAACACTCCTTGAACTCTGACAGGCTTGCTGCTGTGACCACTTCCCTGAGGAACCTGTTCCAGTGACCAACCACCTGCTCAGTGAAGAACCTTTTTCTAATGTCCAATCTGAACTTCCTCTGATGCAACTTCATCCCATTTCCTCATGTCCTATCATTGGTCACCAGAGAGAGATCAGTACCTCTCCTTCCGCTGCCCCCCTTGAGGCAGTTGTAGACTGTGATGAGATTGCCCCTCAGCCTTCTCTTCTGCAAGCTGAACAAACCGAGTGACCTCAGCAGCTCCTTCTAAGTCTTGCCCTTGAGACCTTTCACTGAAGAAAAGGGGAAAGTCGAAGGCGTGGCTCACAGGTGCTGGGCGACGGTTCCGGAGTAACGACACAATCCCAATATGAGTATGGAAGTTCTCCGTTTAACGATTACACGTACAGGATATATATAGACTGTAAGCAGAGAGCACGCTGATCACGCACCAAAGCCCACTTTTCCATTGGTAAAGCCTTGCTGTCCACGCGTACTAGTAGCATATATGATTGGTCTATAAATTTAGATACACAGAGCGATGAGAACCTCCTCCCCTTTTCCTGTTTCTCTTATCTGTTTGTTACAACTGCCAAGTCCTTGTTTTGTTGCATTTTTGCAGTGTTCAAGGAGAGTCCAAGGTGACTCGCTCTGGGCCTAACTCTTGCTCAAAGCCTGGATTGCTCAGACTGCTCAGTGGCATGAAATCATGCCCCCTCTCACTTAACCAAGCCTCCACAATTCCCTCTTCTTGTTTTTGAGCAAGCCAGGCCTGATTAACAATTTTTGTTACAGAGTGCTGCAAGCAGGAAAATAAGCAAGGCACTATTAGCAAAATAACCATGATTATAAGCGCTCCCATAATAAGCATTTTTATCAAATCCATCAACCACCCTCCAATTCCAAAGCTCCCAAGCCAATTATCCAAAAATCCATGATGTTCCTGCAATTTGTTCGTTGAGCTCATCAAGTCTTGAATCTGTCTATGAATGGACTGCGAAGAGTCATTCAAATCCATGCAACACATCCCATCAAAATCCTGACATCCATGTCCATGCATAAGCAAAAGAAAGTCTATGGCAGCTCTATTTTGCAAAGTTGCGTGCCTAACACTATCGACATCATTTGCCAAGGCTCCTAAGACCTTGGAGGTCTCATTGACCCTTTTTCCACTCCAACAAGTCAACATTCTTAACTGCACTATTGCATGCGCCGAAGCAACCCCTGGTGCAAGGAAAGACGCGAAGATTGCTTCCGTTTTTGACCATAATTCTACTTCCTCCTGACACTCCTCACTAAAAGAGGACGTGTTCCGCCTTTGTCTAAGGCGATGTAACTGAGTATGATTTAATATTAATTTCTGGAAGGGCATTAGTAGGCTTAACTTACCCAATGTGCATGGACCTCCTATCTTTTTACTGGGTAGACCAGACCAGGCCCTGTCCCCACAAATTAGGAATAGACCTTTTGGTAGCTTTCTGGGAAATTTAATATCTGGAATCTGCCACCGAGTGCCTGGCTTCGGTCCTCTCCCCTTTTTCCCATAGGTCCGGCGACACCAGACAGAGTCATTTTTCCATACTTCACCACTAGGGGTTACATTTTGTTTCCCGGTGCCGTTATTCCAGTCCGTATAGTTACGACCTTCAGAATAATTGAAAAAGACACAAGTCTCCGCCCCTAGAGTCCCCACTATATCAAGTTCTTGGGGTTCTAGTGGACTGACTGGTAAGAAGTCATCCCATACATCCCAATTGTTAACACATTTTACTGTTGTCTTATACTTTGTTTGTAAAGCCTCACTTCATCCTGTTAGCACCTCTTTACTCTCTGATCCATTTAGGGGCATCCCCACTAAACAGGTGTGGAAGGGTTGTTCGGGTTGAGCTAAAGAGGCACAAAATTGTGTTTGATTCAGTGTTCTCATTAGTGTAATCCAGATATTGTTACTGCCTTCCCAAGGTGTTTTAGGATGATACACAGTATCATGTGTCACTGACAGAGGTAACAGGATTAAGAGGGACCAGACCAGTCGGAATTTCTTTTGGCCTATCTTGTCCATCGCTTCTTACACTCCTTTTTCTTCTTTTCCCACTTCCTTCTTTCAACTTCCCACTCCACTGGTATACAATTACCGTTACTACATTCAATAGCCACCAGTAAGACTATTTCCCCAAAAACACATGTGTTATTAAACCACCCTGCTTGACAGAACTGGTATTCTTCCTCAGTTGACAGTTCTGTACCTGCTTTTAGCACTTTGTTTCCTAACTCCGTCTGTTCTTTCAGACACCTCCTATACCATCGACATGCACGTGATGCTCTTTTCCAAAACCTCTTATCACACGTAAAACACCTACGCAAAACCCACGGATCACATTCAAAGCCCCAAATATTACTCATGCACACTGGACACTTGATTTCCCTCCTGTCTGCAAATAAACTGTAGCTTTTTATCTTTTGGTAGATGTGTTAACAATTGTTCAGTAAAGTCCTATAAGGCCATACACCACTCAAAGTATTGAGCTGCAATAGGAACGGTTAGTGATGCAGGATCTGTGGCACAAGCTCTCGACATCGCATCCGATCTTTGATGATAATCTGTGCCAATAGCTCTGTAACGAATTTGATCATTCTGAATTTTATTGACCAATTATTGCATACGGAATTTGCCTATCAAACAAAGTGATAATTTGTATTTCCTGATTCAAATCAATACGATGAACGAGTTTGAAATGTAGCCTGCTTTCTATTTCTGTAATTAGTTGTTGTACCTCTGCGTTTCACTGCGGTTCGGGTTGTGAGCTAACTGCTTAAGCCTGGCCTTTCTCCAGTTTCCCTGTACTCTGCAGCTGGTTGTTGTCAGCTGACCTTGAGCATTATACTTGGACCTGCACAGTTTCACAAAATGCCTCAGCTTCTCACAGCAAAGACACATCCAAACAGAGTTATCTCTCCCACTCAGCTTCGACTTCTTAAGGCAGTTTTTCTTAAAGTGACCTTCTTGCTCGCATGTAAAACAACAATGAGCTACCTTAATTGCCGCTGCAAAAGTTTTTGCTAAATGTTCCATCTGAAATGTGGTGTTTCCTACTTTTCCACAAGCATCCATTAGCTCAGTTAAGGTGGGGTCACTATTTGCCATCCCTGCAGCAACTTTCCTGCAGTCCTCATCTGCGTTGTCCCTCGCTAACTGTAGTAACAATGCTTCTTTTACAATTTTCCAATCTAACTGTTGCCAAATATTTCTTCCCTCAGGACCTGCACCCACAATCACCAGATACGTTTGTGGAATTATAACTCCTTCTAATAACGCATCTCGAATGCTCCCTTTCCATTTCACTCCTTCCCCACCTTCCCCTGTATACGCAGGCGGACGCTGACCCTCTCCCTCACCTCCCACATTACCAGATGGACGCAAACCTCCCCCCCCGCCCTGATCTAAAGGTGGAGTAGGGAATTGCAAAGGAGGTTGAGGTGGTCCTAATACTTGTCCCTAACACAGAGGGGGGTTTGGGGGAGACAGAGTCACATGTCTCGAGGCGTTGGCTGAACGATGCTGCTGCAATTCTGTCTTTAATTCTTCCAGTCCTCTACCAAGCTCTGTCATGTCAATTTCATGTCCATTTCATGGTGGTAACGGTCCCTTAAGTCCTTGTGACTCTGGTACTGCTGACTCCGTAACTGGAGACTTTAACAGTGGTCATTTAGTGCCGGAATGTAAACTTTGTTCAACAGACCCAGGAAACGGCGAATCCGGTAAAGGTGGATACAAAGCAGGTTTACCCTCCTTCTTGTCCTCCTGCTCAGCCTCATCCGTAGAGAGATCAATGCGAGGAGGAGGAGGTTTCGGAGGGGGTTTCGGCCAAGTCTCCTGTTCAGCGTCTGAATCAATTAGTCCAAAACAAGCTCGTGTTTTAGGGCGCACTACCAGTTCTGATGGATCTGTATCTATTTTACTCGCTCCCCGCTCCTCAGCTTTTTTCGGAGCCGTCTGTACCCACAGCGATAAAGGAGCTGCCACCGGTACAGCCACCGGAGCCGTGGGAGGTGTTGGTCTCGCAAACAGTGAGGGGGTAGTAGACGCCTGTGGTCCTAAAGCCATAAAAGCTGTATGTGTGACTTCTCTCTCTGTTTTTATACCTTTTAACGCTTCGCTAGCCAGCCTCCATGTAGTAGACAATTTATAGGCTTCCTTATCACCACTTGACACCGCATCCCAGAGAGAGTCAGCAATCTTCTCCCACAAAGGCACTTCAAAGACATCATTAAAGGTTGAAAAATGTCCTTTGTCTTTTGCCCAAAACAGTAACTGCTTTAACGCAGCTTCGTCGTATTCCTCCTGTTCGTCACGGTCTTTATTAATAGTCTTTTTCCACATAATATCTCCCAGTTCTTTCCATTCCTCCACAGAGAATACAAGCGCCGTGTTCTTAAAATGTACCCAGCGCTGTCCCGGCTTTATCAATTTAATCAGTTGTTTTATTGTTGTCTCAATTCCTCTCTTAGAGAAGATACTAATGAGCAACGCGGAGGCAGCTTCCATCTCCATAGCTGCCCCCCGTTTCTGTGCTTGTGTGCGCCGCACAGCACCAACCAGTGTCTGCTCTACCTTTTCTCTCGAGCAGCACCTATCCCTGGGAGTGGAGTGGCCAACTCTTCCAGTGTCTGCTCTGCCTTTCCGACCCAAGCAGCACCCTCCCAGCTGTCCTTTCCCAGCACCCTCCAAAAAATTCTGCCTACCGCAGTTATGGAATTGAGCTCGCGGCGAGAAGGATGTCCTTTTGCTCCGTGGTAACCATCCTCTGCTACCAGTTGAAGAAAAAGGGGAAGGTCGAGGGCGCGGTTCCTGGGTGCTGGGCGACGGTTCCGGAGTAACGACACAATCCCAATATGAGTATGAAAGTTCTCCGTTTAACGATTACACGTACAGGATATATATAGACTGTAAGCAGAGAGCACGCTGATCACGCACCAAAGCCCACGTTTCCATTGGTAAAGCCTTGCTGTCCACGCATACTAGTAGCATATATGATTGGTCTATAAATTTAGATACACAGAGCGATGAGCACCCCCTCCCCTTTTCCTGTTTCTCTTATCTGTTTGTTACAACTGCCAAGTCCTTGTTTTGTTGCATTTTTGCAGTGTTCAAGGAGAGTCCAAGGTGACTCGCTCTGGGCCTAACTCTTGCTCAAAGCCTGGATTGCTCAGACTGCTCAGTGGCATGAAATCATGCCCCCTCTCACTTAACCAAGCCTCCACATTTCACCGTCTTGATTGCCATCCTCTGGACACACTCTAGATGTTTTTCCTATATTGAGGTGCCCAAAACTGCACACAGTGCTTGAGGTGGGGACGCACCAGTGCAGTGTGGAGTGGGACAGCCACCTCCCTTGACCAGCTAGCTATGCTGTGCTTGATGTATCCCAGGACATGGTTGCCCCTTTTGGCTGCCAGGGCACACTGTTGACTCATATTCAACTTGCCATCAATCCAAACCCCCAGATCTCTTTCTGTGGGGCTGCTCCCATTTCACTCATGATCCTATCCACTATGGAGTACCCCTCAGCCACAAAAAAAAAGCTCTTTATGGGCATATAGGGAATTCTTATATTTCTTATTTTCCACTAATATTGGTAGAATTAGCAAAACTGAAAATAAGCTTTTCAGATAGAAGAAAAAAAAAAGCTTTTTCTTTTTAAAATGTTATTCCACGTCTTAAAAGTCAAACACTTGAATAAAAACGTAAACAGGTATGTGAAAATGAAGGAAATGACTGGAAAACTGTTATTTTGAGAATTTCAGCGTGTAGATTTATGGACCATTTAAATTCATTTTGGATTGAATTTTTTCCCTACAGTTTTATTAAGATTCATCTGGACAATATTTGAGAATTGTGTTAATGTGTAAGTGATCTATTGTACATTTTTGAGCATTGCAGTCTCTAACTGAGTTTGTAAAGAGAATCTAGAGTCAACTGAGTTGCTGTGTATCCAAATCCTAAATACAGACTGAACTTAAAATTTGTGAAGCTGTTTCTCAATTACAGACTGTAAAATTTAATGCATTAACCATGTAATTGTACATTAATTAAATATACTATGAGAAAACAATGGTATCTCTTGAGCTGATACTGAACACTGAATCTTGTAGCTTCCAGAGTCATATCTGTTTCTTTCACAGGTACTCTGAGTGATAACAATACAATTTCCTAGTTCTTAATTCTATTTAAATAAATAATGAACTCATATCTTATTACACTCCCTGAAACACTTCACATGAAGCTAAAAGAGCAATTAATGTTTTCCATATTGGCAACTTCAGGCACGTAATGATAATGTGCTTCCAGTAACTTAAAGGTATGGTCTATAAATAAAGCATGCATTAAATAGGGGCAAAGTAGGCAGAGACACAACAGCTTTCTTGCTTTCTAACATTAAAAGGATATTTAGCATTATAGCAACAAGATAAGATTAGGCTGAGGAATAACTGAAATGCATCGGAACCCAATCTTTCTCCTTTATACAGTAAATTCTGTTCATGAATGGGTTTTGTGCCACTGCAAACAGGGAATGCTGAAGCAATGGGCACAGTAAAGTGCCTGGAGTTAAGAAAAAAAGCAATTATTTCTGACTAAGAAAACCTACATAGCATATAATGATTTATTTGTTTTAAATATTGTTTTCCTCTCTCTGTGTTACTCTCTTTTTTGACAGAAATAAGGGTTCCAAGATTATATAAACAGATACTAAATATCTGTTTATATAATAGATATTTAAATAGTCTATAGTATTTAAAATAGATTTCAAAATATGAACCTATGTCAATAACTTAGAAATGTTATATTCAAAAAGAAAACTATCTTTTTTTGCTCCATGTAGAAAATCTGAGAATTTGACATGTCTCCCTAGGTTTTTTCATGTTGAGAAACTCATGGGAAAATAAACTAACACATTTTACCATAAAATCTTTATTTTCAATAACTAAAAATACCCAAAACATTTGGGAAATCCTCAGTCTGATCCCTCTGATCCCATTCAATGTTTCACTTATTAGCCATTAAAAATCTGCTTTTCAGTTGCTCACAATTCTTCCCAACATCATACACTTTAATCACCTTCACATACTATATACTTTTAATTATAAAAACCATCTTTATTGATGCTAACTAATATTTTGTTAGGAAATGAATTTAAATAGTAACAAATAAACTTTATTGGTTTATGACCTCATGCAATACTGAGGTTACAGCTACTCTCAGTTTACAAATTAAGTCCAAAACTGAGATGTCTACTAATTAACTTGCTAAATATATTGAGCCACATTAATTTCTCAGACACCTCTATTGATCAGAATATCCAATGGAGAGGAATTTTCTCCATTGCTCCATCTTCAAATCCAGAACAAAGAATACTGCTGGCATGGATGATTCACTTGATTTCATTGGTAACATCCAAGTAACATCTACTATATATCTGTGTGGGAATTTATTTGCAACTGGTCGTACTGAAGTCAGGGAAGGAAGTCTATATACCAGAAGTCTTAAAAAGAAAATGTTAGGGTGAGTGATTTTTTTATCAATTAATCAAACAGTAAAGTGTAGACAAAATATAGATGTAACTTTCGAATTTCCTATCCACCTAACAAAAGGTGAATCCTATGTCAGAAGACAACAATGATTGGGCAAGCCTCAAAGGACATTAAGGGGGCATGTTTATGTTCAGGGGATAGGAGACACGCTTCAGGGGACAGTTCTTCTACCCTTCAGTATTCACCAACATACCAACATGGATCCCTCCAGGTTAAAAAAATTACCACAATGTATTTATTTAAAGAAAAAATGAAAAAAAACTTCAATCATAATTAAAAAATATTTTCCATTTTTTTTAAAAAAAGCAAATATTTATTTTCCTAATTTCTAACAGAAGTAATTTAGGTGTGGATTTTTACGTGAATGTATATATGTTTTAAACAACTCCTTTCACTGAAGAGCTCATTTTCACTATTTTTCCTGGGAAGGGTGGGGGCAATGTGGAAAGAAATTGATGAATATAACATTTCACATCCTTTTTTACCCATATTTTCTGGAGAAAAAGACAGAAGCCATTCAAATTAAATTTAAATATATTTTTTTTTCTTCCACAAAGACTTTTTGTTTGTTAATTGTAGTGGCACGTAAAGGTTTTTGTGAGAGAAAGGGAAGGAGAGAGCTGGGCAAGAGACTTGTTATATCATACACTCTCTGGACCCTTTTTTGCAATACACTGACTATTAAAGCAAGTCAAAGAATGTGTTATCCACATGTTTTCACACACAATTTCTAATACTACTTTTATTTTATTCAATTTACTTTATTTCTCCTTTATTTAAAAAAAAAAAGACAATCATATCAATGAGCATGTCAACAGTTAAGACTAAGTTCTAATGTAATCTTTTTCCTTTCTTTTCCCATTTTCACTCTTCCATATGCAAGAAATAGAAGAGAATATGTTGGCGAGGGAAAAAAAGCACAGTTGTTCTCAGCAAGAGAACAGCTATATTAAAATATTTAGAAAAGAAAAGGAAACTTTCTTTTCCTTGAGAAAGTATTTTTGAAGTGTTATAGATGGTAAAGGAAAATAAGAGACATAAGAAAGATACATAAAATCCAAATAAATAAATAAATTTTTCTTCCCAAAGGGATGATATTTCTGTCCATATGATTCTCTAACATTGCTAGTTAGCTATGTTTTATTTTCTGCAGATGCATATTCTTTCAGAGTAACAAGGAGTTCACAAGTACAGTGTAACTTGTCACACAATATCGCCATTAGGAATTCTTTGCTCACTGGTACTCCTCCTTGGTGAGTAAATTTCAATACCATTAATGTAACAGATATCTCAGACTCCTTTGCTGGTGTTTCAGGCAAAGGCAGCCAAGTAATGTTTAATTGATTTCTGCTGAATATCAGTCTTCTCCTCCAGTTAGCTGGAATAGAGAGAGAAAGCACTATCACTGTCATTTCCATGATCACTTGTATTCAGTGGCCCTTTACATTTCAGAGGTTTTTTACAATAAGGTATCCCAGAATGCATGGAGTAATATTTTTGTCAGAACTCACAAAAGCAGCTATAGATATGCTATATCCTAAACACTTAGAGTGAGTTTGAAATAATTTCAGTGACAATCCACACCATGAAGAGAAAATGCAGGAAAAATCTTGTACCTTCTAGCAACCTTCTGAGACTAACGTGAGTGAATCAATAGTCGAAGGAACTAACCAGTTTATGTGGCCAGCTGTGAATGTTTGCCTGCATTTCTCCGAGGTTTCTAGAGTATCTCTGCATACTCATTTAAATTAAATCTGTCCTATGTTCTACATCCTTTATTTAGTAAATTGCAAAATGACAGACTCAGCTTTCAGCTGGCTGCTTTCATAGATTCCTTGTGTCGCTTTGGAGAAGCCTCATTTCTCTGCTTGTAAAATAAGGACGTTATTTGCTACTCCCCTTCTTTGCCTTGTCTGGGTGTGCTGGAATGGAGGGTTGACTTAGGGCTGCAAAAACACTTCATACATTAGGGAGCCTGTGTCTGTCTAAGGACTGCTACAACAGAAACAACATGGTGCCTTTCTTGATTCTTATGTTTGACTTGATTTTGAGGGGGATGGGTGTTATATTTCTGTTC
Source organism: Nyctibius grandis (assembly GCF_013368605.1). Classification (NCBI taxonomy): domain Eukaryota; kingdom Metazoa; phylum Chordata; class Aves; order Nyctibiiformes; family Nyctibiidae; genus Nyctibius; species Nyctibius grandis. The sequence goes on along the minus strand of NC_090695.1, from coordinate 3,395,663 downwards.
CATTTCTGCACTGCTTTATAAAAATCTGCCTTACATTTACCCATAATTTTCTCTTTCATCCAGTTGGATAGAGTCTGCTCTGTTTCAAGGTCCATAAACATAACACAACACAACACCCTGAAGAACCCTTTGTGTATATTGTTAATGTTGTAGTCTCTATGCGTATAAACCAACCTCTTGGTGTTATCATACTTTTGATTGAAGCAGAGATTAAGTTAGTTATATAATTACTATTCTAAAGACTCTCCCTGTATGCCTCATCTGTCTTTATGTTGCTGAAAAAGACATTTTCTTGTCTACATTTTTGCTGCCTGAGCAAATATAAATGTGCTCCTTAGGTCAGCTAACACTGAATACAATTTTTCTAAGTTAATGAGTGTAGAAAAAAAAAGAAGAAAAAAAAATTTCTGCCAGAACCTACCTACATATAAACATATCTCCTAGCCCACTCAATAAACCATGTGGACTTCTCAGGGTCTCTTTCGTTAACCTGAATAAAACCATTAAGATCTATATAAGAGATAGCACATTTGTATTCTCCCTCACTGCAAACTGTCCTGGGACAGAAGCACATTATACCTGTTCAGAGGCAAAGGTTGGATTCTGCTGGGTTTACTAATATTCCATACAAGACAGATTTGTCTCTGCCGTCTTTAGATATCACTAAGCCATCTAGTCTAAGATTATTGTTCAAAGAAACTCTTTGGACTTTGAACCAAGAGAGGAAAGATGAATAATGATGCTTATGTGTGTAGCTTGTATAAGGAAGCTAATTCAAATGAACCAGTGGAGATGGACAGATTTAAGGAAAATTATTCCATTTTACTCCATGAATTGAATGTCAGCATTTTCGGAGCTAAGCATTGTCTCCTTCCTAGCTGTGAATATGGACTCTTTGATATACAGTGCAATAGAGAAAATGCCTATAATTTGCTTTGGTAACTTATAGATCTCAAAAGACTTCAACAGTTTTTTCAGAGTAAAGGAAACTTCTGGAGATTTCTTTGGGGATCATTTTCTGGCAACTTGTGGTGGTTTGCTGCTGCTGGTGAGAGATGCATTCTAAAGGCTTCTGTAGGCTTTCATTTCTGCCAGCTTTAACCACCAGCTTCTGCTGACTGTTTCCTGATTAGGAAGTGCCTACACCTTTTGTCTTCAACTGATTGAAGAACAGCAAGTGTCAAGCAGCTATTCAGCCATGCTTGGAGAGCACTCTATAACTAGAGGACAAGATGGAACTTGCAGAAATGCACCAGTGGTCAGAACAAGAAGACAATGGGACTCAGGATCTCTACTTAAGTCTGCGCAATAAAGGTGGTGATACACCACTGTGCAGTAGTCAGCACCAGCTGGAAGAACTACCATGGCACATCACAAGCCTCTTCCAAGAGAGAGCTCCTAAGGGAGAAAGCTGCCATGCAGGCTGTCACGAATGCCTGGTGCTCCTCCTGTGAGTTGGAAATGGTGGTGGTCTCACCTGTGGGAGGTATGCTTTGGCTGAGGTACTGAGTTGCCAGGTAAAAAACTGTCAGAATTGGTAAATGGACTGTATGCCATTAGGAAGGGTCAAAAGGAGATCAACAAAGTCTTTGCAGAGACCATAAAGAGCCAAGAGACCAAGCCAATATTTAATGCAAAGGAGCTTAAATATTGGAACAGGGCCCCGGAGAGGCTGTAGAATCTCCATCCTTGAAAACATTAAAAATTTAATTGGTCAAGGCCCTGAGCAGCTCATTTTATTCACACTGGTGGTTGGATTAGATCACCTTTCTTAGTCCTTTTAAATCTACAGGCTTTCATGAAACCTGCTCCATTTCTAGTATTTTCGTTGTGGAACTGAAGGGGAAGCCATCCATGGACAAAACTAGTAGTCTTGGACTGTTACCAATCAGGCTCAGTCTGTTGCTATTTTTTTCTTTTTCTAAACTAAAAAAAAAATTTTTTTTTTCAATTTGTCCTTGTTTTCTCACCCTAAGATATTTGAGCAACCAAATTTTCCCTGCATGTGTGCTTGCAGATAGCAAACCAATCTCATTCCTGAGAACCCTTGGAAAACTAGATCTAATCTTTTATAGATGTGCATTCATATTTGAAGCCTTTTCAAGAGATTGCACACAAACTGACATGATGAGAAATCAGAGAAACCCACTATTCTCCTGTCAGACTCCTGATAAAGTAAAAATTAAATCCCTAACAGTTGCTCCCTGTGCAGTATCAGCCCATTACCTAGATTCAGTTACAGTTGGTATGAATTGTACTGGGAGTGGATGTATTAAAGCTTGAAGTGATCAAACAGAATGGTGATAAGAGCTCTAGAGACCCTGAGGGAGAGCACGTAAAGAGCTGTAAATCACCCCATATGATGCATGAAAAATACTTAATTAGGGATAGGCGCTATTTAGTGTAAGAGGGTGGCAGAATTCCTACAGTCATAACTTAATGAGTTCTACAATGATTCTCCTGTACCCTGCAAGAGAGATCAGACACATAACTGTACAAGTTTGTGACTGGGAAAAGAAGACTGAGCTTGGCTATCTCTATTCACAGTCACATATTATCTCTGATGTTTCTTTGTCATGTTTCATTGAGGAATATCCGCATCATACAGAGAAAAACATTTAAAAAATTCTAGTAGACTGTTGTTCTTTGTTGTCCTTGTTGTTCTTTTGCATCATTTTAAGTTATCCATTAAGTATTTCAAAATTTTGTTGTTTCTTATAACCTCTTCACTTGATTCTATCCAGCTGCAACAAAAGGTTTTAAATGTTAACATTGACAATTAAACAACATAACAGAGATGACTTGAATGAACCACGGACCAAAATGGTATTTGTTTTTAGAATAGATAGCAAGAGAAGCTGACAACCCTCCAAAATTAAGAAAAAGCTGTTGACAAATTATTAACATACGATGCATTGTGAAAACTCACACTGCAGCTCTCCTAATCACAAGAGTATGTTGTCTGTAAGTTATTAACTTAATTCAAAGAACAGAATTTCACTTTGACTCATGAATTTGGCTGCAATAAAGTGTGCATGTGGGAACACCCATAGAAAGCAAAAGATTACTTAAAAAAATCAAAATGTTTGAGGAGGTAACCGTCACTCTGTGTGTCAATCATGCATTTTGGATAAGCACATTTTGAACTGGGGTAAGGAAAAAACCCTACCTGAACTTGTGTGAATGCTGCAGAAATGTTTCATATAGCTTAATTAGAAAATATTGCGTAAAATCGCTACCTTATAAAATGTATCCAGCTTTTTTACAATTGAGTGGATGTGGAATTCTTTAGAACAGATTTAATCTCTCTATAGACCCTGATGTTTTTACAGGGCATAAACGGACTACTATTTAAAGTGCAAATGTCTGTATTTGAAATGTAACTTTGATGGTTTCAGTTTAAATCACATTAACTACTTAGATTTCGGATTCTTAATGTGCATCACATTTTTTGATTTAAAAAAGTCAAGCCATCAAAATAAAAATGATAAAGGATCAGAAATTACTGTGCTTCATTTTAGGTAATATTTCCAAAGCAATAATAAAACACTTTACCAATCAACCAGTTAATGACCAGTGTGAGTTGTTATAAGGCAACGGGTAAAGCTGACAGAGCTTAATTTATCTAGCTGGCCATTAACTCATCAATAAAAGGGTTACTAGTCAAGAGTGTAAAAATTGTTCATATAAATCTCCGTTATGTTACTATTAAAAAACTAAATTAGTTTTCTAATATAATTTACTTTATCATTATCACAGTGTAATACCAGTAATTTATCACCAACACTTTATTTCAGTCACTATTGGCCCAATAAACAAAAAATTGACCTAATTGCAACCCTAAATGGGAAAGATAATTTTATAATTAGGGATTTGTCTTAACCATACACTCTACATAGCTATTAGTACAAAGTAGTTCAGGACACACATTTTCATCTACTAGGATGCAAAAGTCAGGAATAGCATACTTTTTACTCTGAACAGTACATAGTTTTCCTAGTAGACACATATTTGTTACACATGAGTATCTCAAAAGTCAGTCTTAGAGGTCCATCTAAGGATATTAAAGTCATGTTACCAATCCTTTTTAGGGAACATGCTACCTATATTTAGCTGTAATAGATATTTTCACTTGATAAGCATGGATTTTGAGACAATCACCCAAAGTTATACAACTTGGCACAAGATCTATTTTTTAATAGAACCATGACAGTAAAGGCATGCAGAAGTAGTCACATCTGTGGCTATGTATCCATTATGTTTCTTTGGTAGCTGTGGCCTTGATCTGAAACTCAAAATTAGGTGTTTGGCTAAATATTACCCTGGTTCAAACAAGAACTTGCTCAGGGAACAAGGATACTCAAAGGAAGTCAGATCAAATCAGTGCAAGAGCTGCTGTCTGTGTTAGTTGTGAAACTGTGCAACAATGGAAATACTGTTCATCTGAAAATGAGTTCCAGTTACCCCTTTGCAGAGTGATAATAAATAGGTATTATCATAAACCAATTGCCAGCAAAGATCTTTTTTCTTCCTTCTCCATATCTTATTGCAGAAGACATACACCTCTTCATTTAATTTTCCTCTTGTCGAAATGGGCATCTGAAATAAATAGGATGAGTTTTCTATAATGTTTATGTAATGAATATGAATGAAACCATGGGGAGGGGGAAGGTCTTCAGGCAATTTTAAATGTATCCCAAAATGTGGCTAGTACATCCATTCCAAATGGCCATAATAAGCACTCAAACAGCGTGAAGACTTTAATTAAGAAACAAGTATTAAAAAAAAAAAATCAGCTAATTTCCTAATTAAATCAACACGCACTTGTAAATGGGTTGCCAGTAATTTCATTGGTGGTGTCATTGTGTCTTTTAGGTGTAATGCATAATTTCTAATAGGCAATTACTTGATTATTCATAACCTAGACATGGTCTTGAATGGTTAATTCAGTAATGCTGTAAAAGTCATGCACATTGTCCTTTGATGAAAAATTATGACAAAAATAGTACATTAGATCAGAATGTTTCAGAATAAGATCTGAGCTATTGTAAGCTAGTGTAAATCTACAATAATATCAGTAGACTTACTGACACTTTTTTTCACACCTGTGCTGTTAGAACAGAGCTGAAAATCTTTTAGATCCTATTTGATCCTCTGTAATGTATTACCTAAACATTTCTGTGTACTTTCTCGAAAGAATACCTCAGGAATATAATTATAGTAATATATTTTGCATTTAAAAAAGGGAAAATTAAAAAAAATATGAATAACCAATCAATTTGGCCAAAGCAGCACAACAGAAAAAAATGAAACTGAGGTCTCTCAGATACCTGCTTCATGCAACAGTCGACTGTATTTTTACTGAGGAATCACTCTGTCCTTTAATACACTTAAAAGGAAACTTGTCCAAATAATCAACTTGATTAGTCCCTTGTCAATGTATAATGCAATACAACTCAGCTGACCGATAGGCAAGTTCTCTGTAAATGAGATATGCTGATAGGGAGAACTTCACTCCAGATGAGATAAAATGCAAGGCTTAGCACTACATGTTTGTTCAGATTAGAACATGCAAGTTGTTAATGAAGAATGGCTTGTCTTGATTTGTTGAGCTGTTGTGTTCTTTCTCTTATAGAATCCTTTCCTTTCGGTAGTGTCACAACAGCATACTTTTGAAAATTTGTCATTCTTTTCTTTAATCCCCTCAAATATACAGAAGTTTTATCACATCCAGAAACATTTTGTAAACTGATAGAATAAATCAGTCCAGGCAGAGACATACTGAAAAATCTAGATTACTCCTGGCATGTCAATTAGCTCTAAATAAACAGTATCACTACAGAGTAGAGCTAATCAGTGTCCCTACATTAGACGTATACCAGAAGGCAAGTACTAGGTCCCAAAAAGTTTTAAGTTTCACAAAACGTAAGAGCTCTTCTTTCCCTTCATTCTCCTTTTTTAACAAAGGTCTCTTCTTTACCCTTCTGCAGGCTATTGATGTAGAAGTCTTCTCCTCAGCTCTCATCATCTAAAAGAGGCTTCATTGAGCATCCTGCCTCATTGAATTCCTTTTCTCATTTTGAAACCTATTGACTGTTTCTTAATTTCTCTCTCCATAAGTTATTGCCTTTGTGACTGAATGCCTTAATTTATTCCCCATATAAAGTCTACACACTACTGCTTCCTGTGATTTATGACCTATGTGGTCTTCTATTGTTTAACTCTATAAAGATACTTTGGACTAAAATTCTGTGAAAGAAGATATACTCGCACATGACTAATGAAGTCAGCATGTGCTGTTGACTCCTTACCAGCTTGAAAATACAGACACGTTTACAGGCATAGACAGCAATGAAATCTTTAAAATATGTTCATTGAAGTTTATGACATTCTTACAACTTTACTGAAATTTCTGCTTATTCTGAAAACCAGGGGGGGCAAAAAAAATTATTGAACTACTTCAAACTACAAAGCAAATAAGAACTAGGAAGCTTAATTGTCATTCTTTGACCAGGAATTTTGGAGTTCCAGAACATCCAAGTACCTGTCAATCTTGCACTGTAACAAGTATATAGGAAATCCAAACAACTGAAGGATTTAGAACAAAACTTGATTAGGGAGGAGGATTCTTAAATTCAAAGGAATCTCTTTGGTCTACACCTTTAGATTCTGTGAAGAGCAAAGCATTCTCTTTCCTCACTTGAAGGTTGTTCTTTAACTTACAGAATAGTGGCCCAGAAGGATCCATCACTATTTTCTTTTTTTTTAATTATTTCTTCTCCCCTGCATACACTCCCACAATTTATGCAACTAACTACAACAGCAGCACAATGAAGATTTATTTTCTGCTTCTTATAACATACAACTGCTTATAGTTCATCAGCTCCAATTTGCTCAGCAGAAATATAATTGCAGTGTTCTAATTTGTACGTCAAAAAGGTTCACTAGTGCATTTGGAAGGATGGGAGCTGAAAAAAATAAAAGGTGATGTTTGCATATTAGAGATGCATAACTATTTGGAAAGCTAAAAACACATGAAGATAGAAACTACATAAAGTAAGACTGCATTGTATAATACTTCTATCTCTGTACAGGTCTTCCAGGCAAAATCTACATATGGATTTAAGATTCCCAAAAAAACAGTCACCTAGTGTTTATGAAAACATGTATAAATATTAGGCACCTAACTCTCAAAAATCAGTGGAGTTTTGGTACTGGCTCCAGTCACACCACCCACACACTCCAAACTTCATTTTCAAGGAACACAGTCAATCTGAAATTGCAGCCTTTTGCCTGTAAGGGTTCTGAAATAGCTTGATGTTCTTCTAGCAAAATAAGTCTTCTGCAATCCTATTGTCTGTGCATGATTACTTGTTTACATGTGCAGCCTAGATATTTCCTCATATTACTTTTGGTAAGTGAAATCATATTCTCTCGGGAGTGAAAATTCCAAAGTTAGTATGTTATCCACATTTTATAAAATGTACTGGGCAGTAGCTACAACACAAGCTTGATTATTTTACTTGTGAAAGAATCCTTGGAAAAGTTGCATTTGCACTCCAAAACAAGAAAAGGTCCTTGTTAGATCCTGAAGAGATCACTTGAAATATTGTATTGGGTTCGCATGGCAAGGTTTTGATAGTGGGGGGGCTACAGGGGTGGCTTCTATGAGAAGCTGCTGGAAGCTTCCCCTGTGTCTGATAGAGCCAATGCCAGCCTGGCCCAAGTCAGACCCACTGCTGGCCAAGGCTGAGCCCATTACTAGCAGTGCTAACACCTCTGTCATAACATAGTTAAGAAGGGGGAAAAAAAACCCTGCAGTGGAACAGCAACAGCAGACGGAGAGAGGAGTGAGAATATGTGAGAGAAACAACTCTGCAGACACCAAGGTCAGTGAAGAAGGAGGGGGAGGAGATGCTCCAGGTGCCGGAGCAGAGATTCCCCTGCAGCCCATGGTGAAGACCATGATGAAGCAGGCTGTGCCCCTGCAGGCCATGAAGGTTAACAGTGGAACAGATATCCACCTGCAGCCCGTGGAAGACCCCATTCCAGAGCAGATGAATGCCTGAAGGAGGCTGTGACCTCATGGGAAGCCCACACTGGAGCAGGTTTGTTGGCAGGATTTGTGACCCCATGGGGGACCAACGCTGGAGCAGAGTGCTTCTGAAGGACTGCACCCCATGGGAGGGGCCCATGCTGGAGCAGTTCATGAAGAACTGAAGCTTGTGGGAAGGACTCACATTGGAGAATTCTGTGGAGAACTGTCTCTCGTAGGAGAGACACCAAGCTGGGGCAGGGGAAGAGTGTGAGGAGTCCTCCCCCTGAGAAGGAAGGAGTGGCAGTAACAACATGTGATGAACTGACTGCAACCCCGATTCCTCATCTCCCTGTGCCACTGGGGCAGGGTGAGGTAGAGAATTTGGGAGTGAAATTAAGCCCAGGAAGAAGAGAAGGGTGGGGGGAAGATATTTTAAGATTTGGGTTTATTTCTCATTAACCCACTCTGATTTGATTGACAATAAATTAAACTAATTTCCCCAAGTTGAGTCTGCTTTGCCCATGATGGTAATTGCTGAGTGATCTCCCTGTCCTTATCTCGACTCACAACCCTTTCATTATATTTTCTCTCATCTGTCCATCTGACGAGAGGGACTGACTTTGGTGGGTGCCTGGTGTCCAGCCAGGGTCAACCCACCCCGAACATCCAGGTAAACAGGCGTCAATACTACTCTGGTTTTACGTGTCTTTTATCTCATTACTCGTTGTCATATCCTAGCACTTCATTGTCCTGTAGTTGGGTGACTGAAATGTAGGCTCAGAAGGAGGCAGTGCATGACAAATGCATCTATATTTACTGTTTAGCATACAACATAGATTCTTTCCAGGTGAGTAACCATCTTTGTGGTCACACTTGTGCTCTAGAATGTGATTAAGCACACGGCTTCTGTTCCCAGATTTTTGGGCACTATTGTATTGAATCTGGCAGTTGCTCATGGTAGTGTCTTGAAGCATGGAGTGGATCATACCAATGCCAAGGTTTTCCAGCACTGTCTGGGAGCACATGTACAAATATAGGATTCTGGAAATATACTAGTCTTTCCTTCCCAACAGATTTCTCAAAATTTAACAATGGCCATGTATTTAACTATGTTTATGCTACTGCCTTTGAGGTTTCTTTTGTTTTCTTGGTCTTCTTTCAACTATTACAGATCATAGTGTCTATCTTTTTTCAAAGGCTTTCTCTGGAAATTTAAAAATTTTTTTAACATTCTGAGTATCACAAAACCTTTTCTTTAATTTTCAATTTATTTTTTGACTTTGCACAACCATGATCAATAGCAAAAGAGAGAGACAAAATTCAGGATAGGTATTCCAGATGTGCCACCTGAACAATCTCAGACACAGTCTTGTTTGCTTACTTGTAGGGCTTGAGGACTTAGAACAGCTCTCTGGCAGTATGCCAAAATTACCAGGCAGATTATTATAGCAGGTTATGAAAGGTATGGGGACCAGTGTGAGTTGGATTTAAGAAGATCAAGGCTATGCTGCTGAAGACAGACAATGGAAATGAGTCCTTCAGCAGAACACAGGAATTATGTCCCTGTGCCTGATCTGGAGGAGATTTTTGACTTGGAAGACAAAATGGAGATATTGTTTTCAACTTTCCTGACAAGGTTTTCACAGAAGAACCTAAAAAATACTTTGGCCCCTGGCATCCCTTTAGATCATCAGGCAGTAGAGTAGCCTAAGAAGGACTACAGTACAGACATGGTCTGTGGCTGGTTGCTGTCCTATCAGGGGAACTCTTTCCCCAGTGTAGTGCAACAGACCTTCAATACACCAAGAATTTTGACCAATTTATGCTTATTGGTATGATCATAGTGTGATTTGTCAGATGGTTTTATTTATTTTTGTCATGGAGCAGAAAGTATACAACCACCTGTTCGTGGAATATAGAATGGTAGTGCTAATCAAGGCATTGGATTTCAAACCATGGTTTGCGGAAGCTGTCTTCTGCATAGCAACTAATGGGTTTACAGACCTCTATGATCAGAGCTGTTCTCTCCTTTCTATGCAGGACTCACAAAACTGCTGCATGGAATGTCTTGTGCTAGCACTGTCCACTGCCAGACACCTATGCAGAATGCCACTCTTGCACTCCCTGTAACATTTGTTGTTCTGCTGCAGAGAAGAGTTCAGTTCAAAGGATCACAGATGCACAGTTTTTCCCTGCTTGTCCCCACGAGGCCATTAGCAGTGTGTTTAACAAGGAGGATTTTATTCTGTTATTAAAAAAGAACAGTAGATTGAGAACAGGTTAGATTGGAGGAAGATGTATTGCTAATCTCTGGATGCCTCTCCCCGGCATACATATGGTATTGGAGAGAGGGTTTTTGACAGGGGAACGGAGAGGTTAACCTGCTTGAACGTGGCATTGAAAGATACCAGTCCAGCTGACAAGGTTGTAAGTAAATTTATATTTAAGCACCCCAATAGTTGATAATAACAAGCATGGTAAACATATGAGCTGTACAACTCCTATGTAGACTTTTCCAGATTGCTCCCCCATTTTGTGTTTCTGCATACATCATAGAGCAGGTTCCCAGTTAACAACACAGTGTTGCCCTGATCTGGCAGAACCAGCATCCACAAACCACTGGAAGCACTTGAACCTCTTGCTGCTTCCTAATATACTTGCCACTCAGAGGAGCAGGAAAGCAAAGCAGGGAATGCTGCTTACTATGATATCATGTCCACACCCCAAGAATCTCCCATTTGTCAACAGTACAGTGCTTTCTCTATTGGTTTCTGCCTATGAAAGAAGCTTTTCTCCTCTCCAAACAGGCCAGTTGCCAGAAGAGCTCCTCTGTTCCCTGTGGTTTTAGTCCACAGCCCTCAAAACAACACTCTGAAATTCTCCATCTGATTTTCTGCATTAATCTCCATTTCTATCTGAAGGACCACACCATCAGAAACTGAATTTTGCTCGTTCCACTCTGCAATCAGTCACAGTGGAAATGGATGTATCTACCCAACTGCCCTGCAAAAAATGTTGTCCATATGGACATATTTGTTTGAAAGCATCCAGCAACATCATTTACTTCTCTTTAATTTTACAGCTTTTTAATAACATTGTCTTCATCAATAACCTGTTTCGGATACCAGTCTATACTCAAATAGCATTAAAAGCAGCTGAAAGGACATAGAAGATTGTCTGGCAAACTGTTTGCTGATCTCCTGCATCAAAGAGAGTGTTGCCATGTAACTGCGTGCCTTTTTCCCAGTGAACAAGGGAAGTCACCTTCACAAATGGTCTTAGAGCATGTGATAATGATGCTGCACAAAGGTGTTGATGCAAAGCTGTGTTTAGAGCTTTATTACTATGCACAGGGTGAGAAGGGTCAAAAAGGTTTTCAAAGAAAACTTTTTCCCTTGGAAAGCATTAGAACACAAAGGTCATTTTAATGACAAACTGCTGCTCAGTCCTATGATATGCTAAAATGTGTTAGCTGGTTACCGAAGGTGTTGTGTTTTGGTGGTTTTCTTAATCTAAATGGCATGACTGAGGACAGTGTGGGCAGTCATATATTTATTCCTTATCTTTTAGTGACTATCACAATTATGTCTTCAGCAAAATCTGGTTTTCCATGCTATACTTGTAGGCACCACCAACCTCTGGCATTGCAGATATTCACTGATCTCTAGCAGAAAAACATTTTTATATTTCAATCTGTGTCTGTGGGGCCAGATATCCAAACAGTGTCATCAAGACATGGTGAAGTCTTGAAAGAAAACATATAAACACCTTCTTGTTGTTTATGCCTCAGTTAGAACCAGTCACAGAATTATCATTAAGGATGTAAATTGTATATGTTGTGGGTCAGGAATCAAGATTTAGCTGAAGAGTGGGGAAACAGGAAACAAAAGAATAATATTCTTGGAAAATAATGTGTCTTTGTCATAACAAGGGTTCAGTTTTACAGGAAAGAGAGGAACAATTCGTGAACAAAATTATAGCAACACACTTCTGGGACCAGCTTTCTTATAAGAATAGAGGAATACCTCGTGCACAAACAACCTGTTAATCATTGTGAGAGTTGCCAATTGTGGCAAGCCTTCCAGAGGAGCAGACTATGATCACCAGTGATGGTTACAGATGGTTGTTAGCCAATTATGGAATTTGAACAAGCCAAAGAGGAATCGGATATGCTTTATCCTTTCCTGTAACTGATGGTGTCCAGAGTCACTTGGGGATAGACATTAGGGACTGAAAAAAGACTCTGGGGATACATGGGAGAGAGGGTCCAGAAGCAGCCCAGGAGAGACTCCAGGAGACTCAAGAATAGAGAATTAAAGAAAGAGAGATCCCAGGAACCTCCCCCTGTATGATGCACTGTGCAGGTGGATCGTCTGTGCTGACCTACCTGACTTCTGGACTGTGGCACCTGTCCTGCAGATGGGCAACCTTAGATACATTAGTGAATGCTTATGCCTCTGTAGCAATTAGCTGCAAAACTTTGTGCAGTTTATTAAAAACTTATGGGTTCTATGAACAGTCATTGTAATTATTAAAACATCTGGAAAAAAGAAGGAAACTGAAATCAATGCATGTTTTCCCTAGGTAGTGATGGAATATAACACTATCTCACCCTATTATTCTCCTGTCATTTTTAATGAGACCTGCTGATATTCAATAAAAATGTAGAGAAAGGTAGAAATATGAGTACAAGTGAAAATGAGGAAAAGGTGCATTAATACTGTAAATAACTACATAGTGTAAACTTTGAGCCCACAACAGGAAAATAAAACAAACCCTTACAGATCTGGCATTAGTTATAGCTGGAGTTTGATGGGGAATCCTCATTTCTAGTTGCATGTAAGAGAAATGCAGAACAAAAATAACCAGAATCCAGGTTATTTAATCAGCATTTTTGTATGACTCAGAGTTTTGAGATCTGTTTTGTATTCTAGATATTACTTATGACTTTTTATTAAAATTAGGAGATTAGATGCATAAATATGGGACCATGGACCATAACTCAAAATTACCATATCATGGAATGGTGCTGTGTTCGTGGAATTAGAGACAGGTATCGCCCAGGCTTTTCTTCATGTCCCATGATTTTTCTGTATCTCTTTGTAATGGTTTAAGAGGCAGGGGAATAGCCGTATATCAAAGGCATTTTTCTTAGCCTTTGGATTTTATTCTTAACAAGGTGGGAGAGTTTAACACACATATCCTATGTTCCTGACTAATTTCCTTAATCATTTGACTATCAAGCAGAAAGTGTTGTCATCTGCTACAATTTCCACTCCACCTTCTCCTCTGGTCCCTGCAGTTTAGCATGTAACTGCTTTCTCTATTCTAAAACGTAATGGACTGAAGCAATTAAAGTGACACATGTATACATTTTTTCTATAGCTGTAACTGCATTGACTGCCATGGGAAGACTCCAGTTAAACAAATGAGAATAAGAAAGTAAGTTCCTTTGTTAAGTCAGGCATGACTTTGAAACCCCTCGAGCTATTAAAGTGCATCTATTTTTATTCATATAGTACACAATGAATGGAGGTGCTTACAAAATTGATGTTAAATGTCACGGATTTAAACCTATTTAGATAGAATAAAACAGAAGCTCAGACAAATATATCAGAATTAAGGTAATTAAAGTCACTGTGGTTTCTTGGTTTTGACACAAAATGGATTCATAATCATGTTTAGTTTTTTGCAATATGGCTTTAAAGTTGAGTTATAACTCCTTGTTCTTGAATAACTTCTTTTTAAGTATATGTCAGGCTGTATACTCTTTTCATAAAAATGAAAGGCAAAAGAAAAAACACAGGCATATATGGGAAGTAAACATGAATTCTGCTAGATCAAAGGTAATACAAGACAAATAGGTAAAGACATGAAGGGTGAGGCCAAAACAATCTTCCTGCAACTGTCTAATAGGAAAAGTATTGTTAACAAATGTATGAACATGACAATTCTAGAGTGATCATTTGTCTGGCTTGCCCTCTCAGCATCTTACAGTCACTGGTACAGAAACTTCTCGCAGCATCACACAATCCTTCAGGCTGGAGGGGCCTCGAGAGGTCACCTGGTCCAACCTGCTGCTCAGAGAATGTCCAATTACAGTGGACTGCTCAGGGCTTTGTCTGGTCAAGTTCTGAATGTCTTCAAAGACAGAGATCCCACAACCTCTCTGAATCACAGCTGGCATATTTAACCACCCTCATGGTAACCGTTTTTTTGGTTTATATCTAATTGAAATTGCCCTTTTTCTTTCTGAGAAGAGTCTGGCTCCTTCTCTGCACTTGCCCATTACATAGCCAGTTACACATACGTAACTGCCTAGAAGACTATTTTGTTAGACAAAAAGACAAAACATAGTCATCAGATGAGGGCAACACCTAGATATATGCTTCTCAGGAGGGTGGAGCCTGGATTTTGAATTAATCCTAATTTAGCTGATAAATCAGGAAGTCTTAATCTCATAATGTAGTGAATAGCTATTATTCTTAAATTAAATATAATTGAGGGTATAACTTCAATAGGTTGAAGATGGGCAATATCTATTTTTAGAAGACATATGTAGGTCGGTTGAAAAGATGGAAAAAAATCAGCCTATGCTTAAGTAAAGCTATTTGGCCTAAATATCTAAACCATATCGCAATTAAATCAGGAAGTCATTAACTGCTTCACAGCTGTTGGAGCTGAAGAACTCACAATTCAGACTGAAAGATCTGACGTCATAAACGTTTTGAGTTATGGGCTGATAAATAAAAAGAATAATGGCTATGGTTATCCAGAAGACCTTCTACAAATGAGTGATCTGTATTTACATTAGAACTAAGATGATTTACAAATGCCAAAGTGCCACATTTTAATTTAATGATATACATATGTCAGGAGATTTTTATTGAATAGATCACATCTATAAGCCTTTCCACTATATTTCATATGAAGTAAGAAACGGGTGACAAATTAAACCAGAGTCACAAAAGAATCAATGGCCAATATCATGAAAATAAGGCTGTGTTTCAGCCATTATGGTTGTCAAAATCCTTCTTTGTATTCTGGAAGGAGACTGGCATTTAGAAAGATGAGGGAAGTTTTGAAGCGTTCATCACAATGCTCAGTTATTTCAGTTCTCCACTTTTATGGCTCAAAATGTTAAATTATGAAAATATTTTCAGTTAAACCTTAGATCTTAAAATGTGTTGAAACATATGCTCTCCTCAGGGGGACTTCAGCAGTTTTTC
This sequence comes from Nyctibius grandis, assembly GCF_013368605.1. Classification (NCBI taxonomy): domain Eukaryota; kingdom Metazoa; phylum Chordata; class Aves; order Nyctibiiformes; family Nyctibiidae; genus Nyctibius; species Nyctibius grandis. The sequence goes on along the minus strand of NC_090695.1, from coordinate 3,380,396 downwards.
TGATGTATTTTCTGTCAGTTTTCCTGTATTAAACTTTCAAATCCAACGCATGGAAACCAGTTAGCTGATTTAAAAAAAAAAAAAGTGTTTAGAAAGTATGTTGGGTCAGGAGAAAAAAATTCTATTTTTTTTTTCCAACAATAAAATATTAACTTTTCAGTAATGTATGAAGCATTAATCTACCTACAACAGATGAGGCATAACATAGCTAATGGACCAAAACTGACAGCTAACAGGCTAGTGTTTCTCAACATATATTAATATGCAAATGCATCTCAGATAGAGATTTTCGCTTCTAAAATTTAATCTACCAAGAAAGAAGTGAAGAGATCACAGAAAAAAAAAAAAACAGCAGTGTAGAAGGATTCATATTTTTTAAACATAAAGGCATCTGGAAAAATAATTCTTAAGTGTCCAGGAAAAAGATCCATCCTTAGTCGAATCTGGTCTCACATTATTCAAAGATCTGAATTAACCGTTTTCTAAAATATTTCGAATGTATGCAACGGTTTAAATGTAAGGCTGTTAAATAGTAGATAAGAGAAGTCTAGAAATATCGGGTATGAATTTAATGAACGACAGCTCATTGACTGTTTTCTATTAGAAAGAAGGGGGTAGCAGCGGTCAAGAAATGTTCTTGATACTTATTGCTAAGGTTGAAATTAGAAATACTAAAAAAGTTCAAGAAACCCTTGTAACTCATTTGAGAGAAGGCAATATGTAGTAACCTTTCCTCTAAAGAACCTGATATTAAAAGACATCAATCAACAGTTTTAGAACAGAAGAGGCTAAGGACTTCAAATAATTTTCCAGTAAGTTAAAGTTTTGTCTTTCCTTTGTAAGGTTCCTTTACTCAGCCTGTAAATGTTTACTTGTGTATCACTACTATAAATATTTTACATTCCTAAAGGCTGTTTTATGTAAAGCAAAGATCAATTTTATTTTGAATACAATAAGATCACATAAAAATTCAAAACACACAGAGTCCTAAGGGACAAGAATGACCGTACTCCTATTTCCTTCCATGAGGCCATGACTTCATCTCAAAGGACAGCAGAAGACCTTCCTTCACTTTCTTTTTTTTAAGTTTGACATATTTTGATAGAAAACCTCTAATTAATATTATAGCAAAATTCTAAGTAAGTAATTGTATGAAAGTGGTATGAGTATTAATTTTGAGCGATGTGCAAGCACTACTCTGCTACTGCTATCAGCTCAGTGATTTTATGATTCCTGTCAGCAATGGATGATAAAACAAAGAAGACAAAGAGAACCAGGCATATACCTCCTTTGTTAAAGCAGAGAAAGGGCTAGTTTAAAGAGACAGGTAATTTAGAGAGTTTGAGAGACATACTGAACCTAATTATGATGCTCTAATCAATCCTTATTATTTTAAAATAACTTTATAATCTCAGCAGCTTAATTTCTTTTCTGTACCTTCCAGAAATTCTTTGAAAGATGAATAATTGTAAAAAAAAACAAACAATAACAAACAAAAAAAAAGCCACCATGTAGTTGTATTGATCCATTACTGTTAAACCCACTATCACAGAAAATGGATGGATTGAGAGCAGCCCCATGGAGAAGGACTTGGGGGTACTGGTGGGTGAAAAGCTGAACGTGAGCCAGCAATGCACGCTCGCAGCCCAGAAAGCCAACCATATGCTAGGCTGCATCAAAAGAAGCATGTCCAGCAGGCTGAGGGAAGTGATTCTGCTCCTCTACTCTGCTCTGGTGAGACCCACACGGAGTACTGTGTCCAGCTCTGGGGCCCTCAGCATGGGAAAGACCTGTTGGAACGAGCCCAGAGGGGGGCCACAAAAATGATCAGAAGGACGGAACATCTCTGCTAGGAGAACAGGCTGACACAGTTGGGGTTGTTCAGCCAGGAGAAGGGAAGGCTCTGGGAAGATCTCATTTCAATACTTAAAAGGTGCCTATGAGAAAGAAGGGGACAGACTTTTCAGTAGGGCTTGTAGTGGTAGGACAAGAGGTGATGGTTTTAAACCAAAAGAGAGGAGATTCAGATTAGATATAAGGAAGAAATTTTTTGTTATGAGGGTGGTGAAACACTGGAACATGTTGCCCAGAGAGGTTGTAGATGTCCCATCCATGGAAGCATTCAAGGTTGGATGGGGCTCTGAGCAACCTGGTCTAGTGGAAGATGTCCCTGCTCATTGCAGGGGAGTTTGGACTAGACGGCCTGGAAAGCTCCCTTCCAACACAAACCATCCTATGATTCTATGATAGAAAGACTACTATCATAGAGAACAGCTAAAAGATAGCAACCAAGAGTTCATCCAAGAATTTCACTCCTCCTTAGTAGATCCCAGTATCACCTACTGTAGTGCTCTATAGGAGACTCAGCACCCTAAAGACATAGAATGAGAAATACTGAAGCATAACAACTGTTCAACCTTTCTTGCAAAGAAAAAGAAACAACATGAACAATTAGTGACTTGATTTTTTATCCTTCTGTCAGGCACCAGCATTAAATGAATTGCAGCTGCCAACACCTAACAGGTGGTTTGCAGCAGATGTATAAACCACTTCTTGTATTTCTTTATTTTACGTTGTAAAATAAAGCCTAACAAGAGAAATAGAGTAATCAGAGTGAAGACTGTGGGAATTTCAAGACTTGAGCTAAATCTGAAGTCCTAATTAAGACTTTTGCTGAGAGAAGTAGGCAAGGCTACTGACCAAGCTTTTTCAAATAACGTTGATGTAGTTTAATCTACTGATCTAGTTATTTTATTCAATGAAAGTAGAATATTTGTAGAGGTAATAATTTCAGATGATGTCTCAGGTCTTTCAAGTGTTATTTGCTGTGTTCTGGGTTCTAAAATCTGAGTAAGGCTATTAAAACTAATTGAAACTATACGGAGGCTTTATAAAGACATCTGTACTGTATTTTCTTGTGGATTGCATAGGTAGAGGTGACACAGATGAAAAATAATTAAGCTCTATGTGAAACTCTTTACCTTCTAGTAGTGATAAATGCTGAAGCAGCTGTGGTATACTTGAACAGGTATTTCTGTTTTCTGGGATATTAGCTGGTCTCCTGCATTTATGGTATAGTTGGGCAGGTGTACTTTTTGAAGAACCTTCTTTCCCCTGTATGAATGGTATGCACTTGTGTAGCTACCCACAGGGGAAACAGTTTAGTAACAATATAGGCGATCAGTTTCATTTAACTATCAGTTCTTAGGAAAGTGTCTTAACTTTTAAGTTTGGTGTAGTGGTAATATCTTTTCCTCTTGAGGAGCCCATGTTTCTCTTTATACAAAGCCCTTACAAGCTGCTATGCAAAAAAATTTCTGTTGCTGTAGGCTTGCAGTACAGGTGCTTTGGCAGGGTCTAATACAAGGATTGTTCCTGTTTAATTATTAAAATATATATGTCTATACAGAAAGGTATCATTGTGCTTATGGATTTTATCGCAGATTGGATTTGGGGAGTTGAAATACTTGGACTGGGATAGTGTAAGGCATATACAAAATTACACTGCATAAGGGGAAAAAACTTTTCCATTCAACTAAGACATACCTGCTACATCACAGCTTTTAATTCATACATTTCCTCTCTCCAGTTCCTATATCTGTTAACATATTTTTTCAATATGAACTTTATTATATTATTCCTCTACCTGTAATTTGTCTTATCTATGTTGCATTCTTTCATTTTAGTTCTCATTAGTACTGTCAATGATTCCCATTTTAATATTATGTGAAAATTTCATTTAAGTATTTACACTTGTAGAAATGGATCCCTGTAAAAGGAGAATATGCCAGGTACGTGCCCTCTGTTTGATGCAGATAATTTTATTGTTAGTTTTATGTCTGTAATTCTAGCTGGCATGACCAATGCGCACATGTATTAGTATTAAGGACACCAGTTATTTTTTAATTAATTTTGACAGAGAGGATTTTTACCCTAATTCAATAAAGCAGTTAATCCTGTGCAGTGTTCATCTGTGGCTCATGAGACACTGGAACAGGTTGCCCAGAGGAGCTGTGGCTGCCCCCTCCCTGGCAGTGTTCAAGGCCAGGTTGGATGGGGCTTTGAGCAACCTGGTCTAGTGGAAGGCGTCCCTGCCCATGGCAGGGCGGTTGGACTAGGTGATCTTTAAGGTCCCTTCCAACCCAAACTAGTCTATGATTCTATGATTCCCAATGGAAGAGGAAAGTGTTACCTCCTTTGCACAAATGACTGGTAAATCCTGCTCTGGTACACTCTGTACATCCCTCTTCAGGAAAGACAGGAATAGAAGGTCAGAGGAGTGAAAAGTCTATCTTGCTGAAGTAGACTAAGATAATGTGGCTTGTTTAGCTAACAGAACAGAAGCTGAATACAGATAGCTAGTGTAGAGCTCAGGTGGGAGCTCAGTTTTATAACTGAAGACCAGTGTAAAAGAAAATATCTCAGTAGTAAATATAAATAAACTTAGGGTGGAATTCTGAAGCTTTTTTTGAGTACTTCAGAAACTGGAAAATGAAACAGACTAAGATCTATCAGTTTAAAAGAGATTTTTTATTTATAGTGGCAGGAAATTAGACTTGACTCTACAGGACCTTTCCAGTCAATGTCATATGTTTCTAGGTATTTAGGTTTAGACCTACTAACAAACACAAATTAATTTGTAAAGAGATTATTAAATTAAAGCAAATGTAGTTTTTCATAATTTGGGAGGCTTTCTTGATTGGAATACTGTTATGAAGTTACCATATTCTTCCCTTTCCCAGTTATCTGTTATTGCATATAAAATTTTGGGCTAGGTAGATATTTAGTCCGACATGTAGAGCTACTTTTGGTTTATTTCTTGTTTAATCTGATAGCAACTCAAACAATACTTAATTTGTGTAATTTTTATAGTATTATCACAACTGGTGACTAAGATTTCACTGAGGCATGCAGGACAGCACCTTCTTGCATAACAGAACCAGTAAAGACGTTGCTGTTATCTCTTCTGCACATGAATTCTCTGGTAACTGATGCTGAGCATCAAGTTTTAATCTTTTATTTATTAGACTTTGCAATTTTCATTGAAAAGGTAGAAATTTCATTTCTTTAGAAACCTCTGTTTATTAAATTGGATTGATTTGAAAATACTCAGTTCAAAAGCTGTTGGAAAGAGAAGTAGTTACACCTATGTAACTGCAGTGCAATAAAACTCTCTCAGGATACTTGGCTAAAGAGTATAATACTCCTCCCTCAAAATTTTTGTAATCTGAAGTTGAAAGGATGTACAACCAATACAATGAAAAAATAAAAAAGGCAAAGGCAGAAACTATACGAATAAACTCAAACTGATACATAAATACAGACCCATAGTTATACAGTTTGTAATCAGAAAATGTTGGGTTTGAGGTGCTCAGAGAAATGTCCACATTTCTCAAAGTGTCTCTGAAAGAAGCACACATTTATTGTAGTCTTTTTCTGTTGGTCACGTACAAAAATAACACTGAATATCTGTAGCATATGGTCCCTACAACTGAAGTTCCATCCTGATAAGTACAATAATTAATAAAATAAAGGTTTCAAAAATAGGATTTCTGGTTGCATCTTTAATCTTCTGAAAATGTAATATTTAATACAAATACAATATAAAGAAGATGATTTACTCTTCTTCATTATTGTAATCACAATAAAAAGGGAATACAATAATTCAATGGCTATCTATTTGTTCAGGTTAGCAAAAAAAGTCAATAATTATTTGAACATGGTAATAAAATGAAAAATGAAAGTGTTTGGTAATGGATTATTACATTTTATGGCCATACATTTATTTCACATAATTCAAACTGTTTCATCCTACTGTGTATAAGGAAAAACTCTAATATGTAGGAACTAATTTAAAGATAGAAGCAGATGCAGATAATCAGTTTAACAAAAAAAAAAAAAAAGAAATACAAATTTTCTTGTGTTTAATAAGGCTATGGTTAGGACAGACTGAGTGGACAAGTTAGCACAAATAATGCTTGGGGTGAGCCTCGGCTGAAAGCAAAAAGAATTATTTTACAGAGCCTCAGGTTCAAACTGATCCTGAATTTCAGTCTCTCTTACTATGGATAATCATTAAAACCAGAGAGCACTGAATCAGCATTAGTGTAAGCATATGCTACACCAGTAAAACCGATCAAATTGTACCTTCATAAGGAGATTGCTTTTGTCCAGTTTCCCAGAGCAATATCTAAAGCACTGTCTCAAGGATAGTTGACGAATGGCAGAAGAAATTGGTTGTTTGCTACAGCTTTGAGTCAAACTAGCTCATTTACAGCTTTCCTGAGATTCTGTCCAGGAGCAACATCTCTCATCCAGTTCCCATCATATATGCACAGAGATGGGAATTTCTCCATTTGTTGTCCATTAAGCTGGGGGCCTCCCATAGCAACTGGGGACTTGTAGCAATAATGGTACTAAGATCCAAAGTGAATGCAACTCCCTTCTGCAGGGACATAGAATGTCTACAGCCCCTAACTGCTCCAGAATGAGCCAGAGGAAGAAAATAGAAAACCAATGTATTGACTTCTTGTAACTTCAGAAGATGCCATTAATGCCATCTCACAATACAAGCTCTGTCAGGTAAAATATTGAAACTCTATGCCAGGTTTGGGACTGAAAGACTCAACTAACTTAGCCATCAGCTTTCAGAAACTCTGCTTACGGAAGCAATGCAAATAACAGCAAATTGTTGTTTAAATAGGTTAGGAACTCTCAACCCAGGTTTAGCCAGTATCCTTGATGTATTTGGCTTCTTCCTAGGCATTTGGGGAAAAAAAAAATAGGAGGGCTGGAAGGATCCAGAATTGCACTGTCACTCTTGCTTTAAAGGTACTTGTTACTTGTTCATTAACTTCCATGTTTTCAAGTAACAGGTAAAATCATTTGGCGTTCCTCTGAGAAGTATAGAGTTGCAGTATTTCATTCCCCCAGTATCCTGCTCATTCTGCTTGGAGTTGAGTTACCTCAGTTTGGATAAATGTTCATAGTTCTCCTTCAGTGGGAAAAGGCTACTTGAGCCAACCAGCATGACCTGTGTTTTTGTTATAGCGGCATGGTTGTTGTACATTGTTAATGTTTATCCTGTTCCTGTAGGTGTTATATTGTGGTCACTGGCAGACAGGACAGTTGAGCAAATGGGGCTTTGTTTGATCCTGTGACCAATGATGGAATTCTTAGGAACCAACTTTCTGTTGTGAGAATAGTAATACCATAACATACTGAATAAAATAAGGAATTGGACTCAAGGGGTAGGACTCTAGTTGCATAGTACCGTCACAGCTGACAATCTAGAGTTCATTTTATTCAATAACAATCTGAGGAAGCCATATTCTTGGTAGTATCATGAGAATTATTTGCCTAGAATAAAAATGTGTACATTACAAAATTTATTCAATTATTTCATAGAATCATAGAATATCTCGAGTTGGAAGGGATCCATAAAGATCATGGAGTCCACCTCCCTATTATTATATTATCCCCAGCTCCATTATTATTATAACTGCCTTTTACAGAGAACTTACACATTTCTTGGCATTCTTGTCCCATTTATTGAAGGAAGAGGTTACCTGACTTCAAATTTTCCTGCAGTCTTTTCCTCTTCTTTCCTTTACCACAAGTGTGAAAGAACAGCTGCTGCCTGATATAATTATTTTAATTGTTTGCATGCTATAAAACTGTTAAAAGCAATTTTATTTTTAACAGTAAATAGGTTTTATTACCAAGTTATGCTTTTGCTTATAGCTATAAGATGGCAACGGGTGGTTAAAAGTATATTTGATTCTGTACTATTATTTCTCCTGTATCCATTGTATAATCAATGAAGTGATACTATTTTGCCCTCAGGATAAAAAGAAAAAAAAAAAGAAATGCTAATGGAAGCAATTAAAAGATATGAATAATACTGACACCTCTTTATTATCTTTCAGGTACATTTGGAGTTACCCAACACATTAAGTGGTAATGATGCAGTTACAGTTATTTTCCAGTTGACATGATTAGTTCTGTGGCCCAGCCACATTTATCTTGTGCTTTGAAGCCCTTCACACTAAGTTACTGGATTTCGGAAATAAAGTAAATAGATATATGAAATGACCTCATCCCTAATTTTGAAAGACATGGGTAAGAAAGGCATTTCCATGGTCTACAGCACTAGTCTAAGTTGTAGGAGTTATTCTCGATTGTCTGCTGTGTTCCTTAGACTGAGGAGCTTCGGACTGGAATGGTATAAAGAATAGACATCTAGGGCTACAGACTCAGAAATATTACACCATGCCAAGGCATCTGACCTTTGTGTTAGACACTTAGTTCCACATTTAGATCCTCAAAATGTCCCTATGTTTACAACTTCATTCAATGTACATTGAAGGAAGCTGCTCCTGAGTCTTGCCTGGGTCCTGTAATGCTGATTTCTTCATCTGAGCTTGTATTTTCCAGCTTCTAGGGTATTTCTGTTGTCTGGAGAGGGCCCACATAGTAAGCCCTTTTTAGAAATGTAAATGCTATCAGTAATCTGTTAATATCTGGACAGGAGCCCTGAACAATCAAATACATATCTGTGATGTGCGAGCAAAAATCCCAAATTACTTGAACACAAATTTGAGACCAATATTCAATGAAACATAGAAAACTTATGAAGTGTTGCAAGTCATGATATTAATAATAATGAACTGGGAGTCTGAACAAGATTTAAAGATGTGGCTGAAACAACAGAATAGATTTGTCTGAAGAGGTCCTTGACGTTTCTATCTTCCTTACAACTCTTAAATGCTAAGCTTGGAAAGCTCCTGTGTTGAGCCTAAGCTATTGATTTACTGGAACTGGGGGCTTTGACAGTGACAAAAATCCAGTCATTTTCTCAAACATTCAGGGTAAACAAGATTGTTCATCTAAATAAAAATTCAAAAGTTCAAATATGACTTTAAATTGCGTATCTAAATTTATATTGTTATCTGTAACAGTAGCAAAATGAGAGACTGCTTGAAGAAAACCAAAGGACTGTATTAAGAAAAAAAATGCTGACATTATTACTTAAGAAAACAAATTGCTAGCATTTAGGATTCCTTCTATGATATATACTGTCTTCACTATTCTCCATACACATTAAATACTTGTCCTATTGAAAAATGGTGCCTTCTCTCCAAAAGGTGACTAGAGCTCATTAATATCTACCATGATTCTGTATGCTGGAAATCATTAAGGAACCCCACCTGTTACAGGCAAGAACTGGGTAACAGCACTGCTTCATTTAGTTTAAGCAGTGTTGCATATTGTATTGCTATTCATTGTGAATACAACCCTTTTTATACACTAGATAGCTACGTGTATTTCTAAGCATTCAGCAGTTATCATAATGTAATTTATTTTATTCAACTCATTATTATTATTTGTTGCACCTGCATAAAAGGTGCTTTTATTGCACTCAAATATTTACTTTGTTAGCATGATTGGCCTATATGCTCAACTGTTTACCCTTTGATCATGCTGAAACACTGAGCCTTCTGCTATGCCTTCCATGTGATCAATAAGTCAATTGATAAGGAAGTATAGGGTTTTTCTTATTTTTTTAACGCTTGAAGACTACATTGCATGGCAACTATTGCCCAGCAATTTGAGTTAGACAAAGGAATAACAAATTTATTATTTAAAAAAAAAAAACCACAAAAAACTTCTTCCAAATGGTATCACCAAGATACATGATTTAAGAAAAGACTGATGATGTTGATTTAATAAAGTGACACAGAAGAAGTGTCTTGTTCAGTTCATAAAATGGAAATTTCTTAATCAAGATGACCAGTTGAATCTGCATAGATGAACAATTCAAAATTCATCAGAGAGCTGATCAGATGTATCCCGATGTCAACAGTTTGGAAAACTGAGACAGGAAGATTAAGGAGGGAGTGTGAAGTAGGAGACCTGAAAATTAAACAGGGAGTGTGTAAGAACAGAAGAGATCAACCAATTAAATGAATGTCATCGGTTCTCATCCCTCTTAATTAAACATAGACAAATAGGTAGTTTAAGGTTAAAAACTGCCTGCTGGTTGCCTCTTGGATGCAGTATCCAGAGCTATAACCTCACAAGATATTTGAGGACTTCCCAAGCTTCACCTTCAGCCGTAATATGCATCCCCTCTTGAACATTTTATCAGGAAAACACTTTTATGATTTTGGTAAGTGACTTATCTAAAGAAACATGCTCAGGAGGTGCAAAGGCAACTGGGATGCTTTTGGAGAAAACAAGGCAAATATGGTACAATATCTTCCCTACTTCTTACTGGAAACAGCCTGTCTCACTCTAGCCTCTGAATCATATTCAGGATTGTCCAAGAATGCTAATTCTTGGCTGTTCCTAATTGGAACAGGCCAAAATTGTAGTAGATAATGTACTAATTGTTAACCGATATGCACGTCTGGGGGCTAGTGCTCAAGCCGTAACTTCACCTCTTCTACCTTCTTTGACATAGTTGAGAGCTCTGAATATTCTCTGGAGCAAACACTAGGAAAAGACTTAAAACAAAAACCTGAGGTGCTTCAAGTTCTGAGCTTGTAGCTGAATAGGATTTTGAAGATCATGATTATGAATTCCTGTGTCCTTTTGTGGATGCTCTTATTGGTACAAATAGTACTTGGAATGAGATGGGATTGATCCACTGTTAGTTAACTTAGTGTGATGGTGTGCTCCTCCCCTGCAACCTGCACCAGTGGCAGTCTAACGGATGTGTCTGGTCCTGATGGCTGCATCCTGCTCAAAGTGGATTCAGGGAAGACAGACAACACTATAGCCAAGGGCTAATCTGAGCAATGAGCCCACCTAACCACAGTGTTGATCAATGTCTGTCTCAAGCCAAATTTGGAAGAAACAAGCACCTGTGGTTGTTATGCAAATATGACTATGAGTCAGTCATCTTACCCTCATAAACAGTGAGCAGCCCAAGAGACTTCTGAGCTCTCCTGCATAGAAGTGGGCTGCACAACAGGATCTCCCCTTGAATAGGGACGCCTCTCAAGGTTGAGGGATTCCCTGCCACAACAGATTCTGGGTAAGTGATTAATAGCATGCTGAACTTTGAAATCTTAGCTAAGTGATATAAAGGATTGATCGTGAATAAATAATCCTTTAAATATAAACCATTGACCAAGTCTGGAACTAAGATTGGATCCAGCTGCACCTAGTCTTCTTTCTGAGGAGCTAAGAAAGCAAGGACATCCTTCGTGAACCTCGTGACTCAATGGGAGGGTCTCCCTGACAGTTTTGTCTGACCCTGTCCTCTATGCTGTAAATAATCAAGTGCACCTTGCCATCAAGTCTTGTTAAACCACTGTCACATTTACTATCAAACTTTGTTAAATTGCTGTTTTATAACAATAAACATATTGCTGCTTCTCTCTTATGAGTGAAGTACATCACTCCATCCGCGACACTTCAATACATTTCGAACTTAGAAATTTGAAGCAGACCAAAGGAGAACTACAATTAAAAGTCACCTCCAGTATCTAAATTATATGAGTAAGACAGATTTGTTTCTTATTCATTTATATGTTAGTATTTTCTGAATAGGAAATGCAAGGATCAGATATGAAGATATGTATTGAGTTTGCGTGGCAAGGTTTTGATAAAAGGAGGGCTACAGGGGTGGCTTCTATGAGAAGCTGCTGGAAGCTTCCCCTGTGTCCGATAGAGTCAATGATGTCAGCCAGGCCCAAGTCAGACCCACTGCTGGCCAAGACTGAGACCATCATCGATGGTGGTAGCACCTCTGTGATAACATATTTAAAGAGGGGGAAAAAAACCTGCACAAAAGAAATTACAGCTGGAGAGAGGAGTGAGAATATGTGAGAGAAACAGCCCTGCAGACACCAAGGTCAGTGACGAAGGAGGTGGAGAAGGTGCTCCAAGCGCCAGAGCAGAGATTCCCCTGCGGCCCTTGGTGAAGACCATGGTGAGGCAGGCTGTGCCCCTGCAGCCCAGAGAGGTTAACAGTGGAGCAGATATCCACCTGCCATCCATGGAGGAGCCCCACACTAAAGCAGTTTGATGCCTGAAGGAGGCTGTGACCATGCGGGAAACCCACTTTGGAGCAGGCTCCTGGCAGGACTGAAGGAGGCTGTGACCATGTTGGAATTCCATGTTGGAGTAGGCTCCTGGCAGGACTTGTGGCCCCATGGGGGACCCACACTGAAGCAGTCTGTTCCTGAAGATCTGCACCCAATGGAAGGGACCCACGCTGGAGAAGTTCACAGAGAACTTCAGCCTGTAGGAAGGACTCACATTGGAGAAGTTTGTGGAGGACTGTCTCCTGTGGGAGGGACCCCATGCTGGAGCAGGGAAAGAGTGTGAGGAGTCCTCACCCTGAGGAGGAAGGAGTGGCAGTAACAACATGTGTTGAACTGACCGCAACCCCCATTCCCTGTCCCCCTGTGCCACTGGGGCAGGAGAAGGTAGAGAACTGGAAGTGAAGTTAAGCCCAGGACGAAGAGAGGGGTGGGGGGAAGGTGTTTTAAGATTTGCTTTTATTTCTCATTACCCTACTCTGATTTGATTGACAATAAATTAAACTAATTTTCCCAAGTCGAGTCTGCTTTGCCCATGATGGCAATTGCTGAGTGATCTCCCTGTCCTTGTCTAGACTTACAAGTCTTTCATTACGTTTTCTCTCTTGTCCAGTTGAGGAAGGGGAGTGACGGAGTGGTTTTGGTGGGCATCTGGCGTCCAGCCAGGGTCAACCCCCCACTAGATGTCTGACCATTCAGGATCCTTCAAGCTATATTCAGCTTCTACCACTTATCTGAATGTTTTGTTCCGCTTTTCCATTGAACAATCAACCTAAACCTTCTCAAACTGTCAGTGAAGCTTTCCAATTAAACAGCTTAGACAAGATTTATGCAATGCATCTTTGTTACAGCTGGCAAATAAAAAAGAGATTCCTTGTAATTTAAATGGATGGCTAGGATTTTAAAAAAACAAGATACTAAATATCAGTAAAATACTTTTTTCCCTTTTTTAGATGTTGTGTTTTGTTGACATTTAAGCACTATGGTTTACCGTGAGACAATTCATTTGACTAAACATAGATCTGTGTTGTATAGGTCTACATTTGAGCTAGTTACCTTAGTTAATTATAGATAAGGGTGAGAAATAAGCATCTCTAGACGTCAATCAGTGCTTCACCCCAAATCTCAGCCCTTGTTTCCTTCACTTCTTCTCTTTCCATTTTCCTCTTTCTCCATTTCTCTTAGCTCAAAGTCAATGTTGCACTTCCTGTGTCTGACTGAAAAGAGAATTTATTTCCCAGGAGAAGAAGCGGGGAAAGCACGTACAAGGATAAAGACATGCATGGGAAAGGGAGAGACAGTTTTCTAGGAGCTTCTTATATTTTCCTCCCTTTCCTTGGATTGAATGTCTACCCCCTCCAAACAAACTTCTACTGAAAGGACATACCCCATTTTAAGAACAATTTGTTTACCTTATATTAATTTTAGACAGCCATTTACCATGTATAGTCTCACTTTGTCGTCATACTTTCTCCTTTGTTTACACCTTATCTTTGTTCATACCTTATCTTTGTTCCTCTTTGTTTATTACATACATCCAGAGTGTGTCATGGAGGGACACACAGGCTTACAAAATCTGCAGAAACTCCAGACACTAGAGAAACCTCATATCCCAAAGGCTGAACAAACCTACTACATCTCAGTTGCTTCCTACCAAAGTTGTTGTGCCCTACCTTCAGGAGAGGTTTCCTCAATGCACAGCTAGTTGTCTGGAGAACTGGCATGGCTCATTGCTGACTCCTCTGGTACAGGTGCAGGAAACTCCTTACTTAGCTTAACAGTAGCTGTCATAAGTTGTTGCCTCCTTTTCCAAGCCAAAAGACAATCTGGGCTCCTGTAACAGGACTGGAGACTCAAGAGAACCAAAATTTTTCATCGTGGCTTCATTTCTACATGTTACTTCACACAAATGAAGACTGACTTTAAAACCAGGGAAAACATCCTTGGGCATATGACAGGACATGGGCTTGTGGAACATGGCAAGAGAGTGTTGTCAAAGCTATGCAAGCATGGAAAGCCTCTCTTTAGCTTTTAAAAGGAAAAGAACTGGCCAGACCTCTAGCTCCCCATTCTTATATCTAGTTCCTTTCAGCATAGCTATATTCATTTCATTAAATGACTGCATAAATATGGCACACTTACAGCATACTGTAGGAACTGTTGAGTACAGCTGAGTGTAATTTGCCCCACCAGATGAAGCAAATAGTACTGAACTCTCATTCAGTCCAACTACTTTTCTTTCCAAGCCCTTTGAATGGTCTCAGGAAGCAGAATTGGGAAGTATCTCTTAGCAGACAACTTGAGCTTCCCGTACATGGTCCAATTATTTCTCAGGTTTGCACTATTTGTGTCAAGTAAATGGATGAATCTGAAATTAAAACTATTAAAAATTGGTTGATCTTTCTATGCCACCCCCTGCCAGCACGTTAATGATTTTTTTTCCATTTAATTCCATGAGTTTTTGCTCCTTTTTATGATATCATAGTATATTGCCTAGGTGTTTTATCTTGCTTTTAGATAGTGTTATAGTCTAAAATGAAATGCCAAGCTATCTGTTGGTAGAAAAAAAATAAATAAATTGTGACAATAGATAGAAAAAGTAAATAAATATTCATAAGCATTTTAAAATTTGAACTTACAAGAAATAAATATAGTACATCGCTTAGGGGAAAATATGCAAATACTAAGGAAACAATTATTAATGCTCTGGTTATATATTCCGATTTTTGTGATTCTTTGTTTAAGAAGCTGCACTGCATTTGTGTTGTTCATGCATAATAAAACCCCACATTTTAGAACAGATGGATTTTATATTTCAAGGAAAAAAACCCACCTCATATTAGCAACGATGGAGAAAGGTGGATGCAGTCCACAAATATCTTCTTAAAATTAAGAAATCATGCTGAGAAAAAAACCTGACGGTTATTTCTGACGCATCTGTTTTCCATAACTGCATAAATATATATGCATTTTATTTCTGAAAGAATCCCCCTGGCAGTACTTCATCTGCCTCAAATGACCAGTCACAGCCCACGCACACTCTGCAGCACAGTTTGATGGGGAGCACATGCAGTCCTTGTAGCAGAGGGAAAATGAGGCTGTCCATGTCATCAGGTTGAAGGAGAAAGAGCCCTCAAAGTTGCAGGTGTGTTAGGGGAGAAGAAATGAGACTGATGGTGTCACCGGCACATGGGAGGCTGGCAGGAGTCAGGGCAAAACACCAGTAAGGAAAGTCATGATGCTACGGGAGTGGCGATGGAACTGTGCCACATGCAGGAGCATGGTGAAATCTAGATTCTGAGTGAAGAAAGCATTTGCTCCTGATATGTGGACAGACAGTTTCATTTATAAAGTACAGGCAGATGCACAGAGTATTTCTTTATTTTGTCCTATACATCTGTTTGCATGGTTTTTGATGATGTACTGCTGAATTTATATAGATAAACCAGATCAGCAGGTTGTGCATTCTAGAAAAGATGTGACCTACAAATATAAAGTGTGTGTTTGTCTCAGAAAGAGAGAGATAAGTCCCTTCCCATAAAGTTAGCCAAGTTCTTAGAACAAGAAATGAGAGGAGAAAGAAATTATAGGGCTTCTCATAAATATGGAATTGTCTCTGAAAAATTATCTTCAGCAGGGAGGATTGCAAGAGATGTGTTTATGGCACTGCTCCGTAGTTATACCCATACATGCTCTTTTAAAGAAATATTGTGTCTTTTTATTCTCTACTTGTCTGTAGCATCTGATAAATACATTCAAATGTGTCAGTGGATATGTACAATCAAAGGCAAAGTTGTTAGAAGAACATGAATTTCCAAATACTGTTCTACAGCTTGCTTCCTGGTTAGTGATCAGCTCATTATCTGTCAGCCTCACTGCTTAAACAGCTTTTCATCTGATCAAGTGTAGAAATTTTGGAGCCTTCCATAGACTCTTATTTCTGAAAAAAAATGAGTACATGTCTGAATGCTTCCAAAAGTAGATTTGAAGGCATGCATTTTTAAAGGCAGTTAATATTGTAAGATGTTAATAACTTTTAGAGTGATTTTTCCTTTTTAAAACATGAAGGGTTTTTTTGAGGATGTTTTTTCAAGGTTTTTGATTTCAGTGCTACACAATGAATACACAGTTTGACTTTGGGCAAGAAATTTTGGATTTACAGCAAAGCTAGGAGAAAAACTTCCTTAGTTTGTTGACAACTGTTAGCCAAAACACTTTGAACATACAGAGGTCTCCAGTAGTGTCTATATATATTTGTCATGGCTTTGAAGTTGAGGAGTACCTGCATACTTTTGACAATCTTTAAGGCTTAAGGTCAGAATGATACCAAATACTCTGCGCTTTTTCCTCCAGAAGTCCTTGCAGTATGATTTAGCTGTAGAATCCACATCTACAGACTATATCCAAAAAATCATAATTACTGTGTAGTCAATATGTTTTTCTTGTTTTTTTTGATTCCCTTCAAAATGTTTAGCCAGCACTTCAAGTAAAGGCATGAGATGGAACTTCATCTGCATATGAAGTTCAGAGCCACCTGTCCAAAGCAAGGCGTTTGATACCAGCAGAGAACAGTCATTAAACATGAAGTGAAATCCCTGTAGATGTTACACACATTTCAGAAAGCAAGGATTTGATAGAGGATATTTCCAAAGCAGTCTCTTTTTCATACAGTGAATTCTAATACCAGTTGTCATGTTATAGTCAGCCATCTAGGTGATTTGTGAATGCGTTTTATTGTGGAAAGGCAACAGAAAAATGCTTTTTTTTATGTTTAAGGTGTGCAGCTTAGCTTTCCCTTGCAATGAATGAGGTCTTGCAAAAACATTGCTAAGTTGATGTGATGATTGACGGCCAAGTCAGATACTACAGTCAGAATGAAACTGAAGTTTCATCATTCCTCTATCCTCATGAAAAATCATACTTTGAGAGTCTGCCACGAGAGCTTACATTTCATTTATTATAATATAAATATTATAATGCTGAAGTGATTGCTATTAGAAATGTGGTTTTCATTGACAAAAGATGATCAACACGACTTTTTTGAGCAGAGTCTATCAGAAAATGAGAGCACCAACTTTAAATGGAGATATTTCTTTAATGGTAGACAATTTCATGTAATAACCCCTAGAATCGGTTTTCATCATGAGAAATGTCTGGTGAGAAGGTATTTGTGAAAATGCGTGACAAGTAAACTAGTAAACATGCAGATGTTTTTAAAAATCTCACTCTGTTGAGCTGAAACCTGTCATAAAGTTCAGGGGCATGTTAAAACAGGACACCCTGTGTTCACATCTCTGATCTCAGGCTGGGAAGTAGAGAAAGTGCCAGTACATGGCAAGTCTGGTGTGAAGCCAGTTATATCTCCTGTTTGTACACCAGACAGTAGATTGTACATTCATTATGAAGGAATAGGTGTTTCACAGACACTCATGGAAAGGATGTTGGGTTTTTTTTAAAAAAAAAAAAAAATATTGGGATCTTGGTATAGAGCAATGCTGACTTAGGGTATTCAGTCTCCTGAACAGGGTGGTCAGTCCCTGTCCAGCCAGTGAAACGAGTTTCCATTGCAAGAATCCTTGCAACAACATCTTCAGCAGGATCAAGTGTGACACCACATAGTTTCTCGAAACCTCACATTTTTCCCCTAGACAGTAATGCTCTGGGGGTAACAATCTATTCCATCTCCCAATTATGTTATTTACAAGCACTTTAATTCTGGATTCTGTGGCTTCAGAAGAAGCCATGAGGAAGATTATACCTGCAACATGTTGAAAACTTCTGACTGTAAGAAACTACATGAAGAAGCATCTTCCCTTACTGATGTTCGTAGGCTGTGCGCAAGTAAGGCTGGTAAAGCAGAGCTGAAGCCAATTGTATCAGTGATGTACCTAACTAGATAAGCTACAAGAGGATCTTGTCTCATATCTGAAATACAAGAGGAACAGCAGTTCCTGTTACAGAATAACATGCATATTTCTAGGTAAACTTCAGGATCTTCAGGTCAGCTCTGAATAAGATGTTCCTTTGCTAGATATCTCACTCAGGGGAAGTTTTACTCCCTGACCTCTCCAGTTACCTCTTGGAGGATTGAAGAGGTCAGAATCATGAAATATAGTCACGCAGGAGTGTTTTTATAAACTTTTTCAGACTTTGCTGACAGCAAGGACATGCTTCAAGTATTCTCACATTCAGAACTAATTTCTGGTGAATGTGAGCAAAACAATGTGGAATGTTTTAATCTGCTCAAAATATAAATTTGAAGTAAGCACTAAACAAGCGTGGAAGTATTCTGGGTACTTTGATTGCTTTAGAAAAACGGTATAGAAGTGAGTTCATATTATTAAATGTATTTGAAGGTTTGTACGTACTGTTATTTATGCACTTGGATAGAGTTGTTCGGGATAAAATTTCCATGTTTTAGATAACTTCCTTTACCCTAATTAGAAGTAGTAGTATCTGACATTTCAGAACATTTTCAGTTGATGGAGTGACTCTTGTTTTTGCTGGGTTTGAATTTGTTTTGTTACTTAACAAAATTAAATAACATAGATATGTCAGTTGTATAACTCAAATTTGTTTATGTATTTTTCTCTTTCATTTAAACTCTGGTATTTGTCTTGGGTGCCTTACTATATTTTACAGGAATATAATTAGCAATATGAGCCAGCCAACGAATCTGCATAAACAATTCTATTTACTTAAGAGTGTTGAATTAAAAATTCTATATAATCATCTGGGTTAGAAACAAGAGAGTCTTTCAAGCTCTACTTGAGACCTGTTTTCGTTTAGGTGGGATTTGAACCAGTCCACAGCTTTCAGTAAGGAATTAATTAACATCACTGGTTCCCATTTACAACACTGTCTCTGCTGGCTGAGTCACTCAAAATGCAAAAAGAGGTTTAGGGAAGGAACCTGAATTCAGGCTTTCTTCTCCTTCCATGAGAGTCTTAATATGAAGTTATTTCTTGCTTCTCCAGTTGTTAATTCCTTCTGTGCACTGGCAGTTTCCAAAGTAAGGCCTATGAAAAAGAGTCTCGACATTAACATTTTTCCTGAGATTAGCAAATCGTCCAGGGGGAAGAGAGAAAAAGTTTAGACTACACCTGTAATATACATTCTGAGTACTTTATCTCACCACAAAAATAAAAATAGAAGTATTGGGAAAAATAATTTTCTTTTCCTTTACCATTAAAGAACAAACCTTCTCAATTGTGTGACAGCAATAACGTATCTGCCTGTTTTAACTTTGGAACTTCTTTGTTTATGAAATGAGCTGCTTTCATCTATTGTTGCATAAAGAAAATCATGTCAGACTCAGCTTGTCCCCACATGTCCCCATTTGCTGTAGGAATGTGCTGAAGACATAGAAGTGGGAACTGGTCCAGAATTACCCGGGTACCACTGAGACATCAGACATGCTCTGCAGACCACCCAGGGATCCTTTACAGAGAATTTCAAGTTCTCCTCTGGGAATGAGGAAGCTCTAAGTGTCTGTCTTTAGAAGAAGTGTCAAAAATTTACCGTATTATTTAATGTGGTCTCTGGAGTTCCTAGTGTATCACATGAGAAAGTTGGTTAGAGGGTAACCTGATAAGCTATCTTGCACATCCCTCGTAATATTAGTGGAATGTATGACAACTAATTAGAGAATTCCCTTGCTGAACAGCTTATCTCTTTATGTTCAGTATCCCCATGCTTCACATAAATTGTGTACTGTTTTGCTCTCCAAGATTAAAGAAAAAAAAGAAATGAAAAAAACCCTTCACAACCTGTTATTTTGGCAGTTGTAAAGTTTGAGAAAGAACTGATTTATCACCTACTGACTTTTCATTTCTGAGGCTGTGTGTGAAATCATTCACCGCATCTAAACAAACTCAGCTCTTGGTTGAACAAGGGAACATGTGATCTGTGTAACTGCAACTCAGCATGAAGGTTTGGTATGTGCTGTGAAGTGCACCATTATCCAAAATAAACAGCTGGCTTCATTAGGAGTTAAGAAAGGGGACTGATAACAAGCCTGCTCTCTTAGAATAATGAACACCTATTGACTTTGCAGGTAATAATTCAGAAAAGCTAAATAGATTCTTGCTATTCACTCAAGACTTGTTTAGTGGTGACAAGTGAAGATTAGTTTCTACTCGAAAATACTGCTAATTGAATCTTGTTCTCTGTGTTTGTTTCTAGCTTTATCTGACTCTTCAGGCTTATCTGCAGCTCTGTAAATGTTTTGTGTTCATTCCAGCACAGCCTCAAGAACGTTCATTGTGTTTCACAAATCCTTTTCCATTACCTACATGTACCCCATTCCTTAGTCACTGGTACTTTAAAGAAACTGTCTCAAGGTGTATCAGCATTCCTGATACACAAACTTATTTGAAGCCAAATGCCTGATGCAAAGTCATGCAGTTCCTGCAGTTAGTCCTGATGCAAGTGCAGACTAAAATCTCTCCCTTCAGTTCTCAGACGTTCAGAACCAGTGCAAAAGTTGCAGTCTCCTGTCTCAAATAATGAATAGAGGAATTACACTGCTCCACTGGTCTCAAATGACATGGGAAACATAAACTAGCTGGCTGGTGCTAACAAGGGGGAGAAAAAAAGCCCCTTTGGCCTTCTCTTCTTGATAATCTATAGCTGATGTAAACTGGCATAGAATTAAAGGACGGTTTAAGGCACTAATGTCTTACGTGACTCCTAGTGCTGTCCATAACGAAACAAATTGCATAAATGCAAAAGTGATGATACTCTGGTCTCAAAAAGTAAGATATCAAACCTCTCAAATCACACTGTACGTTCTTCATTGCAGAACTTATCTGTGCACCCTCTTAAACTTAATATTTTGCCTGTTTGGAAGGCTGCTCTGTTACATCAGTAATTGCTGGGATGGAAAATGATGCAGTAATTTTCTTCCATTTAATGGAAACTTATCAAGTCTTACTAAAGAACATTACAGAGAGATGATGTAATTTAGTTGCCCTAGAATTCATGTCATACTCACTGAAAGTTTTTAGCATAGTAGATGTGCAGGGTTTCATTATAGATTTAGGTCATGTTACTCATGCCTCCTGCTCATCTCCTCAGCTCATCTTTGTGCAGAATATGCTTAAGTGCATTACAGTATTTCTCTGTCTAGAATGTTAGTTCAGTGATGTTGGAGTCTGATCCTTGGCCTGCAGTTGCACCATTCTGTGGCACCAGAATGATGGAGAGAAAATAAGAATTTAAACTACTTAAAATAACAAATGTTAACTTATTCCTTGAGTCTAGACTTTTTTGCTTATCTTACTGTCTTTGGGTGTCTTTCACACTTAGAATGACAGTTTATTAGTGAGCCATGGAGTTGGGGTAAGGGTTCAGAAAATAGTCTAGTAATTTAGGTGTAAAACTGTTTTTTCAACTTGACCATTCTACTGAATGTGCAATGTCACGGGATGAACTGCCTTCTTGCCCCCCATCCAAATAAAGTAACTAAGCAAACAAGGAAAGATTCTAGTTTGTTCACACTCACCAACCAGTGCACTATTTTCACTGATAATTGGGCAAAGGAAGGCTTTGCCTGCACCAGGTCTTTCAGTCGGTTGATTGTGATAAGGTAGTCTGGTATTTGCCGACTTTGTCTCATTTTCTTGCTTCTCCTATGAATGATCAGACCAATTGTATGTGGAAACACTTTTATGCAGGATGGGAGAACATCTCATGTTTGATCAAAATGTAGTAATAGGGATAGCATATTAGATGAAGAAAAATCACAGCTTGTCAAGGGCTTGGTAACTGTTGATATTTTTAGATGGATTAAAGTGACCATGGGATAAACTGGACAGAGCAAACAACATTTATCAGCTTTTAATTGGTAGCCTGACATTGGTTTATTAATTTCCAGCAGTGTGTACAGTTCTAATTCAGCTGGAGAAGTAAAGTATCTGGTTAAAATACAGGATTGCATCCACTGTACAATACATTGATCCTACAGATATAGACACTGCACTTTTTCTCTGCCACTAGCTTTGTCTGTGAAGCTTAAATTCAATTACACAGCTCTTCAAAGGAAAAATCTTGAGGGGACAAAAAAAAGCCCCTGCAATATGACATTCTAAGAGATGAAGAGATATCCTCCATCTTCTATCAGAAAATCCCCTGGGCTGATTTAACATCTGGCTCAGCTGATGCAGCTAGTGTCATCTAAATTTAGGTGTTTTTGCTAAACTGCTTGTCCAGGCTCTCACTGTTAGAGGCAAGAAGGAGATGAGAAAAATCATTCATTAGAGTCTCTTGCTTTTCTCTGCTCGCTACAATAGAAGCCAGAATGACATCTTTAAAATAAATGGTTGACTTTTCAATTACTAAAGAAGACATGATTCACACTAATGTAAATTCCTTTATGTGAAGAAAATTTGAGCTCCACTATTCTAGGGTGGAGTTTCCCTAGGAGACAAAATGACAAAAACTCATAGATGAAAGTAGACATGTTGAGTATATCTCAGTTATGCAGAGCAAAAGTTGTCACTGTTATCAAATTCTGTAGGAATGGATAGATGTCAGAACACTTTCCTAAGTAGGAAGTTATTGAAATACTGTATTCTTATTAAAAGTCCAAGGGATATTTAAGTTTCTTTTCCCTACATTGAAAAAATAGGAGGAGGCAGGACATGAGGACATGTTCCATCAAAGCTTGTGACCTATTTCTGTGGTGATAGAACTGCCAGTTTAAACTGCCTTGCTGAAAATATCCCAACCAATCTCATTGGGAGGAAATCAGAATGAATACAAGTTAAGACTAAAGCATAAGATTTAACAGTCGGATTGGCTGTTGAAACAAAATACAAAGGTGAAATTATTTCTTGTCTTTACATTAAGTATCCACCAGACAAAAAACAGTTACTGATTTCTATGCTGGGGTACAGAATGACATCTTGCGGCTTGTGATATATCAGAGGTCACATTATACTTCATTTTTGAAATTAAATATATGCATTTATATAAAATTCTGATTAATTCATTACACTATCAGTCATTCTGTGTTTTTTTATCTTCTTTGGAAAGTCTTTTTTACTTATAGTGAAAATAGTGATCTTTAATTATATATGTAAAACTTTCTATTTAGATACGTAAAACTTTCTATACTACAAAAATACTTATACAACATGGTTGGGAAATAGTTTTATTGCAGTTGTAAAACACAAACAAGAAGAAATCTATGTAATCATGTTAGAGAGTATTTTTTAGCCTAGCTTAGTGACTAACATTAATATGTAATCCTTAGTATATTTGTTGTCTTCGTCAGAGTCTACAAGAAACACTTTCTTAACAAAAATAGGCTGCGACCAACCCTAATGAGAGATTTTTATTTTCTTTCAATTTAAGTTTTATATCAATTATAAAAAACAGTGTGAAGTAAATAAGAGTCAAATGTCTCATTTTCACATGTTTTTTTTCAGTGATCTGGTTTGCATATTTCTAGCAAACTGCTGCTGACCACTTCTGCTCTGGTGGATCCTCTTTCTTGCTCCATATTGACTAAAAAGAGAGACTGAACTCGAAGAAATGAAAATGGCTACCAATACTGGGTGCACGAGTATGTACTACTGACCCATAGGAAGTCCTGAAGTAAGGATTATAGATGATTTTTCTAGCTCTGCCACTAATTCAACCTTCAGCAAGTTTCAGTCATCTGAATTTTAAACAAAAGAAAATTATAAGAGCTTCTGTGAAGTCTAAGTGATTAATGACTTTAATCTCTTTGAGATTCTCAGATAAACTGCACTAAGAAGGCTAAACAAACCAAAAGTAGTAGCAATACAGACAGTGTATCTCATTAATGTCACTTCAGAATTAGTTTAAAAGTTATTTATTATAATTGCCTTTGCCTGGAATACTGTTTCATTTTTACAAAACACAGCCTTTGCTATGGACAGGTGCTTTTGAATGGCTACTGGGCAACCTCAGATATGTAATTAATATGAGTTGTAATTAATACAAGTTGCCTTGACCTTTTCCTCTAAGCAAGCTGTGTATTAACAGGCAAAGCTAGCTGGTTTCAGCAGACAAGTCTACAGCTGTCACATGGATGTCTGTTCCCCAAGGACATATGTAAATCCAGCAATGCAAGAAAAATCCCTGTTTTTTTTTTTCCTTTCCACTGCTGTGATTCAGAGACGAATACATTGACCTTTTTTCTCCTGCATAAACTTTCAGTAGCAAGACACTGAGACAAGCCAGACACCCATTCACTCATCCTGTAAATGTTATTAAGAAGACAAGTGTGCAGATTCCTTGAAAACACAGTGGCCAAAAGTTCAAACAAGGTGTTTGCAGGGTGCCTGCCTCTTTATTTAAGCATACATGTATTTGATTTTTAGAACATGCTGAGAACTCATCTCCTCTCCTGTGAGTATTCAGTACCTCTAAAACCCTTGCTACTGCAAGCTACCGTTTGTAACCATGACTTGTGTTACTTTATTTGGTTAGCATTCAAGGACTGCTTCTTCCTAGCTCAAGATCAAAGCATCCCACCAGGTAGGAAGTCAAGAAAGGGTTCCAGGAGACCTGCATGGTTAAACAGGGAACTGCTGGGCAAACTCAAGTGGAAGAAGAGGGTGTACAGATCATGGAAGGAGGGGCTGGCCACTTGGGAGGAATATAAGTCTGTTATCAGAGGATGTAGGGAGGCAACTAGGAAAGCTAAGGCCTTCTTGGAATTAAACGTTGCAAGAGAGGTCAAGGACAACAGAAAGGGCTTCTTCAAATACATTGCAGGTAAAACCAACACTAGAGGCAATGTAGGCCCACTGATGAATGAGGTGGGGGCCCTGGAGACAGAGGATAAGAAGAAGGCGGAGTTACTGAATGCCTTCTTTGCCTCTGTCTATACTGCTGGAGGCTGTCCTGAGGAGCCCCGGACCCCTGAGGCCTCAGAAGAAGTCAGGATAGAGGAGGAATCTGTCTTGGTTGATGAGGGCTGGGTCAGGGACCAATTAAGCAATCTGGACATCCATAAATCCATGGGCCCTGATGAGATGCACCCGAGGGTGCTGAGGGAGCTGACAGAAGTTATTGCTAGGCCACTCTCCATCATCTTTGCTAAGTCGTGGGCAACAGGAGAGGTGCCTGAGGACTGGAGGAAAGCCAATGTCACTCCAGTCTTCAAAAAGGGCAAGAAGGAGGACCTGGGTAACTATAGACCGGTCAGCCTCACCTCCATCCCCGGAAAGGTGATGGAACAACTTGTTCTTGGTGCTGTCTCTAGGCACATTGAGGATAGGAGGATCATTAGGAGCAGTCAACATGGCTTCACCAAGGGGAAGTCATGCTTAACCAACTTGATAGCCTTTTATGAGGACATATCCTGGTGGATAGATGATGGGAAAGCTGTGGATGTGGTTTATCTCGATTTCAGTAAAGCGTTTGACACAGTCTCCCACAGCATCCTCACAGCTAAACTGAGGAAGTGTGGTCTGGATGATCGGGTAGTGAGGTGGACTGTGAACTGGCTGAAGAAGCCAGAGAGTGGTGGTCAATGGGACAGAGTCCAGTTGGAGGCCTGTGTCTAGTCGAGTCCCTCAAGGGTCGGTACTGGGATTCTGTGATTAACTGGTTTGTGAATCTCTCAACTACTTAAACTCCAATGGATCGTCCCCAGAAGAGGGGTTCAATGTACCAAGCATCTTTTAAGGTATTAGCAAACACACTGGGTGACCTCACAAAAAATGTCTAATATCTCTGACTTTATCATCACTGAAGAATGACTTTGTGTTTCATACTGTAAAATTACATATTAACTTCAGTCATGAGAGGTGTAAGAAATCTAGACAAGATTCATCATTAGAATTTTTATGGTTAGCTTGTCATAGTTGTGGACTATAAGATAAGAGGCAAAGGATATAAATTGTAACAAAAGGAAATTCTGGTTAGATATTAAGGAAAAAAAATTCTTTACAGTGAAGGGGGTCAAGCATTTGAACAAGCTACCCAGATATTCAAATACTGACTAGCTGTGATCTGGAGAAGCCTGATCTAACATTGAAACTGGATCTAACATTAAAGTTAGGTCTAGTTTGAGTGAGAGCTTGGACCAGTGACCTCAAATAGAGGTAAGCTGGAAAGATGAAAGGTTTATAAACATCAAAGCATTGAAACTTTCAAGCAACTTTCAGATTGAAGGGTTGAACCAGAACAACAACAAAAAAAAGTTAATAAATTTATGAAGAGGATTATGTTATACAGTTTTTTTTCCATATCAGGGTACTGGAATGAATGACTTAGGGTCAGTGAGCCAGGACTTCAATCTTATTCTTCCTGTTTCCATAGGGCTCATCCCAGACCTTTTACTAAATATGTGAAAGAGAGAAATTCAGGTGCTCTGTAGAATAAACGTTATCATTGAATCATAGAATCCCAGAATGGTTTGGGTTGGAAGGGACCTTAAAGTTTCAACCCCTGTGCCATGGGCAGGGACACCTTCCACTAGACCAGGTTACTCAAAGCCCCATCCAACCTGGCCTTGACCACTGCCAGGGAGGGGGCATCCACAGCTTCTCTGGGCAACCTGTGCCAGTATCTCACCACTCTCACAGCAAAGAATTTCTTCCTAATATCGAACCTAAATCTACCCTCCTTCAGTTTAAAACTGTTCCCCCTTGTCCTATCACTCCACGCCCTTGTCAAAAGCCCCTCTCCAGCTTTCCTGTAGCCCCTTCAGGTACTGGAAGGCTTCTAGAAGGTCTTCTCCGAGCCTTCTCTTCTCCAGGCTGAACAACCCCAACTCTCTCATCCTGTCTTTATAAGAGAGGTGCTCCAGCCCTCTGATCATCTTTGTGGCCCTGTTCTGGACTCCTTCCAACAACTCCATGTCCTTCTTATGTTGGGGAAGCTGTAATGGAAAGAGTAGCTGGTTTGTACTTGTAACAAACAGTTATGCATGCAGCTAGGGTCAAGTGGTCTGAAAAAAATTAGATTGGACATCAGGAATTTGGTTTTGTCCTTTCTCAAACAGGGTTCATGGTATATCAATTATCCATTCTTTTTGTCCCTCTCACCAAGAGGCACACAGTTTGTAACAAGCCATAGTCTCTCAATTTTCAGACTCTGTTACAGCCCCTTGTTTGAGTCTTTTTGTTCAGGCATCTTTAACTGAGCTCAAAGACAGTCTGCAAGCAAGATATGCACAGCTTCTAAGTATAAAGCACTCCTTTAGTAGCTAGCATAAGCAAAAGACAGTTAGGAATTAAGAAGCTATTAGGCTAAGCCTTAGTGTGCTCACAGTTCTGATAAGGCACCTAAAGAGCCTTTGCTGACCAGGCAGGCATAACCCAGGAGGCAAAAATCCTCCTCCGCATCTCCCTGGAGACGTTACTGAACTGTCTCCAATTTCTCAACATACTCCTTGAACTGAGAGGCCCAAACCAGACACGGTATTCCTTTTGGTGAGCAATTAGGGACTGCAATTCCCCTTGATCTGATAGCTGTGCTCTTCCTAGTGTAGCCCAGTGTATGGTGTGCCTCATTCACCACGAAACATACTTTTGGCTTGTATGTGTGCTGGCATCCACTGTGACTCCAGGTCCCTTGCAGCAGACCTGCCGGTTTGTTCCTGGCCTGTACCAATGTATAGGCAGGTCTGCTCTGTCCTGAAGCAGATATTTGCAGTTTTCCTTCCTGAACTTCAAGTGTTCCCTCATGACCTATTCTTCAATTTTAGCAAGATCTCACTGAAATGAAGATCTACTGTTCATTTACCAGCTCCTTCTCCCCTAGCTTTGAATCATTCAGAAATCTGCTGAGGAATCACACTTTCTCAACATCTAGGCAGTTGATGAAGATATTGAATAGTATTGGCCCAAGTATTGATGTCTGTCATGCTCCACTTGTTACCAGCTGCCAAACAGACATCGAGTCATTGATCATTACTCAGTGAGACCAGAGGTCTGGAAAATTGTCAGCTCATCTAACAGTCTGGCCAATCTGTACTTCTTCAGCTTATCAATGAGGGTGTGGTGGGAGAGTTTTATGCAAAGTTTTGGCAAAGTCAAGATATATTTCAGCCCCTCTGTTTTCCCCTCATCCATGAAGTTGTTCATATGTTGTCTTTTGTCATTTAAAGCAATCAGATTGCTAAAACATAATTTACCCTCGTTAAATCTGGCTATTCCCAATCTTTTCTTTGGAGGACTTGCTCCATTAGTTTCTCAGAGACCGAGACTGTCACACCTGTAGTTCACCTACTCATCTCTCTTTCCCCCTTTGAAGGCAGATTCAACACTTGCCTTTTTCTAGTCATTGCAAACTTCCTCTGATCTCTGCGATCTTTCAGATTAAGTAGAGTGGCCTCACGGAGACATCAGCCAGATTTCTCAGGGTCCTCAGATGTATCCTCTCTGTCCCTACACCAATTTGCAGTTCCTCAGATCCTCTCTTTACCTTTTTTAAGGGTAGGTGTACCATTAGTCTTCTTCTTGCCATCAGGGACTGACCCTGATAAGAATAATTCTTGAAGACAAGAGATAGCAATCTTGCAATTACATCGGTGCACCGAGTTAATTCCCATCAAGCCACATGGGTCTGAATATATCCCACTTCTGTACTAACCCACTTACACTATTCTTCTTGTCCCCCTTGAATTGCCTTGCTATTTTTAGTTAATTTTGTTATTAGCCATCCTGATTTCATCCTCTTTTGCCTGAACAATGCTTTTATAGTCCTCCTTTATGTTCTTGTTTCCACCTCCATTTCACTATTGCTTCATTAAGAAAATCCCTGCTTAGCCAAGGAGGTTTCTGTGAATATTCTGTCTTCAAGAGGACCAGAATGGTTTTTTCCTTGCCTGCAAAGTCTCTTAACAAGCCAAAGCCTGTTCTCCTGAAGTCCAGTGTCCTCACTCATTTAGCTTTCCTCTGGATGCTGAACTCGGTCATTTTACAGTCCTTGCAGCCCAGACTCCAACCTGTGACTGCATTCTCCACACTTCTTTCCTGTGTTTTAGCAGCAGGAGAAAGTTTTGGGCCAACTTAATCTAAAGTCTCTGCTTTTTACCAAGGCTATAAACATCCACCTGGCTCATTCCTGTACACCTACAACTGCTTTTTTCTTTACTACTAAAAACAAATACTTAACAATTCTGTCATAAAGAGAAAAAAGGTGAGGGAAAAGAGGGAAAGATAATATTTCAAATCATTTTGCCTATTTATTTTTTTCCTGCTAGTAATGGAATGTCCTGACACATCTATTTTCTTCTGACTGTTCATTAATTAATAGATCTAATGGCACTCCTACTGACTGGTCTTCTCCATGAATTCATAAATCAGTCTTAATTTTTCTGGTTCCACTCACAGTAAGAAAATGAAGGGCTTCTGACTCTGCATTATCCTTTAATAAGTTCATGTCCAAATGAACAGTCTTCTGGAGATTTACATAGGGACTCTGCTAGTAGTGGCCCATTGACAAAACATGTGTTGTATGCTCTCATGTGCCTGTAGACCTTCAGGGGTTGCCCTTGAGAGTGCAGCTCTGCTCAGAGGATTACTTCAGAGTTCCATGACTGACCTTCAGACTGGACAAATTGGAGAGTTCAGGTTTGTACAAGGGCCTTGTGACATTTATGATGTTATCATTTCAATGTAATATATTTATCAAACCATTACTGTTATTTCTGTTATTCTCCATCCCATTTCAATTGCTGTGTTTGACTATGTATTTTAAACACTTATTCCCATATTTCAGTGCTGTTCTTTCTTAGTTTGGCAAAATCTAGAAAGTCTGCCCAGTCACTGAGGTTATAGAAGAAATCAAAATACTTGTCTCTAAATATCACTTACTGAACAACTGTTAAACTGCTACAATGAGGAGATGTTTTTGCTGTTTTGCACTGTGTTGGCCTAGTGAAATTAAAATGTGATTAAAGGTAAAGGGAAGCAATTCCAAGAGACAAAATGAAAAAATGAATATTGGTATATTCCAAACAGATGACCGTAAAACTTTGCACAGTGACTCTTGAACACGGTACCAGACAAAGGAGTCAGTTTGAGGGAAAAGCTGATTCATATATGTGTGGTTTATGGAACAACTCTCCTTTCTAAAGACCTGTTGTTTTGGTTTTTTTTTTGTGAAACAGGCCAGTATTTTTATATATCAAAATTTTCCATAATAAACTTTCACACATGACAGTTACAACAGCTGATACAGCTGAAGCACAGTGTAAGACAGTGCTTGGTAATGCCAGCATCACCCTTTAAAGTCCTGTCCATACTGTAAAGAAAACACTTCCATTGTAAAAAAAGAAACAGCTCTGAGATGCTGATGTACTTTTACATGTGCTTCTACTCACTCCACTTACTCAAAATGCTTTCTTTTTAAAAGGCAGAAGTTATTATCCAAGATTTTTTTAAGAGACCCACAGATATTCAGATTATCCATCCTGACTCCTTGTGTATTTAGCCCAAGGAATTTGTGTTCCTGATCCCCGAGGCATGACTGTGTAGTCTGGCTGAGCTGCAGTTTATCTTCTAGATTTGCATTAAAGACACAAAACATCCACCACATACCTACACGAGTTGTTAAAATGCTAAATCCCCCACAGGTTTCAGACATGCGGAACTCTAAAGGGATTAATCACTGCACCCTTTTCCCTGCTTTGCTTGAGAAAGAGATGAGGTAAAGCATTATATGCAAAGAAGATTAAAATTAAGTTGAAACTTCCCACAGCTTTCGCTAAGAAAAACTGGAAGGAAGTGAGACTGCTGTTAGGGAGGAAAAGATTTGATGATATTCAGAAAACAGAATGAGGGTGAAAAGTGCTTGAGGAAGCAGTGATACATCCTCTTGGTACAATCACAGCCTGAGACAACTAGTAGGAAGGAGTTTTGCCACCATCTATCGGTGAATAGGAGGAAGAGACAAAGCCAGCAAACATGTTTGTTCCCTGCCTTCTCACACAAAACCAATATTTTCATTATTTCCTTAATTCATGCATGTTTTGGATGCAAGTTAATGAATGATTGATGTCCCTCTTGCATGACAAACATATTGTCTTTAATATGCCAACAGTAAAGATTTACCCTAATCAGTACACCTTGTTTTAGTATGAGCAACTGAAAAGGGAAGGTAGAGAAAAAGGACAAAGGACTTTGATCCCATTAGGAGTTGTTTCATAGGCAACGCCTGAGTTGTAAATGACACTGCTTTCTCACCCTGAGTCAGGAGATGGAGTTGAGGTGTCACCTATGCCTCTTCTGAGCTGGTGGTGGTCCGCTTAACCTGCCCAGGCCGAGCTACACCAGTTCCTTTCTCAGTCGAATGTGTTGAGAGTTATATAAGGTGTCTGCACAACACTACAAGTAGTATAGTTATGTTAAGAGAGACAAAAATTTTATCTGCATGTCCCTACAAAAAGAGGTAGTTAACAGGATAATGTCAGTACAGTCATACCTGAAAATTATAGGTCCTGAACAAAGTCAGGTTGAAAAAGAAATCAATAGTAATAAAATCCTCTAATGCTCTGTAAATCTCAGGAGAATTAAATGAATTTAGAGGATTGGGTCTGTTCTTTCTAAAACAGTCACTGTACGAATAGTATTTGTTTCTTGGTAGATGAAAATGTGCTTTCAGGACAGAAAAACACCACAATGTTATTTATAGATTCTAAGAGATGTTAACATATGTCACAGATGTATTGTTATTTTCTACTCTAGATATTAGTTCAGCAACCAAAATCTGTGTAATATGTGACTGGATAGCTTCTTGGATCAGCAACAGTTGGGGGACAGATTCTCCTTTCTAAGCCCCAGTGGTTTTTACTGTCCGCTTCATTTCACAATCCTGAATTAAGTATCTAAGCTCCCCTAAACAATACTGAGTCCTAAAAAACAGGACTCAAAGAAAGCTGCATAATTTTGCAGGCTGCTGCTAGTGGTAGAAAAGCTTTCTACTTTTCTCTAGACTCTATTCCTAAACTCTATTGCTTAGACTGGTGGAGGCTAAGAAACAAACTCAATAAAATATAGTCCCTCTAGTGCTTAACTCTGACACATGGTCCCCTGAGCATGCATATACGTTAGTGGCTCAGTATGTAACACAAACATTTTTTTTGACATAAATCTTTAACATCTGCACTTGATGTTTGTTAGGCCACACTTTACACTATTCTGGCACATAGTAATAGGTTTTCTTTTTAGAGAAACCAAACTGAACCTTGTGCAACAGAGGCCAGTAGTGTGTGGCATGGGAAAACAGACACAGGGTACAGAATGGTGGGGTAAGCCTCAAGAGGAAAAGGCACACGCATCCTACAAATGGAGCACAAGAGAGATAAAACTCTGAGCTCTTGTGTAAGACACTAACCACAGGGTCTGGGAAGTGTCTGTGCAGCAGCTGTGGCGTATCAGTCCTACATAATCTGTGAATAGTTTCAGTTATGGTTTGCTATTTGCCTAAGATGCCTGCCCATTTTAGCTTTACACTGCTCAATTCTGATTAATTTCTTCTCTTTCCATCTTAATTTGTCTACTCATTACATCTACTTCCATTTTTAACTAGGTTTTAGGTTTTTGTTTTTTTTTTTTTTTTTTTACTTTACTATGTCCGTTAGTAAACAACCGAAGGAGGCATCTTAGCGGAGCAACCAGGTAACCCATGGGGACAAAAAAAGTTGACTTGTAGAAGAGCAGAGAAGCTTGACAAAAGGCAAACAACCTAGTGACAACAAGAAAATCACCAGGCAGCTGCAGGCCACTGGGTATCAGGTGACAGTTAAGACAATACATTTATTCTTAATTGTTAACAATGAGTGCTATGGAAGCATCAGGGAAAACTATGAGCACAGCTATGCTCTATCATCTGTAAGCGTCTTTGTGAGATGATGGGGAGAGAAGTTGAGGCAGCTTTGTCCCCTTCTGCTCATGAAGTAAAAGAAAGATGTTCTGCTGTTTCTAGAAAGAGGAGCAGAATGTATATAAAAGATCTGTATGAAGACAGTGGACATGTGTGTTTTCAGCCTGGTAAATCAGCACTTGCTTTTCCATGCTATCAAAATGCTGACCCCCATCCAAATTTCAGCTACAAATTGAGCAAAACTCTACTCTTACCCAGCCCACTCACCCCATAGGTTTCCACAAACAGCTGGGAAGCAGGGAACACAGACTCAGATTCTCAGGGGTGTGAGGCAGATTTGGCTGTTGGTCTTACAAATGCTATACGAGAACTTTGACCATGAGGTTAATGGTGAGCAAAGCGAGAGTAAGGAGGATTCCACTCTTCCAGCGCATGATGTATGTATATTCTGGGTATGTTGATGGCACCAGGCTCCAGTAACTGCAGAAGCCAGGAATTCACTGTTTAGTGGCTCCTGATGGGACTTGGGTGTGAGCCAGGGTTTATTTGCTCAGTATTGCCGGCGGCAGGAAGTAAATGGTCTTGTGAATATCCAGCAGTGGGAATTTAAACTGCTAGTTGCAGTTGCTGTGTGTATCTATGGGACCTTAATGTGAAACCCCTATGGAGGCATATAGATTCCTGACATCTCCTTATGTATCTAAGTCTAAACCAGTAGCACTTTAATGGCCTGCTGCTGGCTTTTCAGGTACCATTAGATGCACCATAAATCCGAAGATCCAAAACCACTCAAATCAAAAAGCCACACTGAGATTTTGTTGCTGGGAATGCCTTGCAAAATGCAAAATTAAATGAGAGGGAGCTTCATGGGCCAGGCATATATTAAAAGAGCAACAATATCAGGAAAAGGGAGACCTTCATATGCTACTGTAAGCAGGAACTGTGACAAATAAAGTGATGAGCACTGATGTGCTCTGCTGGCATGAACACAGAAACAGAATAGCTGTCTTACAGGAGAGGGATTGCAGTGAAATGTTGCCCAGAAACAAAGGTGATGTATCTCATTTGGACAGCGAAGGACTCACCTCCCTGTTCTCTTTCCCTTTGAATCTTTATTAATATAACTGCAGACAGGACTCTAAGTGTGGCTCAAGATGTTTTTATGTCAATTATATACTGGACTACTTTGGAACTGGAAAGGGTGGACTTGCAGAAAGGATTTAAATATTTAACAGCATTTCAACACAGTGCCTAAAACATTCTGGGTTTTTTTAGAGGCTTAGTAGGGTTGACTTCTGGAAAGCCAAACAACAAATTTGCTGCATAGTTTTCTATTTTTGAAAATCCATGCAAAACCAGTATATAAACACTACAAAACCTAACTCCAAATGCATCTAAAAAATGACTTTGTACATCTTCCATGACAGCATTAGCTCTTATTAGAAGATATGTCCCACAATGTCAAAAGAGTCTGCAAATGCAACTTTATTAATCAGAGTTTTTTTGTCAGAATTTCCACATGTCTATATTGCCATTAAGCGAATTAATGAAGACCAGAGATAATGGAATATTTATGCAAATTATCTTAACTCTAGATATCTCCAATCTTTTCCGAGCTTATAAGTCTTTATTATGATAAAGCTTTTGACATGTTTCTCACATGAAAGATACATTAATTTTTTCAGTTTTGTTAATTCTAAATTTCTCATGTCTGGGTTTGGTTTTTTTGGTTGTTGTTGGTTGGGGTTTTTTATGTTTTGAAACACGCAAATTAGCCTTATTTCTTAAAACTGCTGAAATCTGCCTAAACTCTTAGGCTGACAAGCACAGATGGTTACAGTATTAAAAGTGTTGTCACAGGGTATAAATTTTTAATAACCTTTGCTAACTTTAGCTGTGTTTATTTGTGCATTTTCCTCTCTTCCCTGATCTATAAATTAAAACAAAACCCACATTATTCACATTTCCCTAAACCCCTATATAAAAAAGCAATTCCTGCATTTTTTATTGTCTTTGTGAACTTGTGATGTTTTTATGGGACTGGGCTGGAAGAAACTGCATGTTTTAACTTTTTTTAATTATTATTCAAGTCAGTAAGGTATAATGAAAACAACACTTGTGAAAAAGACATTTACTACCACTGGGACTCTTTGTATCCTTCCAACTCCATGCCTGGAAGAAAAAAAAAGAGAGGTTCAAGATATTCAGCAAACTTCTCGTGTTTGATTGCAGATGGAGCCTTGAAAGCAGAGTGCAATGCTACTGCACAGCAGATGTGATCCTCATGCTAGCAGGTATGTGAGACATCACTAGTGTCTGTTCTGACCAGAACCAAATGCTGTTTTCTCCATGCCTTTATTGATTCATGAAACAACCTTTTGTAATGCTGCATGGAAATGTGCAATTAAAAGCTCTGTTTACCTTCAGCTTCTCCATCTTATTTAAAAATTATTTCATTTAATCACCAGTATGTATTCAGCAGTCAGTCCCAAATAAAGGTATTTTATTCTAGATTAGTCGAAATACAGAGAAAGCTTCATGCCTGAGGTTTTGTCCTCCACTGACACTAGGTCTGGCCCTTCTGTGCCTCTCCATAAAAAATACACACAGACTACGTCATGGGAAATCTAACTAACTGCTGAGAATGTTGATGAAAACTGAATGCAGATGGCCATTCAGGACTTCTTGTTTGCAGATTATAAAAGACATGTATTTTTAAGCAGAAGAAAGACCCATTAATCACGTGAGGATCTATAAAGCAAATAACCACCCACATCTATCACTGCTCAGAGATACCAAACTGATAAAGTTGCTAACCGGAATTCAGGAAAAGCTATAAAATAATCCTTAGGCTCTTCATTTGACGAGTAAAAGCAAAAGCAAACGAAAGGACACTTCAGTGTTTAGTGCCTGTAGAGTAGATCTTTAAAAACATAGCTCCTTCAATCTGAAGAAAATCTAGAGAAGTAAATGTTTAAATATGAGTGAATAGCTAATCTTTGCTTTTCTGACTGCAGTTTTGTTTTTGGTGTTTTTTTTAATTTCTTTTTTTATTTTCCAAATATCTGAATTAAAACAAAAGAGAATATGAAACTGATTGTAACATCTAAGAAATGATCAGAGGGTAGAGCTGCAAAGATGATTTATTACCTTTGCAGCTGCTGGTTAAGGGCATAAAATACATTTTGATTCTTTATTTTTTTCCACTGAGTTTGCATTTGCCACTATGAAACTACATTGTCAGATAGATTAATTTTCAGCCAGAAAGTGAGTTCAGTGAGTTAGTTTTCAGTTAAAACAAGGAACTGGTGTGGCTAACCACATGCACCGTCATATCGTTCACAGAAGGACCTCCACATAAACACATGGAGAAGCAGAATAAAAAGAAAGACCTTTTCTGCAGGAATATACAATTAGTTTCACTTAAACTGATGGAAAGCTGGACTGTTATGTATTGCAGCTGTAGTAGGTAAGATGATGGCCTGGATGGGAGGACAAACATCTCATTTTCTGTTTACATGAGTACCTATAGATGACTTGAAAGAATGAAATAGGAACACCTGAATGGGATACACACATGAGATGTTTGTCCTGGTAGCCTGATAAATTGTTATGGAAAAAGTACTGAGTTGATGGGATAACAGCACACTATACATGTGAGAGGGATCAGCATCTTTGTGTTGTGAAATTATGTGTGAGCACTCACAATCTTCTCAATTTACCATGAATAACTGTATGTGCAATTTAAGGATGAGAGTTGTTTGGTTAAATGTAGATGCATGAGGATATTTGAGATATTCCAGGTCTCCTGCCTGGCATTCAGATAGGATTCATGTCTCTTCCAGGTGAATTGTCAAATCTACCAGCTCCTTGCAAGTGTGGGAATCACTTGTTACATTTCAGATGAAATAATTGTCTTCCTATATTTTAATTCCACACTGTTGTGTTCTCACTGACAGCATTTCAGAATATCAAGAGTTTTTCAAACAGTCTGTAAATATATAAAGTAAATTATGAAGACAACTGTAAACTAACACAATCTTTTAAATGTTTAAAATAATAGGATACACAATAAATAACAGCTGCTTAAAAAAATACCAAATTATATCTTAAAATACACTACAACACTGATATGGAAAATGGGGGGGAAATGTTGAAGACTCCAAAGTCTTTTTCTGTTGAATTACAAACAAGTTTCAAGAGGAAAGAAGTTACCATCTGTTCTTATTATCTGTCTGTCTTTACCTTTACCTCACAGTTTCTCATGGCAAATGTGGAATAATATGGAATATCACTCATGAAAAGCTCCAAGCATTGAATACTGTGGGTGAGAAATGGATAGGGGTGACAGGTATGATCCATCAGCTTCCTCATAGTAAAATTGTTTCTGTCTAAAAGTCCTAAAAGTGAT
Source organism: Nyctibius grandis (assembly GCF_013368605.1). Lineage (NCBI taxonomy): Eukaryota > Metazoa > Chordata > Aves > Nyctibiiformes > Nyctibiidae > Nyctibius > Nyctibius grandis. The sequence goes on along the minus strand of NC_090695.1, from coordinate 3,343,118 downwards.
AGAGCTTAAATCTTCTCATAGGTTTGGGAGAGGTATTTCATGATATGATATTGAGATAACCTTTTCAGCTGATGTCTGTTGAATGACATTAAAGTGTAATTCATTTGGTCTGCCTGCAGATTTTTTTTAAAAACCAGCAGCACCACCACCAAAATTAGTTTAATGATCATATTTCATGTCCTTATGTAAGCACAATTTTTTTCTCAAACCTTTGACAATTATGTGATACTAATTCTCATTCTTCTCCAATTTGCTTGATCCATTTTAATGCAAAAAACAACAAGGATATCTTACAAATGTGGTCTCCATAACACAGGCTTAACATTCTTCAGAAAAACTAGCCTGGCATGGGAACACATTGATAGGCAGTGGAAGATCACCAGAATGCATCAAAGAAAGAGTTTGTGAACATGGGACTAAATCCTGTAGATATTATTTATAAGATCTGGCACCTCTTTTTCCACAATGGTTAAGAGAAGTCTTCCATGTTTGTGACAGAGAGTCAGGTCTGGGAAACACATGAATACATTTGCACCCTTACATTCAGGAACTGCGAGCTCTGGTTTTTATGTACTAGCTTCATCTGTGTGAAAACATCACTGAGTTTTGCTAATGCATTCCACTTCATACATAGTTTCCAGTCCACTGGCACAAGAGGTCCCAGGTGGTGTGGAAGAGTTTCTGTAAAAATACGTATTCATTTATAGTTCACCTCCTAAGACCTTGCAGTTGAGACAGAGTGGTAGAGGTGCTGGTAGCAGAGGAAAAGGATAGTGATTCATGCAGGGTTTATTCTTGAAGTTAAGCCTCTCACTAGGTTTTCTCATCTGTTGGTATTTGTGAAATCTGGTAAGGATGGGTTGCTATTGTTGTGTTAGATTTTGCCAGCCATTGGGGACTTTTCTTATGAATATTACATTAAGCTTTTCAAGTTCCTTGGCATCATCTCTGAAATTACTCTTCTTTCAGGTGTCGCACCATCTAGTATGCCCACCGATGCCATTGTCACCTATCTCTGGGCAGACACCACTGTTCAGAGAGGCTACCACCGTAGATGAGTGCCAGGCCTGGGGATGGGATCCTAGGATGAGGCTGAGCTACAGATTAAAATACCTAAGTTTAGATTGGTAGGGCACAGGAAGCTATTCAGCTGGACAAATCCAGGTATCTGCTCTAAGGAGAGCTAGGAGAGTCTCTAGACTCTCTTGACTACATTATCTATGTGCTGGATTGGATTGCCTATCAACAGCATGTATTATATGCAGAGAGCTATAGGGCATTGCACCTTCAGGTGGTTGTGCACAAGACTGGGGGACTCTTGGAGGCTCTCAGTAGATGTTCTTATCCCAAGCATATATCCTCGTTACACTAAAGCATCTCAAATCACACAGGAATTTTATGTTTAGGTACTCTGGACTTATGCTCCCAGGCAGGAAATATTCAGCTCTTACTGAGTGTCCTTTTTTTCGCCTCCCTATGGATAGCACCTTTCAAAAAATTTCCTGTGCACCTAGCTTCATGCACTTGCTAAGCTTCTATGTTAGTTTGTCTGTATCAGCAAGACTGAGCTTTTCAGCAGAAGAAATTATTCCAACAATTTACAGCATTCATAAAATCCAGGGACTACTTGCATTAGTCAATCTAAGTTTGATATTGTTACCTAGCTCATTGAAGCGAGAATATATCCATTACAATCACATTTTCTGTTCATTTTAAAGAGTAATGTGGGAAGTAGAGAAACCATTCAGTTACTATCAGCAATTGCAATGTGCTTAATTTTCACTGCTCAGTTTACCATGGTCAATGTCTGGAAAACAAGCAATCATCTTCAGCTATTAGTAGGGGGCTTTTGTTCTTGTTTTGAGTTGTTTTTTTTTTGTTGTGCAGGTAGAAAAGATATTTTCTTGTTGGGGGAAGGAAGAAACCTGATGAAATGTTATTATGATGAAAATGTGAAAATGAGTCTATGTCTGTTCTTGAAATTGGCCATTTCTTGGTTTAGGATAAATACTATCTCAAAGGTAGCAAGTCTGTCAGTGAAAACACATAAGGAATAGTCCCTGTCAGCATTATCATGACTTACTCCTAGCATAACCTTGTCCTTTTAATAACTGATGTTTTGTATTAGTTTATAGCACCAGACGTGTCCCAGGTGATTTTTGTATTTTAAAAAAACTGTTGTAAAAGGCAGCCTGCAACATAAATGTCTCTAATCTTGAATTATCCCTGCAGGCAGTTTCTACCCACACATGACCTTCTGCTGATATCTGCATAGATGCAGCAGTCTATCCAGATAAATTAATCAGAAAGGTCATGAATGGGAGATGGAGTGTCAAAAGCGTTAATGGTAATGATAGGAGGCATCATCTATACTCCCATTTCCTTCTTTTGTAAAACTTACTCATTGGACAGACCAGATCCTGTTTAGCTGAAGTCTGTTTTATGACGGAAATGAAGAAGCAATGACTGGGGGAGTGGTAAAACCTCTGGGGCAGCAGCTGGCACTCAGCTCTAGAAGGGAACACATGCTATAGGAAAGAAGAGCTTCTAGTGGCAGCAGTAAGGAGTCACTACTCACAGACCAAAATTGCTAGCTATGGTTGCAGGCTCTCTGAAAATAGTTCTCTCACCAAAGAAGCAGTGCAATTTAGACATAACGTCATCCCCTGTTGCTACCCATTGTCAGGTGCATGTAACGTGACAAAAACTAATTGTTTACACAAGACTTTTAGTAAAGCAGACAATATGATTACAAGACAAAAAGGTTGAACATAGAAACAAAAATATCAGGCCACATTAAGATAATAGGGAAAATGGGATTCCTAAAGCAAACATAGCACGTGCAAACAGAAGCAAGAGTATAATTTATATGTAGAGCTGACCTAAATTTCTATTTAGGAGAAACAGAAAAGAATGAAAGGTTTGCCAGTCCTCGTTGGGAAAGCCCAGGTGAGAACAGATAGACTCCATTGTTAGAAGTAATGCATTGGCCTGTTGAGAAAGGGGTCTGGATCCTATTAACAAGATGAGATGAGAATTCCAAAATTCAAAACCATGAACACTGGCCTGCACTTGTAGTTGGTAAACATTGAAAACTTCTAAATGAAAGGCAAAATAACTTGTGAAAGGGTCTTTCCCTGAGTTTGGTTTATGGGAGATGTCAGTAAGGAAATTAATCAAAACCAGGAAAAAATAGATCTAAATACTAAGGGAAGATGATTTGTCCTGGGAAAGGAAGAAAGAGAAGATAATGTTTTTATGCAGGACTAGTGCAGAGACATACACTATAGGAGCAAGACAGGTGGGTTAACAGGAACCCCACTGAAATCACATTTTAGCCTACAAGTAACATGACAGGCAGTAAGAAAAATATAGATACACTAAGAACAATGTGGGGTTTTGGGAAATGACCAAGCTCAGGCACCGCTGCTTCACTACGTTATGCAGTGTAGGCATTCCTCATATATTGTGGCTATACATTAAAATATTCTGAGCTGAGTAGGCAAATTAGGACTATTGATAAGAAAAATGGGATGATATACCCTTTATTGGGGAGGGGGGGTGGGGGGGAGAGAGGAGAAAGCATTATGAGTACTATCAAGCATTGCAATGGCACGGAAGGTAATATTTCATAGTGTGACAAGGACAAGCTGAAGTTCGTAGGAGAACCCCCACGTGTAAACTACTGGACTATATTACACCAATTCCCATTAATCCTTACCGGCCTTTGGAAGAAGAAATTAATAAATCCTGCAAGAAAGAGGTATTCCTATATTCGTTGTAAGTTTCTCTGAGGAGATCAGTAGTGAAATGACTGTAGAAAAACTAGTTCAAGAATACAATTCAGGAATTAGCATGAGCTTGAGGTAAAGGCATTGAAGAGGATAAACAGCCCAAACTGATGGCAGATATCTTTTCTTGTTTGGTTTCTCCTTGGGATGGGGCACCAGAGGAGCAGTGCATTCATATGCACAAGAACAGAGAAGTAATGCACCTCCTCTGCTGTATACCAACTATTCCTATATAAATTAAATCTGTAATACACAAACTTTAAGCATTTCATTTTATTGCAGAAGAAGAGGAGATCAAGAAAGATGGAAGTGAGGCACGTGATGAGAGTGGTGAAGAAAAGGGCACACTATATCTAATATCTTTTGATTTCTCAAATACTCTACGAACCATTATGGACTTGCCAGTATCACAAATTTGAAAGGAGTCTCACATTGTATATGAACGCTCACCCACTCTGAAGCCTGTGAATCCCAGAGACATTTGGCACACAGTGCTGCAAGCATATGAATAGAAACCTGAGAACTTGCCATCAGGATTAGGGAAATTATCATCTCCCTGTACTCAGCACTGGTGAGGCCGCACTTTGAATCATGTGTTCAGTTTTGGGCCTCTCACTACAAGAAAGACATTGAGTTGCTGGAGAGAGTCCAAAGAAGGGCAACAAAGCTTGTGAAGGGTCTAGAGCACAAGTGTGATGAGAAGCGGCTGAGGGAACTGGGGGTGTTTAGCCTGGAGAAAAGGAGGCTCAGGGGAGACCTTCTCACTCTCTACAACTACCTGAAAGGAGGTTGTAACTAGGTGGAGGTCAGTCTCTTCTCCCAGGCAACAGGAAATAGGATGAGAGGAAACGGCCTCAAGTTGTGCCAGGGGAGGTTTAGATTGGATATCAGGAACAATTTCTTCACTGAAAGGGTTGTCAAGCATTGGAACAGGGTGCCCAGGGAAGTGGTGGAGTCACCATCCCTGGAGGTATTTAAAAGACGAGTAGATGTGGTGCTTAGAGACATGGTTTAGTGGTGGACTTGGCAGTGCTGAGTTAATGGTTGGACTTGATAGTCTTAAAGGTCCTTTCCAACCAGAACAGTTCTATGATTCTATGATTCTAACTTTCCAGGGTGGTAAGAAACACCTGCTTCCAAATACTTCTCGTCTTGAAGGTCAGCCGTAGCTTCTGCAGGTCTCTGAAATCTAAGAAGTCTACGCAGGCACATTTTTTTCAGGGTCCTGACAAACATGGCAGAGAAGTATGCAAAGTTAAGGTAACTTTCTGCTCTTTGGAAAAGAGCAATTCACTTGACCTTTAGATGCAGGATGTGCAGTCTGAGCATCAGCTTCAGAAAGGATGCTAAAGACGATACTGAACATGCTAAGTGCATTCAAGTGGTAAATAACATGTGCTGCTGCAGCTCTAATGCTATAATGCTACCAGATGAGACTTTACCATTGATGGGTAGGCTGAGCAAGACATATTTTCCAGGATACAGTACAGACAGCTTTTTGGCATAGGAGAGGGATTCCTCTCAACATCTTGCAATATTTCTGTAGCTGTGTAAGGTCAGGGAAACAGGCAGAGCACTGTACAGATATCCTGCTATCAGCAGTAACCTAGGTCGGGATGGAGAAAGCCAATCCACAACCATCTAGGAGGTGAACAGATGCTCATCTGAGGACTGTGTTATTGCTCTTCCCAACTGAAGAAGAGAAAACTTTTTCCTTTTTCTCTCACTCACTTGCTCTTTCTTTGATTTTTTTGTTCCCTTCATCCCTAAGGTAATTAGGAAATCAAGGTGTGCCATCAGCTGTAGGCCTGAAAACCTGTCTCAACTTTCTTTGTGAAACATGACACATTTATTGGAGGCAATATACCTGGCAAAACATACAGAAAGAATTTGATTAACAGCAGGAGGAAGCACAGGAAATAATGCTTCAGCATTGTGGCAATAATGCAGCAACACTGTATAGAACAGAAAGGTAGTTTTATTTTTAAATTAAACCCATTTTGCTCTCAATTCCTTGCAGCAACATGCTCCAAACACCAAGATGATTCAGGTGATCTGGTCTGAATTCTTGCAATGGCCTTGAAAACAAGGGTCACAGCATATTTTTTCGTATTTCCTAGGTTGTTGTTCTCTTGGCGTCCACCTGCCTATTTTGGATGTGCGTTTTATATCCTCAAGAAGCTGACAGAGAATGTGACATTTTATCTCTCCACCCTGTCACTTTTCTTCAGGTCATTAGGTTTATCCTACTGTGTTTTGTCTCTTTATCTGGGTGTCTTATGGCTCTGTTTTTTATCTTCCCACCACCACTTCTTAAAGGCTTGAGTTTTATTTTAGACTGCCTCATGTTTCAGTCTGGGTGTAGGTAGTCCCTCATTATTAGGCTGTCCCTTTTGTCTCAACACACTTGCCAGTGAATAAACAGTGTAAAAAGGGGTTTGAGAACTTCAGCCTTAGCAGAAGACTCTCAATAAAGGATGCAAAAGAAGATTCAGTGAAGGAAGAAAAGGCATAAGCTTATGATTTTTGGGTGAGCAGGTTTAGCTCAGACTACAAAAAAATCACATAAAGAAATGGCAAAATTCTGATCAACAAGGGCATGGGTCTCACAAGGCAGCTGTTAACTAGGGACAGTAGTAGAATAAGTGCAACTGTAGAATAACAGCAGAGAAATGGCACACACAGACATACAGAGACAACACTAAATGATAAAGACAGGGAAAGTCCTTCCATCATCAGCTGACTTGGCAAAGAAAACTCAGAAGTAGGCAGTTCATGAGCAATAAAAAAAGATTGAGACATTGACCAATTTACCTCTTAAGAAAATGTGCAATTCTCAAAACATTTACTTTACCTCAAAATAGTTTTTCTAATTCTGAAGTTTTCATATCACATTATTTCTTATTTTCTTCCTATACATCACAACACTCCTTTTATTTTCTCCCCTTTTCTTATCCACAATCAACTACTCATTTGCACTTTTGGATCTTATTTTTTCCTACACATTTTCTCATTGATGTTCTCTTGAATCTATGTGGTCTTTCAAGAACTCTTCCCACCCCTTCCTTCTCCTGGCCTCAAAATATTCTCTTCTCCAAAGAAAAAACAGATGAGTAGAAACTCATTGATCACAATAAAGAACAATTAAGAATTTAAAATAATGCTTTATACAGAATTCGGATCAAATAAAGTATTAAAAGTACTAAGTACATCAAAGCTAAATATTGTTTTAAGGTGAAAAGGTAGACACATTTTTTCCATATTAACTGTCTTCATTAATCTGCATGATCCTTGCCTTTGATGTCCTAGTATTAATAGGTCGTTATTTTCACTCAGGTTAAAACAGGGAGTGTAGAATATATACCTTCATAATTGCCATTAATCCTGATGAGGCTGATTCTTGTATATCTCCAAATGGAAAGGGCATACATCCTCCAGTCTGTACTAATAAGTCACATGAATAACCATTTGCTAGAATTAATGAACTGCATAGCTTCTTTGTTTAAAGCACTGTCAAGTTAAAACTATACACAATGATCAGAAAAAAAATCTTGCTAAATTTCTGTGACTTATTTAAGGTTTAAAAGTTTGGTGGCCAATTCTTTACCAGAATAAGACAGAATATTTTGCAAAATCTATGTCAGGGTAACAACCTTTAAGTTATTTACCTTTTTTTTTTTTTTAGAATCATAACAACACTGGTTACCTTTGTGCATTTTAAAACTGTCAGGTTTATTATCTAGTTTTACTTTCTGCCTTGATGCATTTCACTTTCTGCATACTTGGCCTACTTTGTAGAGTTCAAGTCTCTAATGATGTAGAGAGTTACATCTGCCATTAAGGCTGTGAAAACAATACACTCAGTCTTTGGGAAAAAAGAAAATAATAAAAGTAAAACCCTAGGTTTTAAATATCTTGTTGGAAGCCTAAGGTAATAGAATATCATAATTTTCAGTTATTCCTCCGAAAGACAAAAATGCTGATATTATTTTTTGCTAGATATAGATAACTGGAATGAAGAAAGATTTTAGTGTCAGCCATTGTCCTTGGACCTAGCGAGTGACTTTGTTCCAATTGGATGTGAATATAAGAAAATTTGCAAGCCTTTCTACTCTGCTGCCACTAAATGATGATAGGTAATTATGAGAAGCATCTGGGAATTATCTAGTATTAAAAAAGTAGATTAGCATACATGATCAGAATCTTAATACATTAATTTCCTATCTGTTTTTCTTTATATGCTGTGGAATATTAAGACACAAATTTGTAAGTGATTTGGGAGGTATTCTATGTTGGTTTCATTGGTTGCAGTTTTTACTAAGAACACCCTCCCCTTTATCCTGTATTGGTTTTCATTAGGAAAGGAAAAGTAAATTGAACAAATTAGTTAGGAGGGATACCAAAATGGCTAAACATTAGACAGGAGCCTATTTTTATACCATAGACAGGAATGGAAAAACAAAGAACAGTTTTGAGAAGTAACAACTGAGGCACAGTATAAAATGCACAAGAATTGTTCTTTGGTTTTGAATCCAGAGTTCATTGCTGGGTTAAATAGCAATTCGGTATGGGTAAAATCAGAAAGAGAGAAAGATAAAATGAAGAGGTAAATGGAAGGGCTGGATGATATTTGAGCAGGCAGGAAAGACTTGAAAGTACTAATGACTGCACGAAGAACATTAACTCTTGTAGAGTAAAAGGAGAGAGAGTTTCAGCAGGTCAGCTGGAGAAAGTCCATACAGAGCGTGGGAAACGTTTTTCTAAGAAAGCAGGGGAGTGCTGAATTATCATAATGTGCTCGTCTACCTGAACAGAGAAAAAGGTCTTCTAATACGCTGCAAAGTGACATTGCCTTCCCAGTCTGATCTCTGCAGAAAAAAAAAAAAAAAAAAAAAAAAAGAGGTATCTCCTTCTGATAGGCTTTCTTTCAAATAATGACACAGGGAAGAGTTCTTGGATCAAAAGAAACATAATCTGAGCAAGTGTCACCCAAGTTTCTCTCCAGCAAAGGAGGCTACTGAGGAAGTAAAAGCCATGTATTAAAATTTCAGGACTAGTGAGCTGGCTGAGCATTGCTACTTGGAGTTGCTGTTTTCTGAAATGGGACACAAAGGAATCAATATAGTGGGGAAGAGGCAATATTCACGCTTATTGCAATTTTTTTTAGTAAATAAATAAAATTCATACCTATAATAAAAATCTAAAACCTAGATTTTCTAAGGAGCAGAAATTAGAGTATCTACTATGTTGCTTTTCACCAGCCATTAAGTCTCTGAGGCAGACAAAACATTTCTTCATAAGAATATAAATACAATATATTCACCCTGGAAAGACAGCAATGTTTACCTTGTTTCCAACAGAAAAGATTCTTTCTGAATTTTAAAGATAGAACATTGCTAAACAAAGACTTGAGAAGTCAATATTTTATGTAGTCACAAGAAAACTTCATACCAGAAGCTTAAAAGTCAAAGTGATTCAATATTTTGTTCCTGAAAAAACAAAACACAAAAACCCCCACAGAGCTTGTATTCCAAATAGATGAAAAAAAACCCCACAAACCACAAAAGAACCCAACAAACAAACAAACAAAAATCAACAAAAAAACCTTTAGAAAACCTTAATTAAAAAGTCATTATAAAAAGTGTCCTAAAACTTGCTTGGAATTTTTTTTTAACCATATTTTAGTATTCATGACTGAATAAGCAACTATGTAATTTAAAATGTTCAGGGAAGATAGAATTGGATGATTACTGTGATTATGAAGGAAATATATGCTGGGGGAATTTCTGAGTCCTCCTTGAATTGCTTCATCACAATATTCAGGGTTTTCTTCCTCTATTTTTTGCATGTCTTTAGTTCATAATATACACTTTTGCTAACTCATGCACTTTAAATTCTGCTGCTTGATGAGAGTGAGAAAACCTATTAACAGACTTCTTGCTAACAGAAGCGAGCTGTATTCATAGGGACAATCAATGAACATATTCCCTGTGAGAAAGGCTCCTCACTTAACTTTCAGATAGGTGGCATGTAATTTGACTGGTTCGTTTGGCATGAATTTGGAAAGGATTTCTCATGTTGTCCAAGATTTACATGATGTTCCCAGAATACATTTTCAGGAAAGCTAAATCTTCAAGCCTTTGTAACATCGTGTTGAATTATTTCTTTAACATTAAGAGTACATCAGCGATGCAAATTGCCTTAAATTTGAATACCATTTAAGACCGTGTTGGAGCACTTAATGCACTACAGCTGTTCTACCACAGTGCTAGATCAATACAGCTGATTAGGTAGATCACAGGAATGTAAAATTCAGGCTATAAAAAAACCTCACAAAATCTACTTTTTTGTTGAGGCAGCTTCTATGTGCTGGGCACATTCTACCCATTGAAATTTCCTGAATTAAGAGAAGAATGAATAGTCTAAAAAATCCTAAACAAAACCCAGGCAAGTTTACTTTATTTAAGTTTAAAGGGCTTTCCAATAGCTTCGATTAGGCATGTGGAAGATAAATAAATTTCCCTGTTTGTTGAATGTGTAGCGTGCTTCATTAACAGCAGAAGTGTATGATCTTCTCCCTAAAGAAATTTAATAACTCTATAAGCTAAATATATTCAAACCCAGTATAAAGTACCGATCAGATTTTGATCTCTGTTGCACTAAGTCAACTTCTGCTGGGTTACAGCAACTGAGATCTGTACCAAGGCCTGCACGAAGACTGAAGGACGCAATGCTTGAAAACAGCAATAGCTGGAAGGTCAGTGATGCTGATGTTTTTCTGGACTCCAGCAACCTTGGGTACACAAAAGCACCTAATAAATACCAAATTTATTGCAAAATAGCAACTACACCTTTCTGGCTATTGTTTCACTTTTGATTTTTCATAAACATTATTGACCAGTGGATCAATAATGATTCAATAGATTACTTATACATTACTTTCAGAAGTTTTGCAGAATTAAACATTTCTTTCGTTTCAGATATCAGACCTACAACTAAAAATGAGAAAACAAAATATGTTTTCATACTTATAACCTATGTAATGGTATATTTTATCTTTCTCTATGAATTTGAATTACGGTCAGAATTTTTCTGCTTTAATAGAACTCATTAAAAGGTTATTTCTGGTATTGCTTTCTTGGTGTTGTTGATAATCATGTATGTAATTCTGAAATAATAGACTGTCTATTTTTGAGCTGCTCAAGATCCCCACTGGCATACTGCACACTGCAATACAATGTAATTCTGTGATTGCAGAAGAAGAGAGTGCTTTGTTTCTGAAGGATCCCACATAACCCATATGTGACTGTGATTGTATTGTTTCCAGGAGCCAGACCAGGCAATTATAAATCTCTATACCTCTATACCTCACTGAAGTGCATTGTGCAAGTCATCCATTCCATGAGGGTATGATTTCAGAAGATAACACCCATTTGAAAATTTAGGGTGTTTCTTGACATTTCTGAACTCTGGATTATCTTTTTTGAGATCTTTGCAGTCTTCTTCTGAGATGCTTGAACTACTGATGCTGCACACCTTTGTGACAGAAGCTACATGAATGAGTTCAACCCTTAGTGCATGACACCTAAAGAGATCAGCAGATTGCTGGTCTACTTTTTTGTTCCAGAAAGAATTAAACTCCGTAATCAAGGATCTCCACAAGGAATGTACCACATGGCTGTGATACATTCAAAAGTAGTGCAGACTGAAAGGAGGGCATCAAAATAATGAAATTAATGGTCCTGGAGACCTGATGCCCATACTACACCCATTTCGGGGGATTTTTACTTTGGAATAATCGTAGTCCTGTCCAAGGGACTAAATGCCCACGTGCAGATGAAATGAGTTAAGTAGGTACGTTTTTTTCAGAGATTATGTTACTTCCCATCAAAAACCAAACTAAAGCAGCTCAATATAAATCAAGCAACTAATTAATCTATAACCCCCGTGTATCTTCCCAGAGTCTTCACCCTCCCAGCTATTCTTTCAAGCCTTTGTATCAACCATAAAGCAGGGACACAACCACTTCTTTTCTTTTCTACTAGCTTATCTTCTTCAGAACGAGCTCTGTCTTCTACTCCCATATGTCTGATAAGCCACTCTACTGTATATAGCCCATATAGATGGAGTCCCTTAGTACAGGGGGTCTCTGACTGTCTTTATCCATGCAGTTTTTAAAGTTAATCCAATCCAGAAGACCTATGCCCTGGACATATCTTTGTTGCATGTCAGAAGACCATGAATGTACTATGAGTTTTTTATGGCCTTTTTACCATGAAAAGAAAATGCACGCACACGACTACAGTCTCTTATCTGGAAAATCTGTATACTAACCCTAAGGAATCTGATGTCATGCACCCATCCTGCAGTCTAGACACACCTAAGCAGTGAAACCTCACTGTTACAAGAATCTTTAAAGCTGTCAAAATCTAAACTCTGAGGCAACTGAAATCCCTAATGGCATCGTGTAGCTTGAGACTATACTAAGTTTCAACGCACACATCTCTGTTTCAGAGTACAATAAAATAACTTGAAAATGAGTTTATTATATTGCAGGAGGGAGCCATCTTTCCAGTGTTTCCACCTGCAGTAGGAATAATAGGCAATTAATATTTTATAAAACCTTGTGGAGCATGTAAAGCAGCAATTACTGCATCTGTAATAACTGGTCTATGAATATGTATTACTTAGAACTTTCAAAATTGCTGTATACGTGAAAGACGATAAGGATAGTTTAGCATAGGAGTGAAATGGGATATGAGGCCTTTGAAAACTGAATTTTATAACATTTTGGTAGGAAATATTCATTCAACTGTACACATAAAGTAAGATAACAGAATTTTCATGATCATGTCATCTGGAAAAGAAAACACTTGGGAATTTACTATAAGACTTAGTATTCAGTAAGTTAAGGTTTTTTAACACAAATTAATCAGAACATTTGAACATATCTGAAAAACACTGAAGTTACCATTCTATCCTGCTTTTTTTCATGTTATGCTGACAGATGGTAATTACTTGTGTCTGGTAATTCTTAGATCAGGTGCCATTCACTAAAACTACAATGTCGTTAAAGAGAAGAAATATAAAAAAACCCCTCTTTTCTCACAATCCACACAAAGGAGTAACCAAGTCCCATTAGAAAGGGAACAGATAATGGAAGCTCTCAATGCATTATGGCTGTGTTCATGGGTAATTCCTACCTTGATGATAGTGGATCCATTACCACGAAAACTTTAACCACAGATAATTTTTTATTTTGTGCTAAGCACAAATGGTGCACACCCCATCACACGTCCCAGCACACAACAAACCACAAACAGAAGAATATGTTTGAGCTGTATCCTGCACCCATCTGTCAGATCTCTACTACCTAAAAAACTCTGTCCACATGCATGCTTCCACCAAACTGCTCTCACAGTTTCTACCTATGCCCTATCTCTTAAACCACTGAAAACATTCACTTACACTGCTTTTTAGCTACCATTTATGGCATTCCAGTGTATCACAGATTTCCTTGAGTGTGAATATGACCATCTATTATGCAATCTGCAGTATCCTGGGATACCTTGCAAGCTTGTCTCTGTGTTGCAATAGAGCAGGGGAAAGGAGACATGGAAGAACTGGCTACCAGGATTAAAGGATGCTGAGATGGTTGTTGGCTGATATTCAGAGCTTCTGACCTGAATATGTTGGTATTATATGGTGGAACTGCCTGGAAGAAAACCTAACAGAAACACAAGAGAGCTTCCCAAGTTGCCTAGACTGCTACTGAATTTAAGTTATGTGATTGCAGCATTAGGAGGAATAGGCTTGAGGATGATTTCAGTTTTAGATGCAATTATTGTTGTACACGCAGCCAAAGTAGCAATTCAGAGAACAGCAAAGGTGCTAACTTAACAGGGTTTCTTTGGCCACAAACTGAGGTTTGGAAATAAGTTAGAGGTTTTGTGTCTTTACCTCAATTTCATATTAAAGGCCTGCAATTGTTCAGAGCAGGTTTGAAGAAGAAGGTTCTCCCAAAGCCAAATGAAATCCTGTGGATTTTTATTTTCTTTTTGTGTTGACCATAGGCTGAATTTTCCTATTCTTATACTAAACTGAATCTGCCTCTCATATTACCAGGAGGGTCAGGAGCACTGTGCTTTCCCTGGTCTCATCCTTGAATTAAAGTGGGCCATAACTGAGAGGTGTCCCTGGGCTTGGGAAATGAGAATAACCGGTGGCTCCCATTGTACAGACATATCCACAACCCTTACCAGGTGTGACCTACAGAAATGAAGAGGTATGGCCTTGAGCCTGGCTGGTATTCACTGAAGATGTGACTATTGTCTCTTCTGTGTGTGTGTGTGTGTGTGTATGTGTGTATATGACTCAAACTGAAAGCAGCAAAACCCCATACATTTCTAATCCCTCTCAGCTCCTTGATGTTTATACTTAGGTCAACACTTAGCATTTATTTCATTGTATTTCTATGCATCAAGGACTTATCAGATCCCTTAGGGCTATCAAGAGGCAGTCAGAGTAGTGTCTGTAGCAGGACTAACTTACCATAAATGCAGTCTAAGATCCAACAACATTTAACCCACCATGCTGCAACATGGTAGGTATGTGATCCCCACAGCATGGATGAATACAAGAGCTTGCAGCACCACCTTAACCAGCAAAGCCATCAGGAAGATGAAAAATAATACCACATTTAACATACGATGTTGAGGTGAAATATGACTTTATTTTGCAAAAATCTTTACTGAGGCTTTATCTGAAACCACCAAATAAAAGAAAACACTGGTATTGGGCTAAGGATTAGAATCATATGATTGCTAATGAAAAATACATACTGAGCTAACAAGCATGTGCAAATTAGATTCTTTTTTTTCCCTCCTGCTTAACACAGGCTATAATATTCTATTTCACTAAGTGTTCCTATAAGAATATTAATTTTTTCCATTAGCAGGATTAGATTAGGTCTTAGTACTAAACCATGTACGTCA